>NC_090240.1:31749846-32109846 GCF_024489055.1 Chanodichthys erythropterus
GTGTCTCAGACATCGCTTCCTGTGTCAGGGGTTACACCCTGGCAATGACGGCCTCCTTGACCTATGAAAACATTGAAGATCACCCCGTCGAGGGTGAGTATGTTGTCTAATGTTTGCATTACTTCTGATTTTTCTGAAATTATACCCATCATTAGTGGCTGTTTCTAAGGCATTACATTTTATTTGCAGTTCAGTTACATAAATCTTAAATTTAGGCCTAAATATATATATTTTTTGTGAGCGATTGCTAATACTTAAGGGATTTGAACGTAAACTTTAGTATTAAATGTTGCCATGGAACTCTTCACACGATGTCCCAGTGGATCCACCGTCAATAACAAGATTAAATATAGCTGCAAGCAGCAATTACGGGGCCAAGCACAAAAACGGCACAAGAAGCCAGCCAACATGGCTGGGAGCATCAGACCAACAGCAGCAGTGAGCAATTAGAAAAAAAAAAGTTAATAGAATTTTTGTCAAGTTTGTTATAACTTTTGACCACAAGGTGGTGCTGGTCCAAAACTTCTCATACTCCTTCAGGGCATTTTCCTGATGACCCATACCAAATTTATGAATTTTGGTCAAACCCATCAGAAGTTATAAGCAAAAATAGCCATTTTTCATATCTCCACTCCAGTAGGTGGCGCTGCGCCGAAACACTGTATGATGCCTCAGGTCATGCTTGTGATGACATGTACCAAGTTTGGTCTGAATATGATAAAGCATTGCAGAGATACAGCTGCAAGAGTCATTTTTGCATCATATCTCAAATTGTTTGCTCTGGTATACGAAAACGGTTTGACTTATCGACTTGAAATCCATAACTTTTTGTCGACATGGTCTGAAGATGACACGGTTCAATTTTGGTGAAAATCGGAGCAACGGTCTAGGAGGAGTTCGAAAAAGTAGGTTTTTAAAGAAAAACAATATGGCGGACAGGAAGTTTAGCTAACTATGGCAAACTTGATATCTATGTTCTCAGCATGACCCACAGAATCTACTGAGACCAGTTTCATTACAATCGGTTAATATAGTCAAAAGTTATTAGCATTTTTGTAAATTTTGTTATAACTTTTGACCACAAGGTGGCGCTGGTACGAAACTTATTAAGCTCATTCAGGACATTATGCTGATGACCCATACCGAGTTTCATAATGATACGCTAATGCGTTCGTAAAATACAGCATTTTAGCACAAAATTCAAAATGGCCGACAGCTGAAATGGCCAATATGGGAAAATTGGATATCGTTCGACTCAAGATGATGCCCCAAATCCAACGAGACCAAATTCATGATTTTTGGCCAAACCCATCAGAAGTTATAAGCAAAAATAGCCATTTATCATATCTCCGCATCACTAGGTGGCGCTGCGCCGAAACGCTGCATGTTGCCTCAGGTCATGCTTGTGATGCCATGTACCAAGTTTGGTCTGAATACGATAAAGCGTTGCGGAGATACAGCCTTATGTCTATTTTTGCAAGCACTACGTACAATTTGTTTGTGTGTTTTTCGAAAACGGTTTGAGGAATCGACTTGAATTCCATAACTTTCTGTCGGCATGGTCTGAAGATGATGTGGTTCAATTTTCGTGAAAATCGGAGTAGCGGCCTAGGACGAGTTCGAAAAAGTAGGTTTTGAGAAAAATTCAAAATGGCGGCCATATTTTAATGACGGAAAATGACGTCATAGGGTGCAGTCGAATCGTCATGAGCTCAGGAATCAGAGGAAAAAAGAAGTTTGTTGATTGGCCTTATGGTTCAAAAGTTATTAACATAAACATAAGTGCAACTTTGGACAGCTGATGGCGCTAGAGGGATTGAGTTAGAGACTCCAAATTTGCTATGGACAAAGGTCAGACTGTCCTCTAACTGTGTGCCAAATTTCACAACTTTCCCGCAAGCGGTTCTATGGGCTGCCATAGACTTCAAGAGCGGAAGAAGAAACGGAAGAAGAAGAATAAATATAGCTGCAAGCAGCAATTACGGGGCCAAGCACAAAAACGACACAAGAAGCCAGCCAGCATGGCTGGCAGCATCAGACCAACAGCAGCAGTTAGCAATTAGAAAAAAAAGTTATTAGCATTTTTGTCAATTTTGTTATAACTTTTGACCACAAGGTGGTGCTGTCCCGAACCTTCTCAGGCTCTTTTAGGGCATTGTCCTGATGACCCATACCAAATTTATGAATTTTGGTCAAACCCATCAGAAGTTATAAGCAAAAATAGCCATTTTTCTTATCTCCACTCCAGTAGGTGGCGCTGCGCCGAAACACTGTATGATGCCTCAGGTCATGATTGTGATTACACGTACCAAGTTTGGTCTGAATATGATAAAGCATTGCAGAGATACAGCTTCAAGAGTAGTTTTTGCATCATGCCTCAAATTCGTTGCTCTGGTATACGAAAACGTTTTGACTTATCGACTTGAAATCCATAACTTTTTGTCGGCATGGTCTGACGATGACACGGTTCAATTTTGGTGAAAATCGGAGCAACGGTCTAGGAGGAGTTCGAAAAAGTAGGTTTTTAAAGAAAAACAATATGGCGGACAGGAAGTTTAGCTGACTATGGCAAATTTGATATCTTTGTTCTCAGCATGACCCAAGGAATCTACTGAGGCCAGTTTCATTACAATTGGTGAATACAGTCAAAAGTTATTAGCATTTTTGTAAATTTTGTTATAACTTTTGACCACAAGGCGG
The DNA here is from genome assembly GCF_024489055.1 of Chanodichthys erythropterus. Classification (NCBI taxonomy): domain Eukaryota; kingdom Metazoa; phylum Chordata; class Actinopteri; order Cypriniformes; family Xenocyprididae; genus Chanodichthys; species Chanodichthys erythropterus. Next base: position 31,752,547 of record NC_090240.1, read on the forward strand.
CGCTGTGCCGAAACTTCTCAGGCTCCTTCAGGGCATTGTGCTGATGACCCATACCAAGTTTTGTAAAGATACGTTAATGCGTTCGTAAAATACAGCATTTTAGCACAAAATTCAAAATGGCCGACGGCCAAAATGGCCGAATTGGGAAAATTGGATATCATTCGACTCGGCATGATTCCCCGAATCCAACGAGACCAAATTTATGATTTTTGGACAAACCCATCAGAAGTTATAAGCAAAAATACCCATTTTTCATATCTCCGCACCAGTAGGTGGCGCTGCGCCGAAACACTGCATGGTACCTCAGGTCATGCTTGTGATGACATGTACCAAGTTTGGTCTGAATACCATAAAGCGTTGCGGAGATACAGCCTTACTTCTGTTTTCGCAAGCACTACGTACAATTCGTTCGTTAGTTTTTCGAAAACGGTTTGAGGAATCAACTTGAATTCCATAAAATTTTGTCGGCATGGTCTGAAGATGATCTGGTTCAATTTTCGTGAAAATTGGAGTAACGGCCTAGGAGGAGTTCGAAAAAGTACGTTTTTCAGAAAATTCAAAATGGCGGAAAAATTTTCATGACGGAAAATGACGTCATATGGTGCAATCGATTCGTCTTGACCCAAGGAATCAGAGGAAAAAAGAATTTTGTTTCTAGCCCTTATGGTTCAAAAGTTATTAACATAAACATAAGTGCAACTTTGGACAGCTGATGGCGCTAGAGGGATTGAGTTAGAGACTCCAAATTTGCTATGGACAAAGGTCAGACTGTCCTCTAACTGTGTGCCAAATTTCACAACTTTCCCGCAAGCGGTTCTATGGGCTGCCATAGACTTCAAGAGCGGAAGAAGAAGCGGAAGAATAATAATAAGCGTACGGAACGCCAACAATAACAATAGGTGCCTAAGCACCTTCGGTGCTTGGCCCCTACTAAGCGTACGGAACGCCAACAGATACAATAGGTGCCTAAGCACCTTCGGTGCTTGGCCCCTAAATATAATCTCAAAAGATGCTACATCATCATGCCCTGTACATACACTCCAAAAACTTAATTCAGTTCAAATCCACAGTTATCATAGCACATGCTTAATGTAACTTATTTAGCATGTATATTTAACGAACAAGTAAGATATTACTTGTCTCTGGCATTAGCACAGTCATTGCTTATAGAGTGTTTACGTGTGTTTACATGTATCTACTCTTCAGCACAATGGTAACCACAAAACCTCAACATTACAGAAACTCTTTTAAATGTCAAACATAATAGCATTAAGCACTAACAGGTCTTTTCTTTCACACAAAAAAACAAACAAACAAAAAACGAAAAAAAATAACATGTAAATTATTCTCCTTGTCCAGTCCTTTGCAAAACATTCTGGGAACTACAAATCCACTACCTAATTTCTGAAGTTATCAAGACCATTTTGTTAAATTACTACAACTTTATTTATATAACTGAAATTTGAGTTTATATAACACAAAAATAAATAAGATTTTTTTGCAACCGTGCATTTATTTATGTTGTGGTAACAGATCTACCGAATTACTTTTTAGAGTGAATGTGATATAATATTACATTTTTATCCACTTTATCCACTTCAGCTTACGATGAAAATCACTGATAAGTATCAAGAATTTGTTTGTTGTTCTTATCCTCAAAAGCAATTTGGTATGAAATTCATCAAACTCTTTATAATCATAGTCATATTTTCTCAGAATGCCCTGAAGGAAAGACAAACACTTGTCTTTCCTTCTCAACCTCATCAGCTATTTGTGTGAAGTCTAGAAATGTCAACGGCACATTGCTGCTCTGCGGTCTCCAGTGTCGTATTGACTCCAACAGATTGGATTTTGCATTAGTCAATGCCGAAAGCACCAAAACGAAGGATTTAATTTCTGTCAAGTGCAAAATTAGCTTTGTGCTTTCGCTATTGTGTAATAAACAATACATTCTCCTGAATAACTTTTTCTAATCCCCTTCCTGTGATTCATGCAGGAATCTTTATATACCCTCTGGATGAGTGCAGCGTGGTGGTCGGGTTCGAAGCGATGATTGGCAGTCAGATAATAACCGTGCAGGTCAAAGACAAAACGAAAATTGATGACTGTTACTTTGATTGCTGCAATGCCAATGGAACCCCACAGAGTGGAGGTGGTAAGATTGCATGCTCATTTATGACAACGCTCTTAGCTAATCCCCGATTCAAACGGAAGGCCTGTCACGGTGTCTGTTGAATCCAGTTAACACGCAAAATCTTATTAAGCTCTTTCATTGATGTTGACTGTACATTTCAGAGGCTTTACTGATGAATCATCTTGCTGCAGGACATATCGTTTTGGATGAGGATCAGGAGAGGACAGTGCTGGTGGTCAGTCTGGGGGTCATTCCCCCTCTGGAGACCATTAATATACTGGTCAGCACATCCTCAGAGCTCTGCACACTCCCTAACGGTGGAATTCGGGTAACCTCACCACCCGTCTGCTCTCCAAGAGTCCAGCGCTCTGTCAAAGAGGAGCAGGCGTTTTCGCCCAGCACTTCTAGGAGGTTCGTGATTCTTTTTTGTTTAATTTTTTGATAGTTATAGTATTTGAATGGCAACCCTGTATTTATAATCCTCAAGCAATCTGGTTTCTGTTCTAAACTCCAAACCCTAGTAGAAGTATTAAACTTTGCAATTCATTCAGCATGAACTGCTTCACATACAGACTCCAATTTAAAGTCTCAAATTGTGTTTGGTAGATAATTTTCAGCTTTACCTGTGCTGTCTTTTTTCTGTAGTTCTGTCTATTTTTTTTTTAGGAAATTTAAGATTAAAGTTTGAAAATCTCCCATTGACATGCAATGACTTTTTTATCATTATAAATCTGTAATATCAGTGTAATATCTGCATACTGAATAGTGATTGGTGTTCTTTCTTGCATTTATTTGCATACAGATTTTTTTTATTGCATTGCAAATTAATCTCTATATAACTGGAACACAAAAGAAGATATTTCAAAGAACTTCGGGGATCAAAAATGCTTGGACTCCATTGACTTCCATTGCATATACAAAAACAACAACAACAACAACAAAAAAACGTAATACAAAAAATCTATTTTGGAATGGCACTCCTGTCAGATAAGCACAGGAAACTGTGGCTACAATTCGCACAGGCTCAACAAAATTGGACAATAGAAGATTGGAAAAAACAAAACAAAATTATGACAGAATCTTTATTATCCTTTCAGAAATTCAAATCTAGTTAAGCTATATGCTGTTAAATAGGGAAAAAAAAAAACATTCCATTCCTCAAGATGCAGATATTCCTCAAAATCTCCTCAAAATACAGATAATCCTCAAAATATTTTGTCATACAGAAGAAAGAAAGTTGTACAATTTTGGAACGGCATGAGTAAATGATGACAGAATTGTCAGTTTTTCCCTTTAAATCATTACTACTGTTCTTTTTCTGCCTTGTAAGCACTGATTTATCCTTTAAAAAAGAGGAGGAAACAAAAGGTGTGATCATATTATACAGAGTCATATTATTACTGCTGGACTTTTTAAATGTGTACCTGCTGATTTGTCTCAGGAGGGATCAGCATCATTGTGCACAGGGAGCACACGAGCAGACGGCCTCAGGTGTGTGTTTGGCTGCTCTGTTGGAGGAAGAGGCCATCAACTCCATTGACTATGAGTTCAACTTCTGTCTTGAGATCAGAGGACCGTATTTACTCGCAGGTCAGTTCCTCCTTCCTCATGCATGAGTCTTGAATTGAACAACCCTGATACCCTTGATCATGGGTTTTATTTCCAGAGAACAAAAATAAATATGAACACATGTGAAATGTTAAAAATCTTGAATGCACTGCAACTTTATTTGAATTAAATTGCCTGGCAAATGTATGGAAGCTTATTTCCACCATGGAATAAAAAGAAATGTAAAAAGGCAATTGCGAATCTCTTATAATTCTGACTTTTTTCTCATAAGTGTGCAAAATTGGCAGTATATATTTTACATTTATGTATTTATGTGGATGCCACAGAATAAAATCATAAAAAAGGTAATAGCTACTTTTAATTTCACAATTTGTACTTTTTTTCACATTTTCTATCTAACATTTTGAACTTTTTTTCTCGCAATTCCTAAAAAGAAAGTCTGAATTGTGAGATGTAAATTCACAATTGTGAGTAAAAAAAAAAAAAATTGTGAGATAAAATGTTGCAATTTTTTTTGTTGTTCTTTGCCAGAAACAAAAAATAAAATAGAATTGCAATTAGAATTGGTAACTTGCAATTGCAATATATAAACTCGTAATTGTGAGAAAAAAAGTCAAAATTGTGAGATATAAATTCAGAATTGAAAGAAAATAAAAGGGAGAATTGTGAAATTTTCACAATTACCTTTTGTTATTTATTTTTTTATTTTGTGACAGAAATAAGCTTCCATATAAATGCATAATTATAAAACAAATGCTGCCAGTTTTCTAGCCCAAATGTTTGGATGTGTGCATATCCATCCTGTTGAATTGGATAAAAGCGCCTGCCAAATTCATAAATGTAAAGTGCAGCATATGCTTGTCATTTCAGCTGGGACTCAAGCCCAAATGATGTTTGATGTGTTGATTGCCTAATACATTATTTCATACCAGTTGTTTTGCAGTATGCATCTTCCTGCTGGAGTTGCGGAAAGGTTTAGTCCTCGCATGTGGTCTAACATCTGTTGCTCCTGCTTATTTTAGATGCTTTAGAAGTTTCTCTGTGCAGGTGTGGAGAGTCCCTCACATGCCATCCGGGCGGACGCGGACCCTTCGGCTCGCTCTGCCACCAGTATTGTGGTCACACTGGCAGACAAGTACACCTACGACTGCCCTGTGGAGATACTGATCTACCCCAGTGGTGTGTAGCACACATAAAAACAATAACTGTATATCATGAGTACGAAACAGACAATGCTCAGCTAGTTCTTTTTAGTGAATCAGAAGTATACAGTGCAATTAAATAAACTGTTGAGAAACGTTAAAAATTCATTGCAACCTGATGCATTCAGATTTTTTGGTTCTCTCAATAAGTAACACTACTTTGTTTTATCATTCACTAAATGCAAAATGCAAAATTTCAGTTAGTAACATAATAAATTGATCTATCATTTCTATAGCTGTTTATAGGCTATAAAGTCTGTGAAGGAGCACTCATTCTACAAAGCAAAGATGTCCAGGATATAGTTTTGTGAAGTCATAGACCTCAACACTGAACACACAAACATCAAGAACGGTGCCGTTTTCCTTCTGGACCTTCCCAGCAATGTCATTTTTTGTCAGGACGTTTGGTCCCCATGGACAGACAAACAAGATCACAGTCACTCTGACCTGTGTTAACTGGACAATAGATTCTGCTTTTTAAGAACAAGCCAGTGCTAATCTCTCCATGTGCCTGAAAGCTTGTTTAAACGAGAGGCGCTTTATTAAATCAGAGGCTACTGAAACATCATTCCCAGGTCCACAGCCATATAACATCATTTCTTGCTCTATAAGCACTGTTTAGTTGAGCTCTATAATTCTTCAGCCACCCCATCATGCATCTCGACCTCCAGCGGTGTCTGGGAGGCATAAATGGATCTCACGATGCCTCATAAGATTGCCTCACTTTGTAGGTGACCCCAGGCCAGTATTGTGCAATTGAATTCATTAGAAAGCCTAGTCAAAGGGGCAAACGTTCAGCCGTATTGATGGCCGCTAGGAGCCGATGCAGTCTGTTCCCAATACAGCTGCTGTTTTTAAGAAATACTGCCACCGTGGGAGTCCTTCATGTCTGGTAGTAATGTAACTCATCCTCTGCTGTCATAATTCACTGTTGTGCCTCCACACTGAGAGCTTTTTATGCTGTACAGAGAGAGTAATTCTTCCTTTCTTTCCATAGAGCCCCATCTGCCACACGTTCTCATTGAAGACGGAGACATGACGCCGGAGGAATACGATGAGCATCTGAAAGGACGGAGCGACTACATAAAGGCCACGAAGAAGGACTGCAGTAATGAAAAGACAGTGAGTGAAAGACTGAGACGGGTAAAAAGTGAAAGACGGAAGATGCGAAAATGAGGGATGTAGAAAACAGACATAAACAGTTTGAGTGTGTTGTACAAGGATGAAAAATAACAAAACAAGCTTGATACTCTGTAGAAGTAGGACAACACCATGATGCTTAGCTTTTTAAACTACACTGCTTTCCAAATTATTATGCAAGTGACATATCGGTAAGATTTCAGTACAATAAACATTCAGATTTTAGTTTTTCTAAGAAAATGTTTGTTTGTTTATTTATCCATGTATTTTTAGATAACTGGTATCAATCTCAGACAAAATAATTTGCCAGATCTATGGAAAACCTACTTAGAGGTTGTTCCACATTATTAAGCAAGTCACAGTTCTCATGCAATATGAGGAGGAAGAAAGATCTTTCTGAAGATGAAAAGCATGAAATGGTGCAATGTTGTGCATGAAAACAACTAATATTGTGTGTAACTGAATGGAGATTATCGAATTATCATATTTGTGAGTGATTTAGAGCACAGCAGAACTTGGTCAGATAAAGGCTTATTGAGGAAAGTTCCTGTCAAAAAAAAAAATTGTATTAAAAGGGCAGCTATAAAAAAGCCAGTGTTGAGCAGCAAACAGGTATTTGAAGCTGCTGGTGTCTCTGGAGTCTCAAGAAGCTCTCCATGCAGGCTGGCAGTTGTGCGTAAAGATGCATTTTAGACACCACTAACCAAACCTCACAAAGAGAAACATTTACAGTGGGTTTAGAAATACATGAAGACACATTTTTAAATAGTTTTATTCACTGACTAATGCTTTACGACAGTGGATGGATGGTAATGCCGTACTGCAATGGATGGTCTAAATGAATGGATTTCTGGATGGTTGGTGAATGGCCACCATGTTCCAACAAGACTTTGACGTCAGCAAGGAGCTGGCGGGTGATGATTTGAGCTGGAATATTGGGAATTGAGATGGAGGGTATTAAAATAACTTTTGGAAGATATGTGGAGTTCATAACTGGCCATTTTCAGCTATGGTATAAAGAGGAGGATAGTGACTTCTGATATGCAATGCACTATGTACTATCCCATGCTGCAAAAAAAAAACACCACAGCAATAAAACTGTTTGAAAATGTATTTCTACACCCACTGTAAATGTTTTGTCTTTTGTCAGGATCATAAACTACATTGTAAATATTTGAAATATTGCTCTCTAGTTGCGTTTTTGTGACCGAGAGGTCTATTAGCAAACTAGCATGTAATATAACAGATTAAAATGCTTTCAAAGAATGATTTTGGTCACTGACAAGAAGTACGTAAAAGTATCATGGTACAATCATAAATTAAAATTTCCCACAATTAGAGTACTTTTAGATGAGTATACCTGAAGAGAAACGTAAAACATATGCCTGTTAATAGAATAAAATAATTGTGATTAATTTAATAATTTCCCAGCAGTCAAATTCAGTAAATTGTAACTTAATACTTTATTAGGTACATTTTTGCTAGTACTGGGTTGGACCCACTTTGCCTTCAGAACTGCCCTTAATTCTTCATGGCATAGATACAACATGGTGCTGGAAACATTCCTCAGAGATTTTGGTCCATATTGTCATGATAGCATCACACAGTTGCTGCAGATTTGTCGGCTGCACATCCATGATGAGAATCTCCCATTCCACCACATCACAAAGGTGCTCGAATTTGACATTTGAGTATGGTGAACTCACTGTCATGTTCAATAAACCAGTTTGAGATGATTTGAGCTTTGTGGCGTGTTATCCTGCTGGAAGTATCCATCAAAAGATGGGTACACTGTGGTCATAAAGGGATGGACATAGCCAGCAACAATACTCAGGTAGGCTGTGGAGTTTAAACAATGTTCAACTGGTACTAAGGAGCCCAAAGTGTGCCAAGAAAATATCCTGGACACCATTACACCACCACCAGCAGCCTGAATTGTTGATACAAGGTAGGATGGACCCATAATTTCATGTTGTTTACACCAAATTCTCACCCGAACATCTGAATGTTGCAGCAGAAATTGAGACTCATCATACCACGCAACATTTTTCCAATCTTCTATTGCCCAATTTTGTTGAGCCTCAATTTCCTGTTCTTATCTGAGAGGAGTGTCACTGGTGTGTCTTCTGCTGCTGTAAATCATCTGCTTTAAGGTTGGACGTGTTGCGCATTCATAGATGTTCATCTGCAGACCTCTGGTCGTTTGTAACGAGTGTCCAAAACGTCTTGGTATGCTGAAGCATTAAGAGTTCCTTTCACTGGAACTAAGGGGCCAAGCCCAACCCCTGAAAAACAACCCCACACCATAATCCCCCTCCACCAAACTTTACACTTGGCACAATGCAGTCAGGTAAATACTGTTCTCCTGGCAACCGCCAAACCCAGACTCATCCATCGGATTGCCAGACAGAGAAGCGTGATTCGTCACTCCAAAGAACACGTCTCCACTGCTCGGCGTGCTTTACACCACTGCATCCAACGCTTTGCATTGCACTTGTTGATGTAAGGCTTGGATGCAGCTGCTCAGCCATGGAAACCCATTCCATGAAGCTCTCTACACACTGTTCTTGAGCTAATCTGAAGGCCACAGGAAGTTTGGAGGTCTATAGCTATTAACTCTGCAGAAAGTTGGGGACTTCTGCGCACTGTGCGCCTCAGCTGACCCCGCTCTGTGATTTTAACTTCATGGCTGAGTTGCTGTTGTTCCCAATTGCTTCCACTTTGTTATGATACCACTAACAGTTGACTGTGGAATATTTAGTAGTGAGGAAATTTCACGAATGGACTTATTGCACAGGTGGCAACCTTTCACGGTACCACACTTGAATTCACTGAGATCCTGAGAGAGACCCATTCTTTCACAAATGTTTGTAGAAGCTCTCTGCATGCCTTATATGCTTGATTTATACACCTGTGGCCATGGAAGTGATTGGAACACCTGAATTCAATGATTTGGAGGGGTGTCCCAATACTTTTGGCAATATAGTGTATATATATATGTATATTATGTATGTAATATTTTATTAAATATTAAATGTATTCTAATTAATATTAAATATAAAAAAAAAATACTGAATAAACACACTGATCCCAAACTTGTGTAGGCCCCAGTCATTCTCTAACGTATTTGGGGGGTTTTAACGTCATGCTGTTAGATTGGCCTAATGACACTCATACTCAAAATCCAGTTTAAAATCAAATTTAGTTAGATTATCCAATTAATGCAAAATCTCTTGCCAATTCTTGCTAATCGTCGCTTTGGGAAGTAGTTACATAAAGTGAAAATGTCAGCACAGATCCATGTTTCTCAGCAGCGCAAAGCTTCAATTGCATCCTTAAGTGAGTGCTGTTCCTCAACAGGAGGGAGAGAACATTCAGCCCTAAAATGATCAGCAATGAATAGAGGTTTCTATGGAAACTGTCAAAGGTCTTCAGCTGAGTCCATAATGTTTCTACCTATTGCATCGCTAGCTAAGAGTTAACTTTACCTCCTTTGGGATGTGTGCTCCTTTAATTAAATCTTTAAAGCATGAGAGGGGAATCCATGACCCGGAAAAGATTTCCAGTATATGTCCCTATCAATTGTCCCTATCAAGTGACATTTGAATAACATTGAATATCATCACACAGATAAGTTCAGTCAAACATGAAAATTCTGTTATCGTTTATTCACCCACATATTGGTTCAAACCCAAAATTACTTTTTTTTTTCTTGTGTTGAATACAACAGGAGAAATTTGGATGAATGCTCTGGTCATTTTTTCAATACAATAATGACAGTAACTTGAATCTGAACTTGGAAAATGGTCAGATGACGAGCAGCTAAAAAGCATGGAAAAGAAAGTCTTTGTGCCCTTCCAAGCAAGCTCAGTTATACAGGACACATTTATCTATGTAAAAGAAAGCTATTTCCTCCAAAGGTTAATTTAGTGAGCAGGGAAATGGCAGATTCCAAGAAGCAATTTAATGTACAATGGACCAACCAATTGAAATACTTTGCTCATCCGAAGTACTTTATTCAGAGAAGTTCACAATAGCTTCACCGCCATCCTCCAAAAGATCTTGAGCACTCAAACGATATTTGAGTGCACCGAACTCAAATTTTATACACTGCTCAAAAAAATTAAAGGAACACTTTGAAAACACATCAGATCTCAATGGGGAAAAATATCATGCTGGATATCTATAACTGATATGGACTGGGTAATGTGTTAGAAATGAAAGGATGCCACATCATTTGATGGAAATTACATTTACCAACCAACAGAGGACTGAATTCAAAGACACCCCGAAAATGATGCAGCAGGCCAGTCCATTTCGCTGAAATTTCATTGCAGCCACTCAAAATGGTACTCGGTAGTTTGTATGGCCCGCACATGCTGTATGCATGCACGACAACACTCCTAATGAGACGATGGATGTTGTCCTGGGGTATTTCCTCCCAGGGCATCACTGAGCTCCTGAACAGTTTGAGGTACAACCTGGTGGCGTCGTACGGACCGAAACATAATGTCCCAGAATGTTCTATTGGATTTAGGACGGGCGAGCGTGGGGACCATTCAATGGTATCAATCCATCCTCCAGGAACTGCATACTCTCGCCACATGAGGCCGGGCATTGTCATACACCAGGAGGAACCCAGGACCCACTGCACCAGCGTAGGGTCTGACATTGGGTCCAAGGATTTCATCCCGATACCTAATAGCAGTCAGGGTGCAATTGTCTAGCCTGTAGAGGTCTGTGCATCCCTCCATGAATATGCATCCCCAGACCATCACTGACCCACCACCAAACCGGTCATGCTGAATGATGTTACAGGCAGCATAACGTTCGCCACGGCTTCTCTTTCACATCGGTCACGTGCTCAGGATGAACCTGCTCTCATCTGTGAAAAGCACAGGGTACCAGTGGTGGACCTGCCCATTCTGGTGTTCAATGGAAAATGCCAATCGAGCTCCACAGTGCCGGGCAGTGAGCACAGGGTCCACTAGAGGATGTTGGGCCCTCAGGCCACCCTCATGAAGTCTGTTTCTGATTGTTTGGTCAGAGACATTCACACCAGTGGCCTGTTGGAGGTCATTTTGTAGGGCTCTGGCAGTGCTCATCCTGTTCCTCCTTGCACAAAGGAGCAGAAACCAGTCCTGCTGATGAGTTAAGGACCTTCTACGGCCCTGTCCAGCTCTCGTAGAGTAACTGCCTATCTCCTGGAATCTCCTCCATGCTCTTGAGACTGTGCTGGGAGACACAGCAAACCTTCTGGCAATGGCACATGTTGATGTGCCGTCCTGGAGGAGTTGGACTGCCTGTGCAACCTCTGTAGGGTCCAGGTATCGCCTCATGCTACCAGTAGTGACACTGACCCTAGTTCAATGCAAAACTAGTGAAAAACAGTCAGAAAAGATGAGTAGGAAAAAAAATGTCAGTGGCCTCCACCTGTAAAACCATTCCTGTTTTGGGGGTCGTCTCATTGTTGACCATGTAGTGCACTTGTTGTTAATTTCATTAACACCAAAGCAGCTGAAACTGATTTTCAACCCCCTCTGCTACTGACCGACCAGATCAATATCCCAGGAGTTTAACTGACTTGATGCTATTCTCTGATTAAAAAGTGTTCCTTTAATTTTTATTTATGTATATGTGCTAATTTATAGACCCTAAACGTTTGAACGATACTGTATGTATTTACTCTAACACCTTTAATTTCAAAATATTTGATGCAAATGTAAAAAAATCAAGTCATGTTTCTCACACTTTTCCATTGCATGAGAATAAATAATATGCAAACAATCTCTTAATATTCCTAAAATGGGCTTTATGAAAAAAAATAACTTCTTTTTTTTTATTTTAATTCTGTTTTGTAAAGTGACATGTTTTCATGAGATTCACCAGCTTTAACCATTATCGCCTTCAGTAATGGCTCTGTCACTGGCTGATGTGTGTTGTGTAGGTGGACATCATTCGGAAGAGGCTTCATAAAGACATCCTTCACAACCCTGTGGTCATGCTCAACTTCTGCCCAGACCTCCGCTCGACAACCTCTGACCTACGGAGCGTCCAGGGGGAATTCATCTTCCTCATTGACCGCAGTGGAAGCATGAGCGGGGTCAACATCAATCGAGTTAAGGTAGGATGCTTCTGTTTCTGCGTTAAGCTAACCGTGCCCCTCATTCCCAATGCTCATTAACTTTTGAAGACATACTCATTTATTCAGTGGTTTAAAACCCCAAAGTGCTTCAGTCATGTTAATGACCATTAATGGAACAGGGTATTTATAAACACGCAGCAGTGCTTATTTAACGTAGAGACTCTTTTTCATAAGCCTCGGCCTCAGGCGGATCGCCCACTTGTGTTCATATGTTTCAATCTGATTGGATGGTTTTGTGTAGATTATGGGAGTGAACAGATTTTATAAATTCTCAAAGTAATAAAGTTATGTTTACTGTTACAATTTGCAAAGTTTAGCATTAGATTCACAGTAACAAGTAGGGCTGGGCAATATATTTAATATTTACAATATATATATATCCTATAACTACTGGCGGAAGTACCCACCTGTTCACACCACAGGAACTACGAATGATTTTAGTTGTAGTAACACATATTTTGGGGGACTAAATTAGCTCCTACTTCAGAGTAGGGTCTAACCCAGAGCTATAGTAACTACCAGTGATGTAATAGTACGTTGACTGGCCATATGAAACACCTGCACCCGCCATTTTTAAAAAGCTGTGTAAACACGCAGTTTACATAATATGACTTCAGATAGGTTCAGTAATTCCACTTTAATGGTAATTATTAGGTCATTTTCATTACCATTAACTGAACATAAACATACAAGTTTGATAAAAAATCTTATTTTAGAAGAAAATTTCAGACAGCACTTAAAGGCTTTTGCATCTGAAGTCTTCATATATTCACTTCCCTGTGTTGGGCAAAGTTACACTTAAAAGTAATTCATCACAATATTGTGTTACTCCCTAAAAAAGTAACTAATTGCATTACTTTTTTTTTGGAAAGTAATAAGTTATGTTACTTCAGCGTTACTTTGGTTTGTTTTTTTAATAACAAAAATACAAACAAAACAAAAGTTAAAATCCCTTTTATACCAAAATTGAAATGACAGGAGAAGAAAGTTACTCACTCTTACTTCAGCAATAAAAACAAAAAAATGAAATACAAATGTGATTTTTAACTGAAGTCATTTTTGCTTATTAGCATGGTTGAATTGGATCATCAAAGTTCAACAGCAAAGTCATTGGTTAATAAAGATTAAATACATAATTGATGTATGTTTTTACATTTAACTATTGCAGGTTTGCTTAATAGTTTGCATTTCACTGTTTTTATTCATTTTGAGGAATTCTGAATCTGTTTTTGTGCAAGTAAGATGAGTAAATGCATGTTCACATTAGACTAGAACTACAATAACCGTCATGTTCACACAAAGCCTCTGCACTCACTCCCGATTTCTTTCAACATAGGGACAGGAGAGCTGTCAGTCAATACATGGGAAAACAAAGTAACTTGCATCACTTATTTGAAAAAGTTACTCAGATATTTTGTTGAAAATTTAAGTAATGCGTTGCTTCACTCATTACTTAAAAAATGTAATCTGATTAGGTAACTTGTGTTACTTAAACACTGCCTAAAGTTACTAAAGTTACCATCGTTTTCATTTTTAAACACTTGCAGTCTGTATGATTCATAAACACAACTTCATTCTTTATAAACAGTGTGTAATGTTAGCTTTAGCCATGGAGCAAAACCTCAAACTCATTCAGAATCAAATGTAACATCCAAATAAATACTATACTTATGCGATTAGACATGCTGCATGACGAACACTTTGTAAAGATTAATTTTGAGGGTTATATTAGCTGTGTGAACTTTGTTTATGCAATGATAGAGTCGAGAGCTCAGGAGGGGGCGGAGAGCATGCGCAATTAAAGGGGCCGCAGCCTAAATCAGCGCATTTCTAATTATGCCCCAAAATAGGCAGTTAAAAAAATAATTAAAACAAAATCCATGGGGTATTTTGAGCTGAAACTTCACAGACACATTCAGGGGACACCTTAGACTTATATTACATCTTGTAAAAAACGTTCGATGGCACCTTTAAATGAAGTCACTGGCAGCCGGCTTGCATCACTACTGCCGATGTGAAAGGTGAAATTTAGTTCTCGGGGGACCACCCTGGTGGCTAGTTCCTTTAACTTAGTACCTATAACTACCCTGTGTGAAAGCCCCTATATTGTATTTATTGCAGCACTTTTTAATGCACTTTTTTCCATAAAATTTTTTGCTTTAAAAGAGTCCCTGATTTAAACTTCCCTGAGTAGCAACATGGTGGTAGAGTAATGTGAATCAGTTCAATTGGTTTCACTGAATCGGTTGAAAACTTCAGTGATTCTTTTGTATCATCTTTCTAAAATGTTCACCCAAGTCCCTAGATGGATTTTTGTATGGTACATATGTAGATAAATATGAACAAATATAATTCTGCCTTGTGTTTATTTAGTGTAAAAGTGTGTGGAACATGTTTTGATATTTAACATTTGCATTAATAATGTATTTTTTAGGTCAGGTTTTTGATTTTTGAAAGAAATTAATACTTTTATTCAGCAAGGTTGCATTAAATTGATCAAAAATGACAGTAAAAACATTTATAATGTTACATTTCTATTTCAAATAAATGCTGTTCTTTTTAACTTCCTATTCATTAACAAATCCCCAAAAAAGTATCAGAGTTTCCACAAATATATTAAGCAAGACAACTGATTTTAACATTGATAATAATCAGAAATGTTTCTTGAGCAGCAAATCATCATATTAGAATGATTTCTGAAGGATCATGTGACAATGAAGAGTGGAGTAATGATGCTGAAAATTCAGCTTTGATCACAGGAATAAATTACATTATAAAATATATTACCATGTAAAACATTTATTTTAAATTGTAATATTTTTTCACAGCATTACTTGTACTTCTTGGTGAGCAGAAGAGACTTCTTTTCAACAACATTAAAAAATCTTAGCGAGCCTTAATCTTTGAATCTACTGTATATATTTACTCTAAAACAGCTTAGATTCAAAATGTTTGATGCAAATGTTAAAAATCAAGCCATGTTTCTCACACTTTTCCACTTAATAAACACAAAGCAGAATTATATTTGTTCAAATGTAGCTATACCATTGAAAAAGCCATATGAGGACTTTATTGAACAATTTCCCAAAAGGCTTTTTAGTTTTAACTGTTTTTGCTACATTGAAATATAGACATTTTACTAAACATCATGTGGCTCTGTAGTTCCAAAGAAAATAACCTTCAGAGCAGCCTGCTGAAGGGGCTAAGTAATAAAATAACCAGCTTGTTGCATCGAATACCTCAAGCAGCTACGATAATTGAACTTGATAAGTCTCCATGCTGAGATTGAGATTTTGTGCGCTGTGAATGTGTGAATGAGTGTGTGCTCCTGTCCTCCGTTGATGGGGCTCTGCAGCGTGACGCACGAAGCTGCGATGACTCACTGCGGTTTTGATTGAGGATGCTCCCCTTCTGACCACAGACACCAAACTGCTCTAATGTAAAGGCTCAGGTCACTCTAGTGGTAATATCCATCCTAGAATATCCTTGACCCTGAAGAAGACTTGCTTCAGTCTGAAATGTCAAATATCCCTTGTGGTGGGGTGGAGGAGGACAGCAGCAGATGTGTCCAGTAACACTGAAAGGAAGATAACCATAAATGAACATTTTGCCATCATTTGCTCACCCTCATGTGACTTTATTTCTTCCATGTAACACAAAAGGAGAATTTTTTTAAATAAGTGCTGCTGATCTTTGCTGTGAATTGACAGTGAATAGGGACTGAGGCTTTTAAAGTTCAAAAAAGATGCAAAAGCACCATAAAAGTAGTTAATACGAAGATCTGCTATATTCTAAGTCTTCTGAATAGCTTTGTGTGAGGAACAAACTGAAATTTAAGCTGATATTTAGTGAGTTGAACTGGAGAAATGAATCAGTACAATTTGTGAATGAATCATCCAGACTGGTTTTGTGAACTAGATCAACTGATTCCTTGAAAATGAACTGATTCATCATTCACCAATTAGACATTGCTAATTCTCTCATCAACTCTCATTAAATGGAGACTGAGGCTTTCAATCTTCAAAAAAAGATGCAAAAACACCATAAATGTGTCATAAAAGTTGTTAATACAAAGAAGATCTACTTTATTCCAAGTCTTCTGAGTTCATACAATAGCTTTGTGTGAGGAACAAATTGAAATTAAGGGTCATTATTTAGTGAGTTGAACTCGAGAATTGAATCAGTGTGATTCGTGATTGAATTATTCAGACCAGTTTTGTGAACTGAATCAACTGATTCCTTGAAATTGAACTGATTCGTCATTCGTCATTAGACATAGCTAATTCTCTAATCAACTCTCATGAAAACATTTTAATTGAATAACTTCTCACACAAAGCTGTCGTATGACTTCAGAAGATTTAAAATTGTGTTTGATGCTTGGTGGTTCTTTTGAGCTTGAAAGCCACTATTTTTTTTTTGTAATTGCATGGGGGGAAAAATACAATTCTTCAAAATTTCGCCTTTTGTGTTCCACAGAAACAAGAAAGTCATAAAGGTTTGGAACAACATGAGTAAATGATGATTTAATTTTCATTTTCTGGTGAAGTATCCCTTAAAGAACCAACCATCTTTTCTTGATTGTGTGTCAAGTTTTGTTTGAATGTGTAAGTGATTTGAGAAAGTGGACTTGTTTTATTATGCAAATTAAAATAAACTTGGTGATTAATTTTTTTAATTCATTCAATGAAACAGTGAAAGACCTCATTATTGTAAAAACTGCAAAAATGCTAGAACTCTTCTGTAATAATCACATTCATATTTACAAACTTAATTATAACCTCATTCTCATTACTCACTGCTGTACTTGTGTCAATTTCGTCAAAAAGCAGCATTGTAAATTATATCTGTACTTTAGATGAGACACAATGGATGGCTGACAGGTATAATTGTTGTGTTCATTAAACAGCACATCCATCTAATGGCTTCAGGTCTGGATAACAAAGATTTTTGGTTCAATCCAAGCAATGGTGACTGAGTTGAAAAGCCATTAGCGATCGACCATTAGACTAAACATTTGTGGTAACCCTCAGTGGCTATGACGGTTACGGTCCTACCATCGAGCACTTAACCCTGCAATTAGTTTATTGTAAGTTGCTTCACATAATAAGCATATGTTAAATAACTAGAATCTATGTTAATTATATTATTATTAAAGCACTATGAGTAGGTCAAATGTATTGAAAATGTAAAGTCAGTGTGAACCTGATATTTTATACATAAATATATATCACTATAAAACATAAAAGCTTAAGTTCAACATAAATTCAACATCAAAGCTTAAGTTCAGTTGCTGTCTTAATTTTATTTTTAAGTAGAATCAAATTGGCTGTACAAGTCACTTCAAATCATTTTTTTTTTTAAATCTTGCCTAACTTAAAAAATAAAGTTGAAATTGGTTAAATTATTTTATATTTTATAATTTTGCTGAGTTAAAGTAATGGAAAAACTTTATATATATATATATATATATATATATATATATATATATATATATAAGAGGATTAGGGCCAAGCAATAATAAAAAAATAAAACCATCTCGAGATTAAAGTTGTTAAATTTTGAGAAAAAACTCTTAAAATTTTGAGAAAAATGTCAAAATAAAATGTTGAGATTAAACTCATTAAATTACGAGAAAAAACTTGTTAAATTTCGAGAAAAAAGTCCAAATAAAATGTTGAGAATAAACTCATTAAATTACGAGAAAAAACTTGTTAAATTTCGAGAAAAACGTCCAAATAAAACGTTGAGAATAAACTCATTAAATTACAAGAAAAAACTCGTTAAATTACGAGAAAAAAAGTAGAGATAAAATGTTGAGAATAAACTCATTGAATTATGAGAATAAAGTCATTAAATTACGAGAAAAAAGTCGTTAAATTATGAGAACAAATTCATAATTTAACAAATGTGTTTTCGTAATTTAACAACTTTTTTCTCATAATTTAATGAGTTTATTCTCAACATTTTATCTCTACTTTTTTCTCGAAATTTAACGACATTTTTCTCATAATTTAACAAATTTGTTCTCGTAATTTAACGACTTTTTTCTCATAATTTAACAACTTTTTTCTCATAATTTAATGAGTTTATTCTCAACATTTTATCTCGACTTTTTTCCTCATAATTTAACGACATTTTTCTCACAATTTAACGAATTTGTTCTCGTAATTTAATGACTATATATATATATATATATATATATATATATATATATGTTGAGAATAATATATCTATTATATATATATAACTGATCTATATATATATATATATATATATATATATATATATATATATATATGCGCACACCTTATTAAAAAAAAAAATATATATATATATATATAAACCAATATGTATATTGGTTTACCTTCTAATAGCAGGTGTGAGAAAAGTCCTTTTCATTCCCATCTGATTTTCCTCCTCTATTATCTGATCTCCATTATCTAACCTGCTTATCTCCCACCTGACCTCCCATTTTGTGTGCTTTCACAGGATGCAATGGTCGTGATTCTGAAAAGTCTTTTCCCAGCATGCTTGTTCAACATAGTGGGCTTCGGATCCAAGTTCAAAACGCTGTTTGCCACTAGTCAGAGCTACGATGAGGTAGGTCACCCGCAGGGACCCGCAGTCAGCGTCCTCAATGACTGCCCTCATTAGATCTGCAGTTACACTGAAATTCTCAAGATGGCCGATGTTTGTGTTTTTCTGCTGAGATCCAGTGGCAAAGGTCTGGGTTTATATAATGAATTTCTATTCAAGTTTATTACTGATTTCATAATGCATAAAAACACTGCTTATTCAGTAGTCTCTGTGGTAAATAGATGTTTTTTGTTCTTTTAAAGGTGCCCTCGAATGAAAAATTTTATTCATCTTGGCATAGTTAAATAACAAGAGTTCAGTACATGGAAATGACATACAGTGAGTCTCAAACTCCATTGTTTCCTCCTCCTTATATAAATCTCATTTATTTAAAAGACCTCGAAAGAACAGGCGAATCTCAACATAACACTGACTGTTACGTAACAGTCGGGGTGTACGCCCCAATATTTGCATATGCCAGCCCATGTTCCCAACATTATGACAGTGCCCAAGGAAGTCGACCGGAAGTTGAAGTTGACCGGGTGCCGCCATCTTGTAGCAGAACTTCACTTGCGTTAGCATCCCATTGACTCCCATTCATTTTGGCGTCACTTTGACAGTGAATAACTTTACATCTGAGGCGTTTAAAGACTCCATTTGTCCATTATTTATTTCCAAAGATACACGACAATGTATAAAGGGCTCCATTACCTTCTATGTTACATTATGGCCCCGTAGAAACAGTTTTTGTAAAAATAAGCTAACGATTGCGTCATAACCACTCGACTCTCTGGCGCACAGTAGAGAAATTACCGTACAGACAGGAGGAGAAGCTCGAAGGCAATAGTATGCATTAACTTAATATGGCGTACTGGCGTTACATTTTAAAATACTATACAAAATAATTAATCAGAATACTTACTCCTGCTCACTCACGCCAAAGAACTCCCCGCTCAAGCTCGCCGTCTCTGCAAGATTAACGATGGCAGTTTGCACGCACAGCTACTAGAAGATTTACATCTGTCAGACAGGTTACTGACGTCATCAAGCTTAGTTTGAGTCTGCGCGTCAGAAACGGAAGTACTAAACATCGCTAAAAATGGGCTTCACTTGACTCAATTGAGTTCCAATGGGGTCGCTGTGTCCATTTCTTTTACTGTCTATGCATTATGAAAGGCATTAGACAAGGGCAGCCAGTATTAACGTCTGGATCTGTGCACAGCTGAATCATCAGACTAGGTAAACAAGCAAGAACAACAGCGAAAAATGGCAGATGGAGCAATAATAACTGACATGATCCATGATATCATGATATTTTTAGTGATATTTGTAAATTGTCTTACTAAATGTTTCGTTAGCATGTTGCTAATGTACTGTTAAATGTGGTTAAAGTTACCATCGTTTCTTACTGTATTCACGGAGACAAGAGCCGTCGCTATTTTCATTTTTAAACACTTGCAGTCTGTATAATTCATAAACACAACTTCATTTTTTATAAATCTCTACAACAGTGTAGCATTAGCTTTAGCCACGGAGCACAGCCTCAAACTCATTCAGAATCAAATGTAAACAATATAACAGTATACAATACTCACATAATCCGATAATATTAGCTGTGTAAACTTTGTTTAGGCACTGTTTAAGGCAAGCGCAAGCTCCGTGGGCGGAGAGCACGAGATTTATAGGGGCAGCACAGCATAAATTGGCTCATATTTAATGATGCCCCAAAATAGGCAGTTAAAAAAATTAATAAAAAAAAAAAATCTATGGGGTATTTTGAGCTGAAACTTCACAGACATATTCAGGGGACACCTTAGACTTATATTACATCTTGTAAAAAAACGTTCGATGGCACCTTTAAGCATAAATCTAATATTTACTGTGGATAATGGTGAAATATGCCACTGTAGGGCAGAAGGCTTCCTCTTCTTTCAAAGTAACAAGACAAGTTGACACCATTGTAACTAAAAGTTTGCTACAAAGTATGTCCTACTCAATTAAGGTGGTAATTGACTCTGGTCAAGCCTATCCGATAGGAGCAGACTGGGAGTGGCCTTGGATGACAACATGCCCAGTGCATTATGGGTGTTGGCAAAAGTGTTTTCTCTAATCATGTAGCAGAAAATTGCCTTTCTACCACACAGGCATCCAATTTTTATTGAAAGCCCATTTTGCCAGCAATGAAGTACCCAATTTAACAAACCTCATTTATTTCACAGGAGAGCTTGACGTTGGCTTACGAACACGTGAAGAAGATCCGGGCTGACATGGGCGGCACAAACATACTGGCTCCTCTCAACTGGATCCTACGGCAGCCCATGCAGAAAGGCCATCCTCGCCTGCTCTTCCTCCTGACCGACGGAGCCGTCAGTAACACGGGGAAGGTTATTGAGTTGCTCCGCAGCCATGCCAGGTTCACCAGGTCAGTGTTTGCACATTTATTTTTATGCATTTGGCACTTTTATCTAAAGCAAGTTACATTGCATTTAAGGCATTTAAAGAAAGAAATTCATTTAAAGAAAGAAATGCATTTAAAGAAAGAAATTCACCCAAAAATGAAAATCCTGTCATCATTTACTCATCCTCAAGTTGTTCCAAACCTGTAGAATTTCTTTCTTCTGCTGAACACAAAAGAAGATATTTTGAAGAATATGTGTAACCAAAACATTTTTGGACCCCATTGACTTAAATATTATGCGAAAAAGTACTATGGAAGTCAATGGGGTCCATCAACTGTTTGGTTTCCAATATTCTTCAGAATATCTTCTTTTGTGTTCAGCAGAAAAAATAAATTCGAATAATTTTGGGTGAACTAGCTCTTGAAAATGTTGAATAGATCATATTAAATAGCATACAGTATCATTACTTGAAATATAGTGCATACAGACATCATATGGTGTCTTTTTTGTGCTAACCAGCCCCTGGTCACAATATTTTTTTTAATTTATATGGAAAAGAGCAACTCGGACAGTCTTTAGTTCAAAATATCCTATTTTATTTCCCTCAGATGTAAGCCATATGCGTTTGGAATGATTTGCTGATTAAATGACTGATGATTCAAATTTTTCATTTTTGGGTGAACTAATCCTTTAATATCAAAGGTTCAAGGATACAGAGCTGCAGAATTATTCAGGTAATAAGATCAAAATCAGTTCAGCACAGACACTAGTGACAGTAAATTGATGTCTCTCTGTCTAATCCTTTTAGATCCGCACTAGCCATAACACTGCTGGTATTCACAGGCTTTGCTTCCATCTCCCACCTCCAGTCAATTTGTCACATGCCGAGATGTTCACCTGAGCGCTTCTTTTCTTCCTCGTCCTCCAAGAGCAGATGCAAAAATAGCTTTCTTTCAAAAGAATGGAAGAAACCGTAGGTTTTAACAGCCGTTACTGCAGTACAATAGACACAAGCTGAGGTCAGACACAAAGACGATGGCTGGGAAATGACACTGCAGTGTGATTTACTGCCTTAAACAGCACTTGCCCTCCACAGACGATTGAGAATAATCACAACTGCACTCCATTTCTCTGCTGTGGAGACATGACTCGGCTTTCTTTGCTTGTTAGGGAAGAATGTTTCTCAGACACAGAGATCGCCAGTCCACACACTTTAGTAAATGAACAGATGTGTTCCCTGTTAGTGCACTGAGCAAACGGTGCATCTCGTATCTCACATGCAGTGAGCCACAGATGTTGTTGCTTATGCTGAAGGTTACTCATCTTCAGTTACTACTGTTTGCTTTCAGATACTGTGCATTAGATCTGGTGTGTTTTACAGACTGTGAGCTGGATACCTAGACAGCACTGTGGAAGAACACAGCATATTTTCATGCCTCAAATTAGTAACAATGACATTACATTATGTACATTTCAGAACACAATGACATGTAATATTGAGTTTGCTTAGCTAGAAGCATTTGGTCAAATTGTAAGGTAATCCCAGAAATCATTGGGACAAGATCACTAATAAAAAAAAAACAAAAAAACATGATGGGAGTATTTATTTATATTTATGTATTTTATTTATGTATATTCATTATATAAATACAGAGATTGTATTTTTTACATTTTCAATCCCTCCCCAACCACCCCCGAACTACGGAAGAGGATTAGGGCCAAGCAATAATAAAAAAATAAAACCATCTCGAGATTAAAGTTGTTAAATTTCGAGAAAAAAATCGTTAAATTTCGAGAAAAAAATCTAAATAAAATGTTGAGAATAAACTCATTAAATTACGAGAAAAAACTCATTAAATTTCAAGAAAAAAGTCGAGATAAAATGTTGAGAATAAACTCGTTAAATTACGAGAAAAAACTCGGCACAAAAAAATTCGAGAAAAAGGTAAAGATAAAATGTTGAGAATAAAGTCATTAAATTATGAGAAAAAAAGTCGTCAAATTACGAATTTGTTCTCATAATTTAACGACTTTTTTCTCGTAATTTTTAATGACTTTATTCTCAACATTTTATCTCGACTTTTTTTCTCGAAATTTAACAACTTTAATCTCGAGATGGTTTTATTTTTTTTATTATTGCTTGGCCCTAATCCTCTTCCATACCGAACAACCTGCCTTAGATGATAATTAAACAATAATAGTGCAAACTAAATATATAAATAATAATAATAATAGTGATAGTGATACAGCAAAATTATAATAAATAATAAAATGCAATAGTTAAATGACAATGTTAATATATATTAAAAAGAAAAAATAATGATAGATAGATGGATACCAAAATTAAAGGTATAACAATAAGCAACATAAACCATGCATATTTACATATGTAAAGGTACCAAGCATCAAACACCACAAAACCACCATATAGAGAGGTGTGTGAAAAAGAAAAAGTTACAGTATCAATTTAAATCCCATCACTCCCTGGGAAGTACATTTATGGCTAAGAAATATAATAATGTGTTGCCAGATGTAAGAGAATTTATGAGAATCTATAATTATAATATATTTAATCTTTTCCAAGTGTAGGTATAACATCAAATCCTGAAGCCATTGTGATGCTTTAGGTGGGTTTGCAGATTTCTAATGTAATAGAACCCGTCTGTGAGCCAATAAGGATGTAAAGGCAAGAATGTTTAGTTGTCTTTGAGTCAGACTTGATTCAGCACCTGGAGCACCAAAAAGAGCAAATTCAGCATGTGGCTTCAGTTGTACTTCACATACTTTAGAAAGTGTAACAATTTGTAGTCTGTGTGTATATATATATATTACATTTTATGTTAAAGGTGCCCTAAAATAAAAAATTGAATTCAGTACATGTAAATGACTTACAGTGAGTCTCAAACGCCATTGTTTCCTCCTTCTTATATAAATCTCATTTGTTTAAAAGACCTCCGAAGAACAGGCGAATCTCAACATAACACCGACTGTCACGTAACAGTCCAGATCATTAATATATATGACCCCAATATTTGCATATGCCAGCTCATGTTCAAGGCATTACACAAGGGCAGCCAGTATTAACGTCTGGATCTGCACAGCTGAATCATCAGACTACGTAAGCAAGCAAGAACAATAGCGAAAAATAGCAGATGGAGCAATAATAACTGACATGATCCATGACAACATGATATTTTAGTGATATTTGTAAATTGTCTTTCTAAATGTTTCGTTAGCATGTTGCTAATGTACTGTTAAATGTGGTTAAAGTTACCATCGTTTCTTACTGTATTCACGGAGACTTACTGTATTCATTTTTTAAACACTTGCAGTCTGTATAATTCATAAACACAACTTCATTGTTTATAAAGCTCTCCAACAGTGTAGCATTAGCCGTTAGCCACGGAGCACTATCAAACGCATTCAGAATCAAATGTAAACATCCAAATAAATACAATACTCACATAATCCGATGTATGCATGCAGCATGCATGACGAACACTTTGTAAAGATCCATTTTGAGGGTTATATTAGCTGTGTGAACTTTGTTTATAGAGTCGAGAGCTCTGGAGGGGGCGGAGAGCGCAAGCAATTAAAGGGGCAGCAGCATGAATCGGCGCATTTCTAATGATGCCCCAAAATAGGCAGTTAAAAAAATGTATTAATAAAAATCTATGGGGTATTTTGAGCTGAAACTTCACAGACACATTCAGGGGACACCTTAGACTTATATTACATCTTGTAAAAAAACGTTTGATTGCACCTTTAACACTTTACAATAAGATTCATTAATTAACATAGTTAACTGCATTAGATGGCATGAACTAATAATGAACTGCACTTCTACAGCATTTATTAATCTTTATTAATGTTAATTTCAGCGTTTACTAATACATTATTAAAATCAAGAGTTGTTTTTGTTAACATTAGTTGATTCACTGTGAACTAGCAACACACTATGAACAAATAACATTAACAAATACAATAACAAACATATTGCTCATGGTTTGTTCATGTTAGTTAATACATTAATGTTAACAACCTTATTGTAAAGTGTTACCAATTTTATGACTCTTGTACCCAATACTGGTATATACAGTATTTTATTTTTAGTTATGCATTTTATACTCATTTGAATATTGTGTTGTTAACTTAGCAACATGCTATCATGACACTGTATTGGAATTAGTTCTCTTAATCGGTTGGTCTTAGCAGGTCTGTTTTGGTCTAATTTTTAGGCTGGTCTCCCAACTTAAATCATGTAAGACAATGTTTAGGCTTCTTTTTTATCAGCATAGTTGTAAGCCTCTGTGTCTATTTGTATGCTATATGTAGTTGCAGTTTCAATTTGTATGCTTCCTAAGAAGGCAGCTGCGTGTGTTTTGAGAAAGAGAGTTGCTGAAGAAGATTTGGTGCTTACTGTTCTAAAACACAATTTGAATAAGATGCGTCCTGGCTTTCTGACAGCATGCTTGCTAGTCCCAGAATTAATAAAGTAATAAAGTTCAGAGAAGTAAATGTATTTTGTCTGGCAGAGGTTCACCAAGTTGAGATGCAGTTTCCTCTTTATGTGATGCTCTTCTGATGTTTTCATAGACTTACCGCACCTGTGCTGTCTCTGTGTGTGTGTTTTCATCATGGCAGGTGTTACACGTTCGGTATAGGCCCGGCTGTGTGCAGGAGGCTGATTTTAGGACTGTCCACCGTTTCCAGAGGCACAGCCGAGTTCTTGGCAGAAGGGGAACGACTGCAGCCCAAGGTCCTCATTTCCTCTGACATGTTTATCTTCCACCGCAACAGCCTGTTATTTTGAATGTCACCGCAAAGCAATTACAGCAGCCACGTAAATTGTGGAGTGTCCAAATGTATTAGTAATTAACAGTTTGTTTGGTTTAGTCAAACATAAATTAGGATAATAATCAAAGCTGACAGCACATTTATTCTTCTCTCCCTGATGTTTAAGACTAGCATCTATATGTTTTCCTGTTTTATTTATATAGAGTAAGTTCATAGACTGTTCTCCCTTGTTTAAGTTCACTAGGTAGTATTTGACCTGGCCGTTATTTGTGTCAATGGCAGATGATTAAGGCGCTGAAGAAGTCCATGACATCAGTACTGACTGACATCTCCATTGAGTGGCTGTATCCAGAGACGAAGGAGATCCTGCTCTCTCCATTGGGGGCGACCTGTCTGTTCCCGGGTGACCGGCTGATTGGATACAGTGTGGTCTGTGATACCTCCCGATATCACTCCAACCCCAAATCAGTAAGTCATCCATCCATCTGTCCATATGCCCGTAATTATTATACTATATTTTTATATTATTATTTAGATATTATTTAAAAATATACTGTATTTTGATCAATAATAATAATAATCATAATAAGCACAAAATATACACAATCCACACAATAATATTTCTTATTATTATTTAGATAGATAATGTTATTTTTTGAAACTATACTCTATTTTGATATATTATAATAACAAATATACACTAAAAACACAGCAACAGTTAATCTGTAATTATTATACTATATTTTTATACTACTACTACTAATAGTAATAATTATTATTATTTTAAATATTTAATAATATTGCTATTATTTTAAAATATTCAGAATTTTGATATAATATTGAATATACACAAATAATTACAACAGATAATTATTATTTAGATAATATTATTTTAAAATATACATTTTTTTTATATATTATTTATAATATGTAATATACACTAAAAACAAAGCAACGTTTAATCTATAATTATTATACTATATTTTATACTACTATTAATAGTAATAATAATTAGTATTATTATTTCTTTTGTTTTTATAATATTGTTATTATTTTAAAATATACTGTATTTTGACATATCAAATATACACAAAACAGATTATTATTATTATTTAGAGAAAATAAATTCATTTAGAGAGATAATATTATTATTTTAAAATATGCTAAATTTTGGAATATTATAATATTATATATACAATAAAAACCCTGTAACGATTAATCTGTAATTATTATACTAAATATTTATACTACTATTAATAATACTTAATAATAATTAAAATAATTAATAATAATAAATAAAATAATATTTTCATTATTATTTTGATAATATTGTTATTTTAAAATATACTGTATTTTGATATAATATTGAATATACACAAACATTATTATTTAATTGTATATTTTAAAATAGTAATATTATCTAAGTGTTGATATAATATCAAATATACAAAAAACAACAACAACAACAGTTTTGTTAATATAGATATTTGAATAGAAGTATTTTATATACAATTATTATAGCTTTAGCATATGATGTTTGTTAGTGCAAATATAGACCTTAGTCCGAAACCAAAAGCTCCCACCTGCTAAAACATCTTTCCTGTTTTGTAACAGGACAAACGGAGACGATACAGCATGATGCGTTCCAATGAGTCTGCCAGTTCCGTGTTCTATCACTCTCAAGAGGAGGATGCTGGGAAGTTTTACTGTGACGGTCAGGGACCGCACAGGGACAATCAAGTCGGCTCGCTGTTTGACAGTTGCCAGGAGACCATGTCTGAGAGCAGCCCTATTGCCACAGAGCAAGACATTACGGGTAAAGTACAGCATGGAGTAAACATGTTTCATACAAGTAGTCCTTATGACTTGAGGGTTACAGAAATATCATTTTTGGGTGAACTATTCCTTAAAATCTCCTGATGAAAGAGATTTCTTCATGAAGTCAGCAAACTACTATATAAAAGTGGAAATGAAAGAGAAAATGTGCTAAATTATTTTTTTTTTTTTACAGGAACTGACACAAGCACCTCTCCGAGAAGACGTGCTTATAGCACCAATCAGATCGTAGATTACAACCCAGTGAAGAAGGCCTACACCCCCAGTGACCCCAGCTCAGTGGTGGGGAAAAACCCTCTTAGACGAGCAAAAGTTCAGGAGCTCATTGGTCAGACTCATCCTGACTATGGAGCTCAGTGGAAAATGGACTACCAGGTAACTAAATGTTTTTAACAAAAATACCACACCAAAAACAACTGGACTAACTAATACAAATTTCAAATATTATTAAAGGTGTCCTAGAATTAAAAATTTAATTTATATTGGCATAGTTGAATAACAAGAGTTCAGTACATGGAAATGACATAAAGTGAGTCTCAAACACCATTGTTTCCTCCTTCTTATATAAATCTCATTTGTTTAAAAGACCTCAGAAGAACAGGCGAATCTCAACATAACACAGACTGTTACGTAACAGTCGGGATCATTAATATGTACGCCCCAATATTTGCATATGCCAGCCCATGTTCCCAACATTATGAAAGGCATTAGACAAGGGCAGCCAGTATTAACATCTGGATCTGTGCACAGCTGAATCATCAGACTAGGTAAGCAAGCAAGAACAACATTTTGATAACATTTTAGTGATATTTGTAAATTGTCTTTCTAAATGTTTGCTAATGTACTGTTAAATGTGGTTAAAGTTACCATCGTTTATTACTGTATTCATGGAGACTAGACATTTTTAAACACTTGCAGTCTGTATAATTCATGAACACAGCTTCATTGTTTATAAATCTCTCCAACAGTGTAGCATTAGCCGTTAGCCACGGAGCACAGCCTCAAACTCATTCAGAATCAAATGTAAACATCCAAATAAATACTATACTCACATAATCCGACACATACATGCAGTATGCATGACGAACATCTTGTAAAGATCAATTTTGAGGGTTATATTAGCTGTGTGAACTTTTTTTATGCACTGTTTAAGGCAAGCGCGAGCTCCGTGGGCGGGAGCGTGAGCATTTAAAGGGGCCGCAGCGTAAATCTCCTCATATTTAATGATGCCCCAAAATGACAAAATGACAAGGCAGTTTTATAAAAAAAAATCTATGGGGTATTTTGAGCTGAAACTTCACAGACACATTCAGGGGACACCTTAGACTTATATTACATCTTGTAAAAAAAACGTTCAATAGCACCTTTAATCACAAGTAAACAGTGATAAAATAAGAAAAAATAAAAAAATAGCAATAGCACAAATAAATACAACTAAACAAAGTTCAGGTACAGATATTGTAATCAAATGAAAAATAACACTGCAATAGTGTTCTTTATTCTTTTTATAAATAAAATATAGCTTAATTTTTATTAAAGTTACAAAAGTTATTCATTCTTTTTCGTTTGTTCTTTGATTAATGTTAATGACAGACAGCAGCAGGTTTATTAGTCTGCTGTCACTTTAAGACCTTATGCGGGATCCAATATACTCTTACACATGCGTTTTCTTTCTCAACTGTTTATGTTCACTTAAGGCAAAACCAGCTGCGTTTACAAAGATATTTTGACATAATGTTGTGTGTGTTTGTCTATTTAAGCGCAAAGAAAACAATGCGATTGCCATTGTGTTTGAAAATGGTTTAAAAATCACATTAAAATGTGCACATAAAAATTGATAAGCAGAATCAAAATTTTAATTTTACAAAGTATTTGATTCATGACCTTAAGTGTCCAATTCCAGAATTGGAATCGATTTTCAATTCCCAATCCTACCGATTACGACAAACTGATTCACTAAAATCATTCTGACTTTCCAGTTCCACATTTTGGAGCGAGGATATGTAGGATGAACTGATTCACTAGAATGAATGAGACTTTCCAACATTACATATGACAAAGAAAACCTTTAGGATGAACTGATTCACTTAAATCATACTTTTCAATATCATATAATCAGTGTTGGAGAAAGTTACATTTAAAAGTAATGCGTTACAATATTATGTTACTCCCTAAAAAAAGTAACCAATTGTGTTACTTAGTTACTTTTTATGGAAAGTAATGCATTGTTACTTTTGTATTACCTGCGCTGGGCTTGCGTGTTTGTTTTTTAATAATAACAACAAAAAAGTTCTATTTTTGGCAAATGTGATGTTTATCTAAAGTCATTTTGTTACAAATATAAAAGTAATGCCTTACTTTACTAGTTACTTGAAAAGTAATCTGATTACATTACTTGCAACACTGCTTATAAAACACATCCTGAGTATGCAATAAACATTATACTTGGAAATGATCAGAAAACATCTGTTATCTCCTTTGTGCATGTGTGTTTTGACACAAAGCAGACGGCATCTATTTAGGAAGTAGTTGTTTTCTTCAGAAGAAATATCTGTAGGCAGCCATTGCCATGCCATCTGCTGTAGCCGAAGCATCTGCTATGATATAAGAAGAGCTCCATGGATTCATCTGTTCATTCTGAAGGGTTATTTGAACTCATTTCTGAGCTCAGTGATGAGAATGTAATTCATAATTCAATCTTCTTACCGCCACATCCACACAAATACAATTTGGCCAGTGGAAGATGAATTACAGTTCCCTGGACATTTAAGCAATGGAAGAATGTTTTCTAAAAAATGAGTTTCAGGTGGACACTTTTGTGATGTGCGCCCGCACACTGAAATATAAATGCACCTTTGGAGTGCAGTGGGAGAAAAAAAGGTTGTCGCCCGTCACAAAAGAAGTGCCAGTGTTTGAACAGGGCTGAAATAATGAGGCCAAAAATATCCCTGACCTAGAGACAAATTAGTATGTAATCAAGACCACAACAGAGAGGTGTGCATCCTTTGTGACTCATAATGATGGCCGTACTCATTTCATGCATGACAATTGAGCTGAATGGCCAAGGAAAACCCTTTAGATTCACAGCAGGCCTTTTTAGCAGACTTAAAGATGCTTGTAATCTTCTTGTACAGTACTACAGTTATTTAAATAAATAGTATAAAAAATATTTATTGTTTAATAAGCAATTTTAATGTTAGCAATTACTCATTCCTCAACATGACAAAATAATGATACATCCTGTATTTACTGCTTTTATTTCATGACATTGTGTTTCGTATTCAGTGAGTTCAGTGATACTCCCGCATTGCCGACACCCTGCAAAGAGACATATTGAACGACCATCCACTTACGTCTGTCGTCCGGGGTACAATTAGTTCTGACAACTGTGACAAAACCCTTGATGGCCATGATAAAATTTCCAGTGTCACACTCTCTGAATGGGGAGAAGATATCAATATTCCAGGCAACACTTTGCACTGTAAGCAATTGGCCATGGACATTTTATCAAAAAGGGAATAAGAAATATTATAGATTAGCTACAGCAATAACAAGAGTCCCTGAATTCCCTTTAATGGATGCAATAATGACTTTAATGGTCCTTATTAGCTCTTCAGCCGGCATCAATTTTTCATGATCCAAATTGCCGTTAGACCCAGGTGAACAGAGAGCCACGGCTACAGGGGGTGGCATGGCTACGGCATCTCAAAGAATCATTGTGTTCATAAACTCCTTCTAGACAAGGTTGAATAAATTAGATGTCCTTTTGCTATGTGCTGCCTTCATGCTGGAAATTACCAGGGGCAACTGCATGCTCAACGGGAGCATAGGGACACAGTTGGACTTGTTAGCATTAGCGCCACTACTTTGGCATTGTGATATTTTCCATAAGTTCAAACAAACAACTGTTCTGATTGACCTCTGGACCTGAACGCAGTACATAGCTGTCATAATGCTAAGTAAAAAAATAATAATACAAATATTTATTTGTATATTTATTGTTATTAATTTAATATTTATTTTTAAATATTTTAAAAAATTAAATATTTTAAAGTTGTTTTTTTTTTCAAGTGAAAATATAATTATTTAATATTTAAATATTATTATTAAAATGTTAACATATTTAAATAATATTTATGTACTTGTTATTATTAAATTATTTTGATATGTTAACATTTTAACAATATTTAAATATTAAATAATTCTATTTTAACTTGAAAAAACAACTTTAAAATATTTAATATTTATTTTTTTTTATATTAAATATTTTAAAGTTGTTTTTTTTCCAAGTTAAAATAGGATTATTTAACATTTAAATAATATTTATTTACTTGTTATTATTATTAAATTATTATTTTAATATTTTTCAACAATCTTTATTTAGGTAACATTTAAATATTTAAATTATTTAAATATTACCATATTTAAATAAAGATTGTTTATGTACATTTAAAAATGATTTAAATCATTATTTGTAATTTTAAATATTATTTAATATGCCTATTTTATTATTGAATTATTATTTAATATACCTATATTTATAATTAGATTTTGATGACTGGTAAATGTTTGTTTTTATAAATGTATATTCTGTTTGTGCATGTCTGCGCATTTACAAAGTAACATTAATAAAGATTGTTGTACTTTTCCCAAGAAATTTATGGTAACACTTTACTTAAAGCCTTCATATATAATGTATTACAAAAATATTTTTAATGCATTAATTATGCCTTGTAATGCACCTTAAAATTGTATGGTCTCCTCCTGAAAAATTGTAACCACAGTTATAATACAGTTTAATACTTATCTATTCATTGAACTCA
Organism: Chanodichthys erythropterus; assembly: GCF_024489055.1. Taxonomy (NCBI): domain Eukaryota; kingdom Metazoa; phylum Chordata; class Actinopteri; order Cypriniformes; family Xenocyprididae; genus Chanodichthys; species Chanodichthys erythropterus. The sequence continues at coordinate 31,785,169 of NC_090240.1, forward strand.
ACTTTAGGAAGTATAATGCATTAAAACACGACAAATTTCAGATGCAACATGGAATCTGTTAATATTAAAATACATTTTAACTTTAGTTACAATTATTTATGAAAAAATATAATGCATTATACATAAAGGCTTTAAGTAAAGTGTTACCAAATTAACATTCGTGCACACATGCACACAGCTCTGCTAGCATTACATGCACTCTTAAAGGGAAAGCACTCTTCAAGAGACATATGAGTGCTCTTAAAGGGTTAAATGTTCAGTTAAGCAGTTATAATAGTTTTGGATATTTTAGTTCCATTAAAGTACAGTGGCCTTGGCAAGATGAGCACAGAGTGAACAAAAGGACTAATGAACTGTTGCTCATTTCTCCAAAAGCCACAGTTGGCCAGCCTGTGTGCCACGTCCTCAAGAGGACGTCCCATACCTGCTCACAAACCTTCAGTGCAGCAACAAGAGGGTCTCCAGGGGGAGTCGAAGGCAGATCAGACCCACCATGGCCCCTCTGCACAGGGCCCTGTGGTGGAAGACGGCTCCAGGTCTTCAACAGACAGCCCTTCTCTGGGCAGCACCGGCGATGCGGGTTAGTCCTTCACTACAGTCCTCAAGTGCAAGAACAAAGACGTCTATTTCTGATGCATATTAATCTTAATGCTGCTTGGGCTTAGAGTTAAGCTGGCTTTTAACACTGTAATTTAAATACCCATAATCAGCTGCACAGTGTGTGGGTGTAGAGGCACTTAACATATACAGTTAGCGCTGACTGACTGAGAAACTATGAATCAGCTAATCAGTTGTAGTTGTAAAAGCCGTTCTCTCTCTCTATTTTATTCTGGAAAAAAAAAACATTGCTATAGTGTAATTTTAGTAATAGAGTCATTTTTCATATTTTGAACTGCTTTAACAATTTTTCATCAGCTAGATATCGCTCCTTGTGAATCTTTGTGAAGAGTAAAAACTCACCCACAAGCCGGTGGAGATAATATCAGTCTGTCTGTTGAAGGTCATATACTGTGGATGACTGTAAACACTTAAACTCCAAGGATTCAAACCTGGTACATGCATGGAATAAGATCTCTATAAAATGATTTTTGGAAATTTTAACAGAAAAGATACTGGAAAAGTTATAAAGATTCAATGGTCAAAAAGGGTGGGAACTCTGGGGTTAATGATAATTTGATGCATATTCTTTTTCATTTTTAAGACAGCAGTCAAGTTAGAAGTAATTTCAAAACTACTTTTTAAAAACACTTCAAGCTTTTGTGCCCCATCCAGCTGTTTTTTAAAGCATGAACATATGCTAAAAATGGTGTGTGAACAGAGTCTGGTGTACCTTAATTATGTTTCCCGGCCTAGTCAACTTGCTGTTTATGCTCTCAAAAAAAATGTACTTTTACTGTTCATTTCACACAAACCATCCTTGTTCACATTAATTAAACTCACTACATGAACTTCATTTTAGTTGTTTCTACTAAAAATGAGTATTGTCAGCTTTACTTAAGTGAAACGCACAAATTAATGTTGACATAACTAACTAGGCAGTGAAGGGACTTCATTAAAGGTGCAGTAAGAGATTTCTGAGAAACACTGTTGAAAGTGGATCGGACTGAGTGCAACAACACACTTGTAGCTAATCAGAAGTAAGTGGGTGTTTCCACTCATGATGGGGGAGGAGTTTGTGAATTTGGGGGCGGAGCTATCAAGATAGGGGTGTGATCCTCTTGGGTAGGGGCGTGTTTGTTTTGGTGATTTCAAATATCAACAGCGTTTCTCAGAAATCACTTACTGCACTTTTAAGAGAGTAAATTTAGGGATTAAAGTGTTATTTTATGTGTTTTTTTGTTACTTTATGTTACTTTACTTTATTATTTTGTGGTTACATTATGCAGAAGAGTAGTGCCTGTGTTTGGCTGTGAGCATTCATAGACGCATGTTTATAGGATGGAATTCCTGCTCTCAATTAAATTGAGTTTGTTCAACGAGTTTTTTTTTTTTTTTGAGCGCATTTCATAGAGTACATAGTTAAATGAGGTAAATTAAGTCAATAAATGTGTTCACCTTATGTAATAAAATTTTATAAATTTAACATAAGATTAAGTAAACCGCACATATAAATATTATGTAACAGTGACAAATTCAAATGATTTGTATTTACTCAAAGAAATTTTGTCAGCTTTACTTGAATTTCTTTTGTTCATACAACCAAATTGTTATTTGTACAAATTACTCAATATAGTTGCGTGGAACCACTTGACGCTGCTTTTTTAAGTAAATCCAACAATTCATTTTTTTGAGTGTGCCTGGTACACATTGTGCGATTTTGGGCTGTCCCAGACAAAAGATGACTAATCGTGGCGATTTCTCTGGTTGTGGCTTCAAAGGCGGTCATTCTCACTGCCTTGGTGACCAAAGATAGCCTTCGATAATTTTCTGACAGTGAACATCTCGCAGTGTGTTTGCTGCTATGACCTATGTCTACTGACTAGCCAATAAAAATGTAACATGAAATGTCGTATGGATCAACGCAACATGGCGCTAAAACTTTAAAATACTTACCTCAAGCTCCATTTGCAAAATTGGCATGCCAAGTTGCCCTCTTTACCTTAGCCATGTCCGCGTCCATATTCTCCTCTTTCGCTTCTTTTTTTTTTTCAGTGCACATTAAAACCAAAAATGCACAGTCTGTAGCAGGCAATAAGCCCAATCCTGTTCCTGGAGATCTTCCTTCCTTGAAAGTTCAGCTCTAACCCTGATCTAACACAACTTAACCAGCTAATTAAGATCCTCAAGAGCACTTGATAATTACAGACAGTTGTGTTGGATCTGAACTCTGAAGGTGGGTAGATCTCCAGGAAAAGGATTGGGTACCCATGGTTTTAGACAAATTACCAACTAGTTGATTATTCTTTGAGTTATTCTTCTAAAACATCCACTAGTCAGACCTAGAGCTTCAAGCGCAACAAGCAATGGTTTATTTGAACAGTTTTAACTTAAGCTCATTTAAGCTGTTATGAGCTCAACCAACTGTTTTGTGTTTTTCATCAGGGAATGCATCTGTTAATTCTCTGAATCGTATGTTTAATGTCGAACAGATGGATACACACATCAGCTTTGTGAAGTCGAAACGCCCCAAGATCCTCACGCACCAGAATTCAAGGCCAGTCATGGAAAGGGAGATTGCAAAGCGGTTGTGTCAGGACTGCTGTGTGGGAAACCCATGAAATGGGAGGTGATCTTTGACATTCAACCTTTCCTAAAAGGTCGAGAACGGGAGGAAAAAGTTCACGAGGACCTGTGGAACGAAACCTTCCATCACCTGGCAGGACGCTCCATTATTAAAGACTTTGAACATATGGCAGACAAAGAGTGTGAGATTGAGCATGGTGAGGAACTGGTTTGTCATTTAGCTGATGACCTTTTGTAGTTTGTGGGATTTGAATGTCTAATGTTCAAAAATTGACTGACTAAATCCCTCAGCTATGCTGTTTCTTGTAGGTTCTGGGAGAAGATACCAGCTTTATGCCATCCACACGAGCAAAGCCTGCAACATCTTGAGCAAATACACAGCGTTTGTACCTATCGATCTGGACAGCAATGAATATTTACCCACCTGCATTGAGTACAGCAACCCTGGTAAGTCATCCTTCTTGGTAAGCTTACAAGGCCGGACTGTTGCAATCATTACATCAAAGATACTGTTCTCAAGAAGATGAAAACAAGGGAGAGAGCAGGGAAACAGATGAAGCAGTCGCTCCTGGCTTAAGCAGACAATTAGATTATGGTAATGACTCTTTGTATATTTGTTTATCTCCAGGGGAGGATCATAAACGAAGTTCACACTGCAGTTCACGTTCCGGCAGCAGGAAGACCCGTGGCTACTCTGTAGGTCTGGGTCGGTCACAGTCAGGAGGTTTGTCTGGGCAAGATGATGCAGCATTATCCTACAGTAAGACTGAAGACAAAATACTGACTATTGGGCACATTTACATATGAGGAATTTTGGGAAGGAACTCTGATAGGTTATAAAAGACATATTATCCTTATATTCCATGGTTTGATCGTCTGGGATCAAACCATGGAATAGTAAATATGGTAAAAAGTTATGAAATTTGGCATACTTATTGAGGAGAGTCTCAACTTTTAATATACCCAATTTGGGGCCTCTATTTTCATTAGTAAGCAATTTAATAATTATTTATTGTTTAATTATTATTCATTAAACTTATTAATAAATGTTAATTTATTAGACATATTAATACATGTTCATTTCCAACATAATTTGGGTTCATTTTAAGCAAGCAGTACGGTAATTTTTAAACAATAGTTGAGTTAAATAAAACTACATAGCAGGTTGGGCAAACATTTAACCCAACCTCTGGGTTAAAACCACCCAACTTGGGTTGTTTTTAACCTAGCATTTTTTAGAGTGTAATAATTGTCATTGCCACCATGCTGAGGTACCCAAGCAGTTTGTTGACAGTGCTAATGGTCATGTGGTCAATGTTTAAAAATACTTTGGGATAACTAAAATTTGTCATTATCAATGTCTACCACTTTTTGGGAATTTCGAACAGATTCACTTACTATATACAGTGGGTACGGAAAGTATGCAGACCCCCTTTTTCCTCATTAATGTACACACAGCACCCAGTATTGACAGAAAAACACAGAATTGTTGACATTTTTGCAGATTTATTAAAAAAGAAAAACTGAAATATCACATGGTCCTAAGTATTCAGACCCTTTGCTGTGACACTCATATATTTAACTCAGGTGCTGTCCATTTCTTCTGATCATCCTTGAGATGGTTCTACACCTTTATTTGAGTCCAGCTGTGTTTGATTATACTGATTGGACTTAATTAGGAAAGCGACACACGTGTCTATATAAGACCTTACAGCTCACAGTGCATGTCAGAGCAAATGAGAATCATGAGGTCAAAGGAACTGCCTGAAGAGCTCAGAGACAGAATTGTGGCAAGGCACAGATCTGGCCAAGGTTACAAAAAAAATTCTGCTGCACTTAAGGTTCCTAAGAGCACAGTGGCCTCCATAATCCTTAAATGGAAGACGTTTGTGACGACCAGAACCCTTCCTAGAGCTGGTCGTCCGGTCAAACTGAGCTATCGGGGGAGAAGAGCCTTGGTGAGAGAGGTAAAGACAAACCCAAAGATCACTGTGGCTGAGCTCCAAACATGCAGTCGGGAGATGGGAGAAAGTTGTAGAAAGTCAACCATCACTGCACCAGTCGGGGCTTTATGGCAGAGTGGCCCGACGGAAGCCTCTCCTCAGTGCAAAACACATGAAAGCCCGCATGGAGTTTGCTAAAAAACACCTGAAGGACTCCAAGATGGTGAGAAATAAGATTCTCTGGTCTGATGAGACCAAGATAGAACTTTTTGGCCTTAATTCTAAGCGGTATGTGTGGAGAAAACCAGGCACTGCTCATCACCTGTCCAATACAGTCCCAACAGTGAAGCATGGTGGTGGCAGCATCATGCTGTGGGGGTGTTTTTCAGCTGCAGGGACAGGACGACTGGTTGCAATCGAGGGAAAGATGAATGCGGCCAAGTACAGGGATATCCTGGACGAAAACCTTCTCCAGAGTGCTCAGGACCTCAGACTGGGCCGAAGGTTTACCTTCCAACAAGACAATGACCCTAAGCACACAGCTAAAATAAGGAAGAAGTGGCTTCACAACAATTCCGTGACTGTTCTTGAATGGCCCAGTCAGAGCCCTGACTTAAACCCAATTGAGCATCTCTGGAGAGACCTAAAAATGGCTGTCCACCAACGTTTACCATCCAACCTGACAGAACTAGAGAGGATCTGCACGGAGGAATGGCAGAGGATCCCCAAATCCTGGTGTGAAAAACTTGTTGCATCTTTCCCAAAAAGACTTATGGCTGTATTAGATGTATTATGGTGCTTCTACTAAATACTGAGCAAAGGGTCTGAATACTTAGGACCATGTGATATATTTCAGTTTTTCTTTTTTAATAAATCTGCAAAAATGTCAACAATTCTGTGTTTTTCTGTCAATATGGGGTGCTGTGTGTACATTAATGAGGAAAAAAATGAACTCAAATGATTTTAGCAAATGACTGCAATATAACAAAGAGTGAGAAATTTAAGGGGGTCTGAATACTTTCTGTACCCACTGTATTTTTTATACAATCCACACACATCTTCACCAAAGATCCACTTTTGTATAATGACACAGAACTATGTATGTATGTGTCATGGTTCTGATAATACCGTATCAATTTGTTGCACGTTTAGTCAAAATATACACTATACTGTTCAAAAGTCTGGGGACAGTAAAACATTTCTAAAAGAAATTAATACTTTTGTTCAGCAAGGACACATTGATTTGGTCCATAGTGACAATAAAGACATCTATAATGTTACAAACGATTTCTATTTAAAATAAATTCTGTACTTTTTAGGTACTTTTTGTACTTTTTTTCAAAGTAGTTTGAAAAAAATGTTTATACAAAAATATTAAGAGGCATAATGTTTTTTGAGCAGCATATTAGAATGAATTCTGTAGGATCACGTGACACTGAAGACTGGAGTAATGATGCTGAAAATTCAGCTTTGCCATCAAAAGAATAAATTACATTTAAAAAAAATAATATGTAAATAGACAACTTACTTAAACAAGTTATTGGTGTGCATGGCACTGCAGTTAAACTGTACTAAAGTTCACATGAATCATCTTCAGCTCAGACACATTTACAAATGCACTTGTTACAAATGCACAGATGTGGTTCCTTAGTGCACATTCAGAAAACGTTTTTCAGTCTAATATCTGACATCAAAAGAACTTGTGTCTGCACCCTAAAACTCTTCTTTGATCTACAGATGTAGATGATGGATCCCAATCCCCTAGCAAAACTCCCTCCTCCTCCAGTTGGGAACGATGTAGCTCTTCTGAAGGTACTTTTGTCTAGCTGTCTGTATACATGTGGTTACTTCAGTTACTACAGTCCTGCAGGTGTCCAAGCATGTCAAACAAACACAGCAGCATTAATCACTCAAGCCTGTTGCTGTTGAATTCATTAGTAGGATTTGACCTAGAGGAGCATGGGTGAGTTTATTGAGTGCTGTTTGCCTTGGAGCGCAGTGTATTTGTTTGTGTATGTATGTTGGGCAATAGAAACTATCCGAATATCAACCTGCTCTCTCTCTTTCAGCTTCTCAAAGGAGTCCGTCTGTGACCTCCGACCACTCGCAGAGATCAGTCGAGAGCCTTTTCTCTGCCAGGTGGGTGTAGATAAGAGTGAACGAATTGGGGAAAGCATACCACGTCCACAAATCAAGTTTTACAATTGCAAACACTGTAATTCACAGAACACAAATGAATAATTCAGCAGTTTTCATCACTCCTGCACCATTGTTTTAAATCATGAGTCGAATTTGCATTTTGATTGCTTTTGGTATTCTGTTGGGTGCCTGTAATGAGTTCAGCTCTCACAGAAGACAGACATTCAGTAGTCATTAAAAAAATGTAAAGACAGGAGATGTGTAGACTGACAACACAACAAAGTTCTGCACAGGTATTTAGCCTCTTTTACAAATCATGTCACCATTATAGTTTGATGTGAAGTGCTTTCTTACACTTAAATGAGTCAGTATGAAAATTATCTTCAGGCAATGAGTGTTTGTTCTATTGATGTCAAAGGTTTCGCTATTAGCACTTTCCTTTTAAAAAATTAGCCTTCTTGAGTTTAAGTGAATATATGAGGTGAAGAATAATCAAGCCTGCAGAAGTGTGAAAAGTACAGGATGTTAGTCACACGCACTCGGTCTCAGTTTTAATTAGTGCTTGGCATTAAGAAATGTTGACTTCATAGGCAGAGGGGGAATGACTTCTAACCTTCAGGGTAAAGTTGTGGAGGTGGGGTTCTGTTTGTGATGTCACAAAATACTGTAGGTTTACTTCATGAATATTAATTAGGATGTACAAGAAATGGTTTTACATGCTTTGATAAATAAATAGTTTATGTATTAATCTTTCATTTTGATTTTGATCTGGGTCGTATCCTAATACAATTCAAATTCCCATATGTTAAGTAAATCAAACCAATATTTAAGACAAAAGATAGATGATACTCTAGACACCAAATTAAACACTTCCCTTTCGTGTCTGGAATCTCTTTCCCATTTTACCTCTTGCTGTCACTTGAAATGTCAGCCAAACTAATGACCAAAACGTGAGGAGCGGTGCTATCAGGGATGTGTACACGTCTCGCAAATTAATGAATGTGAAGGGGCACATTTCACCAAGAAAAAGCTCTTTAGACGTGTCTGTGCATTTAATGATGATAGTGAGGCACCAGAGTAAAAGGTATTGTTTCTTTTTGTCTCTAGCAAGCTGAGCCTGAGCAGGACGCGTCTGCTGACGAAAGCGGCCAGGGGCTTCATGAGCCGGTCACAGAGCAAAATGAGCAACTCAGTGGGAGAGAACGAAAATGACAACAAGGACTACATCCCTCTGGTTTCTGCTTTCAGGATGTTGATGCTCTGTGGTTTTAGTAGAACTTGCATTTAAAGTCAACAACATGAAATTAAAATTGCCCCTATATACCATTTTTAATGGATATTAAATTAAATTAAATTAAATTAAATTAAATTAAATTAAATTAAATTAAATTAAATTAAATTAAATTAAATTAAATTATTATATACACACATTCATATACAAACCCGATTCCAAAAAAGTTGGGACACTGTAATACAGGCTTCTAGTTGCTCAACTGTCTTAGGTCTTCTTTGTCACATCTTCCTCTTTATGATGCGCCAAATGTTTTCTATGGGTGAAAGATCTGGACTGCAGGCTGGCCATTTCAGTACCCGGATCCTTCTTCTACGCAGCCATGATGTTGTAATTGATGCAGTATGTGGTCTGGCATTGTCATGTTGGAAAATGCAAGGTCTTCCCTGAAAGTGACGACGTCTGGATGGGAGCATATGTTGTTCTAGAACTTGGATATACCTTTCAGCATTGATGGTGCCTTTCCAGATGTGTAAGCTGCCCATGCCACACGCACTCATGCAACCCCATACCATCAGAGATGCAGGCTTCTGAACTGAGCGCTATAACAACTTGGGTTGTCCTTGTCTTCTTTAGTCTGGATGATTTTGATATGTCTGACCACAGAACAGTTTTCCACTTTGCCACAGTCCATTTTAAATGAGCCTTGGCCCAGAGAAAACGCCTACGCTTCTGGATCATGTTTAGATATGGCTTCTTTTGTGACCTATAGAGTTTTAGTCGGCAACGGCGAATGGCACGGTGGATTGTGTTCACCGACAATGTTTTCTGGAAGTATTCCTGAGCCCATGTTGTGATTTCCATTACAGTAGCATTCCTGTATGTGATGCAGTGCCGTCTAAGGGCCCGAAGATCACGGGCATCCAGTATGGTTTTCCGGCCTTGACCCTTACGCACAGAGATTGTTCCAGATTCTCTGAATCTTTGGATGATATTAAGTACTGTAGATGATGATAACTTCAAACTCTTTGCAATTTTTCTCTGAGAAACTCCTTTCTTAAATTGCTCCACTATTTTTCGCTGTAGCATTAGGGGAAATGGTGATCCTCTGCCCATCTTGACTTCTGAGAGACACTGCCACTCTGAGAGGCTCTTTTTATACCCAATCATGTTGCCAACTGACCTAATAAGTTGCAAATTGGTCCTCCAGCTGTTCCTTATATGTACATTTAACTTTTTCAGCCTCTTATTGCTACCTGTCCCAAACTTTTTTGGAATGTGTAGCTCTCATGAAATCCAAAATGAGCCAATATTTGGCATGACATTTCAAAATGTCTCACTTTCAACATTTGATATGTTATCTATATTCTATTGTGAATAAAATAAAAGTCTGAGATTTGTAAATTATTGCATTCCTTTTTTTATTTACAATTTTACAGTGTCCCAAATTTTTTGGAATCGGGTTTGTACATACTGTGTATATATAAAGATTTAAAAAACAAAAACAAAACAATAAATCTGAGAACATGTGCTTGCATTATAATTTACATTAATTATATATTATATAGAAATTTATATGACATTTATATGAATTATATTTATATTGTATAGATGTATATTTTTTTATATTTAATATAAATTTCTATAGAACATATTCAATATTATATAAATATAAATTAAATTTTAAAATAAAATATAAATGTCATGTATATCATTGCAAAAATAAAATGGGTTGCAAACAACAACAATTGTTGTTGACTTTAAAAGGTCAGCATAACAAAATGCCTGACAAACTTCAGCTGGTAATAATGACATTGAGTGTGTTTCGTCCACTTGCCTCTATAAATAGCCGGTCAATACTCACCTTACAAGCAAAGGCAGGAGTCTTTACATATAGTGAGTAATAGATCTGGTGACATTTAACAAGCACCGATCAATATCTCATGATTGCTAGATCTAGTTAAATGTGATGTTCTATTTGAGTAGAATATATATGGGTCATGGGAATTACTCAAAGTAAACAGTGATGAGGCGTAACAAAATCAGAAGAGCGTATTTTTGAGGCTAATGTAATTGACAATGCTTAAAGACCTTAAACGGCTCCTTGAAGTTCCATCTCTGAGCTTGCTTATATGTTTAACCACTGATTAAATAGACAAAGCATTTCTACTTCCTGTTGCAGGTGTCATTGCAGCTGTCCTGTGGGGCGTTTGTGTTGGACAGTGCCTTGTGTGACGCCATCAACGTGCCCATGGACAAGCTGAAGTGGACGTCGCCCTTCACCAGCCACAGAATCAGCCTTACCCACGTGTCCCACTCCGGCTCCCGGCGCTCCGAGAGCCTGGAGGTCCACCGTGGATCCTCACCTCCTCCAAAAGACTCAGACTTGAACTCTGAATGTGAGGAGCTCATTTCCCGCACGTCCTCATCCTCTTTCCAGGCCCGAAGCCCTCGGATGGAGGGGGAGCCCTCGTTGCTGGGCAGCTTCTCGTCGATGTCGACCGAAGCCCCGCCCTCGCCCATCAACTCATTGTATGACAGCGGACGGGGGTCTGAGTCCGAAATTGCAGAGATGTCCCTATCTGGTTCCCCTGGGAGCCTGCAAAGAAGTGCGCAAGACCCCGAGGGGATGGTGTGGGCCACTGCAGTAGCTCTGGCCTGGCTGGAACACAGCTCAGCCAGTTATTTCATCGAGTGGGAGTTGATTGCGGCCAAAGCAAGCATGTGGCTAAATGAACAGATCATCCCAGAGGGCCGAGACCTGGCGTCGGTGAAAGCCGCAGCCAATCAACTCTTCATCATCCTCAGACACTGGGACGAAAACCTGCAGCTCAACATGCTCTGCTACAACCCCAACAGCATGTGAGTCCTTATAGGGTAGGGACTAAACTTCAAACTATGCTAAACGAGAGTTTTACTCTCCTTGATTTGTTTTAATGTTTATTGTGTGGGTTTTTAGTTTTATGAATAGAAATCGTATTTCATTACTATCCACCCAAAGGCCAGAAACATACTTTGCGCAGATATGTAGAAGCAAGCTTCCTATTGTACATATGTAACTTGCGTTCTTGCATTAATGTGGCAGTAACAAACCTGTAAAAGACTGTATCCACCTCAGAGTAAAGCCCGGTTCACAGCGATTAAGCAACATGATCCCATTCATTTCAACAGAGAGCTGGCAATTTCCGGCGACACGAGCGATAGTGACCATTGGCAACAGGATGTAGGCATGTACAGCGACTTGACAAATTATGTTTAACTTTAAGCAAATGAAGAGCGACTTTCGAGAACGACAACCAATAGGAGTGAAGTCAGATGGAGAAGTTAATTTTAGCAGTCAGCAACTTCCCTATAATTGATAGCCACAATGGTAAAGAGCACTTGCTGTTTCTCGTTCATCTTTAATATTAAGCATATTACAGTATAGTATTAGTATTTTCCCTCCTTCCTGATTTGTTGTCTACAACGTGGAATTACATTGGTGAATGTCAGCTTGGCTAAGCAACCAGTAGCGGGAACGCCCACAGTTACAGTTACTATTATTATTTTATATTCTGAGGTGAAGATATTGTTTCCTTTTAATGTTTGTGCCGTTAATTCAATCGTAGTACTATTGAAGGAAGTAATGGGAGAAGTAAATAGCTGCACTGTTGGCAATGCAACCCATACTTGCTGAATTCTGAATTGACACATTTCAAAACTGTGAAATCCAGTTTGCATACTGTAGCTAAAAGTGTTTGTGTTCACATATTTGCATAGAGTATATTCCGGGCCTGCACTACCCAAGAAAATTTGCATGTCTCTGTATTTTTTTGTCCATAAAATGGAGCTTGGATGTATTTTTTAGCTCGTCTCTGAAATAATAATGTGCATTTGGTTTAATGAACTGTCTGGTTGCTGCTTTGGAAGATTTTGTACCATAAACATTAATCGTACGAAGCCTTATAGTGACTTTGGTTCATTAGTTGATATGGTTGACTGCTACTATATATGTGGCATTTCAGGCCGTTTTAGCTATCAGAGGATCCAGTGACTTGATTTACACCATCAGTATAAGATGCAGTTACATGTATAACAACATACAATGTACATTAGTTTGCCTTTAAGATCATTAAAGATGTCAAATCGTGGCTGGAACGACACTTTCTATTGCTGTAAGAACTCTCCAGTCTTAAGTGCCTAACCCTGGACTGTTTCTGGACTGTTGACATGATCGTTGTACTGTTACTGCAATGCGTAAGCTAATTGATTCTTTTTTGAATTGTTATTACTTTGCTGATTATATTTATTGCTGTGTATGTATTATTATAGTATTTTTTTGATGTCAGTTGAAAAATTGTACAGAAAAAGTATAATATAGTGGCTGTAAATATATGTCAAAAAAGTAGCCTAAATAAGAAAATACAAAAGCTAACATTCTCTGGTTATAACGCACCGGTTTATTTTATTATTCTATGTATTACTCCTCAGGTATTGCTCTTGAGAACTGTTGTCTGTGTAGATGCATGAGTGGTTTGTGGAAAGATCTTTCATCTTAAGATTTCTTTACTGATTGAACCTCTCCCATGCGCTTGTGACGGTGGCAGCTGGTTTGTGAAGTGCATTTTGTCAATCAAGTGTACTTTGTACTTAAGTGTGGAATTCTGTTCAAGTCGTGCGTAATTCTAGTGCAATTCTGGACTGTGTAACTGCATGTAATAAAGTTTATTGGATGAAAAAATGGGTCTTGTTTTGCCATCTCTATTTCCACTAAAATGCAAAACATAATATTGCATCATTTCTGGCTGCGTTCACACTGATAGTATGAAGGCGCATTTCCGCCACATATGAAAAAAAAAAAAATTATTATGATTTGTGTCATAATTTAAACTTTCTCATAATTCCAACTTTTCATGTCATAATTATGACTTAGTAATTTTTGACTCATGTCACAATGAGTCAAAAATGACTTTTTAATTTCAACTTTTTATCATAATTATGACATTTTAGGTCAGAATTTTTACTTTTTAATGTCATATTCTCAACTTTTTGTCACAATTATGACTTTAAGTCATAATTTTACCTTTCATCTTATAATTATGACTTAGTATGTCAGTCTCGATTTTTTCTCATAAATATGACAGCTACAGTATTTCATAATTTTGAATTTAGTCAATTATGACTGCAGTTCAGAATTTCAGCTTTTTAATGTCATAATTATGACTTTAATTTAAACTTTTCATCTCATACTTGACTTAATATGTCAATTTCAACTTTTCATCTCGAATATATGACTTAGTATGTCATAATTTTGACTTATGTCAATTGTGACTTTTTAGATTATAATTTAAACTTTTGAATGTTATAATTTCACCTCTTTATGTCATAATTTCAACTTTTCATCTCATAAATATGACTTGGTATATCAATTTAAACTTTTATGTCAATTATGACTTGTTAGGTCATAATTTAAACATCTTTTTATGTCAATTTCAACTTCATCTCATATGACTTATGTCATAATTTTGACTTATTTTTTTGGTCATAATTTATACTTTTGAATGTTATCATTTCACCCTTTTATGTCAATTTCAGCTATTCATCTCATAAATATGACTTAGTATGTCATAATTTTGACTTGTCAATTATGACTTTTTAGGTCATAATTTAAACTTTTGAATGTTATAATTTCATCTTTTTATGTCATAATTTCAACTTTTCATCTCATAAATATGACAGTTTGTCATAATTTCGACTTTTATGTCAATTATGACTTTTTACTATATAATTTTAACTTTAGTGTTATAATTTCAACTTTCCATCTCATAAATATGACTTAGTATGTCATAATTTTGACTTGTCAATTATGACTTTTTAGGTCATAATTTAAACTTTTGAATGTTATAATTTCATCTTTTTATGTCATAATTTCAACTTTTCATCTCATAAATATGACAGTTTGTCATAATTTCGACTTTTATGTCAATTATGACTTTTTACTATATAATTTTAACTTTAGTGTTATAATTTCAACTTTCCATCTCATAAATATGACTTTTTATGTCATAATTTACCAAAGCATGATTTTTTTTTTCTCATGTGGCAGAAATGAGCTTCCACAGTATTATACATTTACAGTGAGCTTTTTCCCTTTTTGTTGTGCCTCTAACCTCACCAAAGGCAATACTTTTAGCAGCCAGTAGATGTTGCACCACACTTTCAAAATCAAGAAAGAAAGGGGGCTGTTTTTGTCAGAATGCCGCATTTACAAACCATACAACAGCTTGTTTCTATTCTGTGCTCTCGCTCTCTCACAGAAATGCTTTGTATAGTTTAAGCTTATTAGTCAGGCATTCATCAGGGAATTACACTGCAACTATAGCTGTCATCATGTTTGTGTAACTCAAAACAATGAAATCTAGCATCTCTTTGTTACTCACGAAATCTCTGTGTTTTATGAGTCATGCTAATGTCTGTCCTGCAGCACACGCCATGCTTTAATTATATCAGTTACCACTCAGTGGGGTAAAAATGGCTTCAGGCATAGTCAGCATCAAAGAGAGGATTATGATAGTATGCTTTTGATGATGCTATAATGCACAATTACAAGAGAGAAAGAGACAGTGCAAGAGTTGAGCAGGCTGCTAATTAGGGTTATTTAAAAGAAATACCAGAACCAAATGATTTTTATGACATTCGGTACCGATTCGTTTGCATGTTTCATCCAATATGGACAGAACACTGTGCTAAAATACTCGGACAGTGTTTCTTGTATTCAGCAGTACAGTGCTGCTAATGGATCTATGGTGGTGCAGCACAAGAAATTGTTGTATGTCATAAACCCTGTAAAGCTTGACATACATTATGAAAAATCGATTTTTTATTGAAGTATAAACAAACTATAACCACATATACCACAACCTGACATTTTTACAGTTACTAAAAGGCCTTTTACTTGCTAAAAAAGCATGAACTGTCAATCAAATGACAGAAGGCATGTAGTAGATTGTGTACAACTGGTTTTGATTTGATCATGTTGATCATTCATGTATCAAATATAATTCAGATTCAGATATCTTTATTAGTCCCCAAGGGGGCAATTCAGTTCTACAGTATAATATAATACAGCTTTATAAGGTAAAATGTTACCAAAATGTGATAAATTAACCTTCAGGAGTTGTTAATGTAATGCTTAAGTATCATTCAGTAAGCTCAGGAGCTTCCCTTCAAAATTAACTTATATTTCCTCACTATTTTCCCCTCTACAGGGTATTTTCGCATGCCGTCGCTCGAACCTGCTGTGTCATGTAATGAGACCTGTAGTTGGTTGTGCGTGAGGACTGAGGAAATTTAATTATGCTAATGTCTGTAGACTATTCTAGCATACACGCTAATGGAAAGCCATTATGACTGTGAATGCAAGGCTGAGAGAAAATCACAATCACTGTAAGAGACAATCAGCCTACAATGACCACAAAGAACTGTGTATTGGCATGTCATTTCTCATTTATGAATATACTTTATTTATTTTATTCTCATAAAATTCTTTACACTCTTAAAGGGATAGTTCACCCAAAAATTAAAATTGTCCCATAATTTACTCACCCTCAAGCCATCCTAGGTGTATATGACTTTCTTCTTTCAGACGAACACAATCGGATTTATATTAAAAAATATCCTGTCTCTTTCAAGCTTTGTAATGGGAGTAAAGTTACCTTTTTTTCTTTTTTTTTTTTTGAAGCCCAAAAAAGTGCATCTATCCATCATAATAGTAATCCATTCAGCTCCAATGGGTTAATAAAGGTGCATTTTTGTAAGAAAAATATCCATAATTCTAACTTTATAAACTGTAATCACTAGCTTCCGGTAACTGCCATCCACGCATTCACAAGAGAGACGAGTTACGGTGGAAGACGTATTGTAAACTTAGATGCACAGTTAAAACAAATAGGGCTGGGCAACAACTTAAGCTCTATAAAAAAGTCTTGTTTTAAACTTCTAAATCGTGACTGGTGTTTTGTTTTGCTCTATCCTCTGAGCTTCTGCGTTCGTCATTACTTCATACATCTGGTTACAGGTCACTCTTCGACCAGAACTAGACTCGCATACGGCCGTTACCGGAAGCCAGTTAATTATTTAAAGTTATAAATATGGTTATAAACCATATGGTTATAAATACAAAAAAAGCATCGCTTCACTTCTGAAGGCCTTTATTAACCCCCTGGAGCCGTATTGATTATTTTTTATGATGAATGGATGCACTTTTTTCAAAAAAAAAAAAAAAAAAAAAAGGTTAAGATTCACTCACATTATAAAGCTTGGAAGAGCCAGGAAATTTTTTAATATAACTCCAATTGTGCTCGTCTGAAAGAAGAAGATAGTCATCTTGAGGGTGAGTAAATCATGGGATAATTTTATTTTTGGGTCAAAAACCCACATATTTCTCTTTTTATTCTCCAAACATGTACCATGGTAGTTCCAGATACCATGGTAAACGAATATGGCCATTCAGTACCATGGTATCAATGTACTAGGGCTGGGTAAAAAATATTGATTTCTCATTTTTACGAACTGATATCTTAAATCCCAAGAATCGATTAGTCTAGTCTGTTTTCAGTTGATGAATGAGCAGAATATGTAGCGCGTCTCCCATCCAAAAAAAATCGCAATAATCTTTGTGCTTTGTTACTTTTGATATGAAGCAAAGTCTCAGATATCAAATGACGTCCATCTTATCATGAGATTCAAAAAATAAATACCGTTTTGGCGCTGTTTAATGTGACGTGACAGATCGCTTTAGCTCCTCAGTTATAGAGAAGCGGCAGCACGAGCGCATGTGAACATCATCTCCTCCGCTTTAATAGCAGTTACAGCGTTAAATAAACATGAATAAATATCTGAAGGTATGTTAAAAGATACAGTACAACTTACCGAAATCCGTAATATCCGTAATATCATGCGTAATCGCTCAATCAGTGCTTCAACCTCGGAAAGACTTCAATAAAACAGCTTGTAAACAATGTCACGTGTAACGTCACATTTACCTCAGAAAAACATAGGCTATTCAGTGACCATAAACACATTATTTAGCTAGAAAAGTGAACTCTAGAAAGCAGCACTCTGATAAATATAGCTATGCACCATTACATATTCATTATAATGTTCTTTAATATTGAATGCATGTTTGAATAAATCAGTTATGACAGCCACGATTTAAATGTTTATATAAAAAAAAAAAGAAAAAGATTTGGAGTAGAAATATGATTATGTAATTCTAAACTTTATTTATTATAAAAAATAATAACAATTGAGTGTAATTTAAGTGTTTGTATAAGTTCATTTTAACCTTCAATAGTAAAGTAGTACCAATTGACTCCCATGTGTAGTTTACAGCATTAGTTGCGAGATATTTTTTTCTCTAGAAAATTTGCCATGTACTGTATCTGATATACTACATCCACAAATAATCGATACCGAATCGAAAGCATGTGAATAGAAATCAAATCGTGAAAATTGTCAATACCCAGCCCTACAATGTACACTGTTAAAAATAAAGGTTCGTTATTGCCATCTACAGTTCCATTAAAGGTGCTAAAGAGGATGTTTTGTTTTATACATTTTTGCAATATTACTTGAAACCGTCTTTACTAACTGATAAAAGACTATTTATTAGGTGCACTGAAAGGAATAATATTAATATACATCATCTGTGCCCTCTGGCGTGTCAATCACTGCCGTGACGTTCCTTGTGAGAGACGAGCGCGGCTGCGCGCTCCAGTAACTTTCCACACTCCACAGGCGCCGCATGCAATGTTTTTGTCAGGAGACAGGAGTAACAACTGCAGATTATGAGTTACCTGCGGTGAGTCCGACATAATGAATCCACTAACACGACACAGCGAATGCCGGTGGTAAACACTTACAATACGAGTGTTTACGAGTTTTGGGAGGCGTTCCTTCGAAGGAGGGGGGTTGTTCTTACGCATGCGCTCATTTCAAAAACTCAGTAACAGTCTTTGGTTTCTCAGTCGATGAAAAGATCCTCTTTAGCACCTTTAAGAATCTTTAAGATCCATGGAAAATTTCCACTGATCAAAAGGATCTTTATATTGAAAAAAACGTTCTTTAGATTATTCAAATGTTCTTCACACAAAGAAAAAATAGTTATTTTAAGAACTGAAGGTTCTTTGGGGAACGAAAATGGTTCTTCTGTGGCATCAGTGTGAAAACCCGTTTGGAACCTTTATTTTAAGAGTGTAGCCAATGATATTACCATGATATCATCACATTTGCATACAGGAAGTTAGGTTTACTGTTCAGAATTCCGCAGTCATCAAACATTCACCGACTGTGCAGATATCATCTATAAACTACTGATCCCAGGACGTAGGAGGATGTCACCGATGGAAACTTTGATGTGTTATACTGATAGTCCCACATGTATTACCCAACACTTTCACATGAGGAACGGAGGAATCGCCAGTGATATTCATCTCTATGTAAAGACTCTTATTTAGAAAGTATTAATTGTGTGGAATGGGCACACACCTTTTACATGACATCTTTCACACTTTTGCGCACACCGTTTTTAATCAGCGGAAAGGTGTTATTTGATGTTTTGATAATGACTGCCGAGCACAAGGGGCAAAGCATGAACACATAAAACTGAAGTAGAATCGTAATGACAGGTCTGTA
Source organism: Chanodichthys erythropterus (assembly GCF_024489055.1). Taxonomy (NCBI): domain Eukaryota; kingdom Metazoa; phylum Chordata; class Actinopteri; order Cypriniformes; family Xenocyprididae; genus Chanodichthys; species Chanodichthys erythropterus. Next base: position 31,804,339 of record NC_090240.1, read on the forward strand.
GTTAAGAAATTAGAGACAGCACTTAATGCTGCACAAAAACAAGAGGTATTTTATGCCTTACTGAGCTTGTTTCTATGGCAACTATAAGCATTGTTAAGCAGGCCTTGAATAATGTACTTGACATAAGAGCTAAAAAAAATGAAAAGAAACTAAAGTTTTGGTAATTTGATCAAACTTATTAGTGGAGCATCACAAGGATTATTGCCCATACTTTGGAAACACAGAATAAATACTTTTCTATCTCATAAGAGACTTCTTCACCTGGTGAACAATTATCATTTTGCAAATGTTTTTCATATGACAATTTTTAGTTAAAGATGAATTTTAATTATTCAATTGCACTAATGCTGCATTAACAGACACCATTTGCAAAAAAAAAAAAACCCATATATTTAAATGCATATTCTTATATTTATTCCATGCAAGTATTGTACTAAAAGAATCATTAGTGGAACCGTTAAGAGTTTTTGTTTTGAATTCTATGGTTTTGAATGGGAGAAAATGTAATGCGCAATATGGCGGAATAAGTCCCGCCTTCTAAATAAGAGCCAATCGCCGACTGGTAAAGTCATCGCGTCACTTCAGCGGTCGTTAGAATCACCGGTTTCTATAGAAACAGTCAGACGCGCGCCTCCGAAGAGACGCGCAATTAGGTCTGCGCATGCGCATTATCTTGATCCAGCCTGAAAAATACAGTTTTTTTGTCATGATTCGAGCGTTTAGAAACTAAATTTATGAGCCGGTTGTTGTTAGATTTCATTGGTGATTTCAAATATGAAATTTAATCGTAAGGTTGGAGAACAGTTTTGGAGAATTTGATGTTTCCCCATTCAAAGAGATTGCATGATGCCCAGTATGCCCGAGAGGCGTTTCAAAGATGGCCGCCGAGTGAAATGACTTGTCTTAAAGGGACTTTGTTTGGAGCCAGGACTGCGATTCTGAATTGACCCTTCGCCGGGAGTTTGATTGACAGGCGAAACAGTTATGACGTAACAAAGCCTTGTTTACTGAAATCACATGGCAGTTTGATACACACTCCGAATCACTGATTCGAAACAAAAGATTCATGAAGCTTCGGAGCTTCATGAAGCAGTGTTTTGAAATTGGCCATCACTTAAAAATGTATTTCATGTTCTATTTTCAGACGTCAGGAGAATAACGTAACGCTTGGTATTTTAATGTGACGTGGTAACAAAAACATGTTTGGCAAGGGCTCTTTTCAGTCACAGCCTAATTTGTTACTGCTACACTTTTAAATTTCCTACTTGAGTAGACTATCATCTCATTGTACCCAGTTTTTAAAAATACTTATTGTGTTCATGAGTGAACAGTTTAATAGAACTTACTCCAATAATTTGCACAATGCATCATGGGGCATATTAAGAAGTTGGTATTTCAAGAAACAAAAATTTTTTTTATGAATGTAGTTTTAGTTAACTATAATAACCCTATATAACACTATATTTTCTTTTTTTTTATTTAATTTAAATAATTTTCTATTTTTTTATTTTAGTACAGGCATGATCTGGCTATGCTTGCTATGTTTTCTTCTTACTGACAAAGTTAAGTCACCATCAATGGTCAGTCAGCAGTGAACTGTGATGGATCACTTTGAAAAACCAAAACTGATTATGCACAGTATTTTGGGCATCGCTGTCATGGCTGGTGATAAAATCAATGGCTGACGAGTTCTGACCCACTTCACTGCGTCGCTGTGCATCTTGTCTCTATAGAGATTCCCAGAACAGTCTTCTTATCTTCCATACATTGCTTTGAAACATTATTTCATTCAAAATTGAATTAATTAAACCAGCATCTCATCATCAGATCCGTCCTGGAATAGCAGCTTGTTTGTGCTTTCCAACAGTTGATGTCATTGAAATGCCGTAAATTAGCTTGCGCACGTTTTTTTTTTTTTCGAAAACCCGGCACCGAAAAATGTCATCAAGTCCCATTAGGTGAAGCTCAATTAGGGGAAATTCTCTCAGCGTGTTCCTCAGCATGACAATGCGAGTAATCTCAAACAGCTTTCTTTTTGGACTCTTGTCCTCGTCGGGGGATCAGAGAGAAGCTTAGCTGTTAATTAGTTGCATTACTTTCAGTGCAGCGAGACGGACATCTCAACCGTGGGACATACATAGGGCTTTAATGATGTCCGACAAGTTTGTTTCCGCTAGAGTCCAGGGCTGATTAATAGCTGCGTACCAGCACTTCATTAAAAGACTAAGGTTTGATTAAAAGCAAAGCCACAGAGAAAACATGCTTGCCCTAAATGACTCTCAATTAGTCCACCTTCACACCTGTAAATGACAGTAATGGTAGAGCACTTTTTTTTGCCATAACCTCCATCTCCACCTCTGAAGCTCTGCCTACTTTGCTGAATTAAATAGGACTTAAAAGTTAAGTTCTATACAAGTTAAGTTTTAAAATCTATGGCATAATGTCAGTTAGCAAGGAAAATAATTTGGACTCTTAATCATTGTTAAAAGTACACTATGTAACTTCTAGCAGTTATAAAACAAAACATTGTTTTGGTTGTGCTTGCGGATGAATCAACCCTTTCATAGACTGTAAAAAAAAAAAAAAAAAAAATGGACGACACACCTTCACTCTCTTCGACTGTAGTAAGTGAAGCCTCCAGTATGCCAATATGGCGCTGACATCTTGAGTCTCGAGTCTGCGCATATTGAACTTGGAGCTTGAGTCTGCGCAGTAATGAGGACAAAGTGGAGGCATGATATCAAGGTCCCGGCCACACACCTGCAAAATCGGTTGACTCATTATGTTGGTGTGAAATAAACAGTTCTAGAAATGTAGAAATTAAAGTTAAAGCTCCAATCTTCTCTCGAAGATCCAGAAAAAAGTCTGTTGGTGTTTCAATAGCTACTCAAGCTGTCAATCTCAGCTGTCAATCATGACGTCAAAACCTGCGTTTTTATACAGCAGCATCAAATAAATAACTAAAAACAAACTTACTTAAAAAAGGAACACTTTAACTAACATCAGCGTGATAAAAACTACAGAAAATGACAGAAACCATCTTTGGAAAACAAATATTTGACATGTAATTGACTTTAGTTTGTCTCACGTCCCATTACATTACATGGAGAGGGTGGGTTTACGACCTAAACTGCATCCAGCCACCTGGGGGCGATCAAGATGCTTTGGCTTCACTTTTCAGGACTCGCGTGGCACGCTTGGACCCTTCACAATAGATGCTTTACAATGAACTCTGTTCGAGAGCTACATATGTCAATTTATCAGTTCAATAAAATATCTTACTCAACCCTAAAACGCTATTTCCATGTCGCTTTTACAACATTTCAAATGCCTCAATCCCGCCATCTCCAAAAAGCCAAGCCAGTGTTGATTCTTGTTTTATTACGAGCTCTGTCGAGTGACGGATGTGCGCAATTTCCAGCTAAAACCATCCCAACAGGTCTAACATATAAACACTTATAATAGGCTTACCATTGCGAATCAGGGTAAACACATTTTGGAAGAAGGATTGATGATGTATTGACTCAATTTTGTTAATTTTGAACCAAAAAAAGTTACATACTATACCTTTTACTAATACTAAGGCTAATAAAAATCATGTTCATTATTGAAATAAAGCTGAAATAAAATAAAATATATAATAGCCTATATAAGATAGAATTAATTAATTAATGATTGCACAGTAGTGATGAACACCTGCTGTTAACAAGCAGAATCACTGATGAAATAAAAAACACAAGAACTACAAGTGACTTTAGTCCCAGCCTTATTAATTGCTTAATTATCTCATTAACTTTAACTCTGCTTCAGTGTTACTTTAAAACTATTTAGAGAGGGACCACATGCACTCTGAGCAGAGTTGATTTAACTCTGGAGATTTTGCTGTGAATGTGCCGAGACAACAGTTTTGGACATATTATATTAAGAGTGAATGTACATATTTTAAATTAAAAAATTATTTGCAAATAATTGCAAATGCAGAAAGTTGGGTTATAGTTCCATTAAAATTGTTCATGGCACCCCAACATATTTCTCAAATGATGGCTATTCAAGAGTAGTAGTTTACAAGCAACATATAGATCTAAAAAAGTTATTATTTTATAGTAAATTTCACCAGTACCTGTTTTTAGAGGGCTCTTAGCAGCTAGAAATAGACATTTGGGATGAATGGGAATGCTTTTGCTATATATTATAGACCTGCTTGATTAAAATATACATGACTGACAGCATTTCAAACTTAAAAACACATTGGTGAACACAGGGATGATGGCAATGCAATGTTCTTTATTCATAATTAAATGGACCCTTTTCCTTTCACAGTTGGGATTGTGCTGTTAATGATGATCGCCATGGCTGAATTTGTTAGTGGTTTGTCGTAAAAGAACTTTTACACTTCATTAATTTATGGAAAGTCTGACCCACATAAACATCTCATTTACGCTTTGACTGAAGAGTTATTCAGTCTGATAAGAGAGCGATGAAGCTGTGCTGAACGCAGTGGCCGATGTCAGGCTTTTGAGCTCAATGTAGTGTTTAACAAAAATATACTAGCAAACAGCTTTATCTGTAAATGGATATGCTACTGAAAATTTTATCTTGTTTCTAGGCAACCGTTTTATGTGCTAGAGCTAAAGCATTTTTTGACAGAAGTCTTTGAAGAGCTCTTTTCTTTTCAAGCGACTTCTCTCAATTGCCTCTATGTTTCGTTTCTTTGAGGAAACATTCACATGGGGTTATGACCCCAATGAAACTGAGATATTTAATTTGCCCCATTGATCCAAATGACATTTTTGGTCAAGCAGTCATCTAATAGTTATGTAATGTCAGGGGAAATGTTGTGGTGAACCAAAGATGAAGTGCAATTTGGATAAAAAGAAGGATTTGTTGCAGATTAAATGGTACAATGATTCAGAGGGACCATTTTCTAGCCAGCCTTCATTCTGAATTTGGAGCTTTATGTTTCAGTATTCATTCACTTTTATTATATTAAGATGATAGTCTTCATGAAAATCACATAAATAAATCTGCACTTTCCAACAAACCCCTTAGGTTAAGAAAACCATCACAATTATAACTAAAAGTGAAGGTTTTATTAACTTTAGGGTTTGTTGCAAAATGTAGATTTATTCACCTTCATGTGATTTCCATGAAGATGATCTTCTCAAAATAACAAAAGTAAACGAATACTGAAACATAAAGCTCTAAAAAAGAAAAAAAAAATCACAATCACCAAAGTGGTTCAAGCACTATATTTCAAGTCTTCTGAAATAATATGATAGCTTTCTATGGAGAATAGACCAAGTCATTAATCACTGAAAACTTGCCTTAGATCTCCTCGATGAGAAGCAGCAGCGATGTCTGATTCATTAAATAATCATTTTGTTGAGTTAAATCTTTTGAACAAATCAATTGATCTGGTTTGCACTGTTCGGTTCTTGTGTTTGAGCTGAATGGTTAACAGCCCACTGGAATGGAAGATGAATAATGCCTCATGTATTTTTTTCTTTTCAGCTACCTTATACTTTAGAAGACTTCGACTAAGACGTCGAGCCTACTTTTATAAAACTTTTCATCAAGCTTTTTTGTTCTTTTTGAAGTCTGAAGGCCCTATTGTAATTGCACCGATAAGTATTTTTGAAATTTTCCTTTTGTGTTCCACTGAAGAAGCTTAAAGCTTGACTTTTTGAGAACGCTGTCTCCATTTTTTGTGTGCAACATGATCAGATGGTTCAGGAGTGGTTTGTGGGTGGTACGTGGGCATGCCGCCTAAGGCTGAGACTGGCTCCAGGTCTGCTAAGAAGTGAAACTGTAAAACTAAATTTCTGGAGCCATACTGAAAAAAAGGGCATATTTATCTAAGGCTAAAGTAGCTTTGAGGTAACATGTAAATTATAATGCTTTATTCCATTTGCTCCACATTTAAACAACAGCTCATCGGTATCCTTGAAGCATGTTTATCAAGTGAGCTCCCTATGCAGATGAATGTCTGACTGATTCCATGTGCCACAGGAAGGTGGCAGCTGTAAATTAAGCATGTTGGACTCATGAACGAATACATTGGGCTTTGCTCCTGAAGTGGCTGAGGATCAAGTGTCCGTACGATGCTTTTTAAAGAATGCTTCGTTATTTGATGCACTTTTATTAATTTAGCAGCCAGATTGTATTTTTTTTTTTGTCAATGCAAGAAACTTAAACTCAAGTTTACTTTTTGTCTGAAGTGATTCACAGCACATTAAATGCTATTTCACAAGTTCACACTTACAAATAATCAGAGGGGAGGGCCCCATTCTATTTGTGACGTACTCCAAGTGTTCATGCTATTTGTGACACAAAGAACAAATAGATTTGCAATGGTCGTTTTGCAGCGTCCAGCGTAAGACAACCTCAAGCTGTTGCGACGGCAACTGTTGTGTCCCTTGAAGACGCAAAGTAACTCTAACACTGTGTCTACACAGAACCCATTATAATCAGCGATGCTGTCTACACTGGATGTGGTGCAACATGACAAATTCCCGACTTGTTGTTGTGTAAACGTACTCTCATCAGCTCATTTATGAAGACTCAAATCTCAGACTTGTTCAGTGAAGGGGGCGTGTTTGTTCAGTGGGTCTAACCAATGAAATGCTTCTTCACAGCCCACACTCAAATGCAATTCGTTGCACTACAACAAAATTTGACAAGTGACAAATAAAACACGGATATGTTCACAAATTAAAATCCATTAAAATATAATTGGCCTATCTATAATCCCAGGGGCAATAAATAGTAATGCAAAAAATGAAAGAAAATTTGACGTTAATTCATTTTATTTGACATTTTTAGAAAGGATTTTAAGATTTCCCTAGATAATCTTCATGGTGGGCTGTAATTTCCTCACTGTGGGTTGTAATTGGCATAGCGAGAATTGGACTGACCAGATGTCGATCTGCAATAGCTGAGTGTATGTGGCAAAGAAACGTGGTGAGCACCATGGCAACCAACAAGGTCACAGCGGGCAAAAAATAAGAGGGAATTGGTATCACTTCAGGCGTCCACAGTAGGTGGAGAAGCAGAAATAAGAAGCAAGAGCAGTAGGGACCAATGGGGCTGCAGGAGGGAGGAACACTGTAAAAGATACAACGGTGGAACTCAAACAGTCTTGCGGAGGTTTTGAGCAAGTCTTGAGCAATGGCGCGGTGACAACTGTAAGTCAATTTGGAGCTGCAATTCTGTTTTTACAAGACAGAAGACGGGATAGAAAGGGACCAATATTTCAGACAGGAAGGTTAAAGCATCCCGCTGAGAGCTGCATTGGTTTTAGATTGGGAGGAACAAAAGCTACAGATGTCAGAATCTCAAGTAGTGTGGCAAACAGCAGTTTCATGTGATTCTCATCTTAGCTCGGCAAATTGGTGCAGCTCCAAAGTGGCAAAGAGGTTTACAGCATGGAGACCTATGGGTGGGCAGCTAGAGTTTGCAAAAAGCTAAAGCTAATACTAAAGTTGAGCTCTTTGGCCTTAAAATGTAAAGTATTATGTACCGTATATAGTCAACAGTTTAGGTAACACTCCTGGAAATACCAAGCAAAGCAGTGGCAGCATTATTGTCTGAGAAATATGCAGGACTGCTTCATTCCGCCACAGATACAAATCTCAAGTTGACAGTTTAACAGTTGAGCCCAAGCTTTCATTACTAATTATAAAATGTCACTTCAGAACTAGTAACGAAGGAACATTGAGTTGCTTCATTGAAGCTTATTGTGTTATGTAGAGTTGAGTAGCTTATTATGGTATTATGAGAGAGCTTGACTAAATGAGTGTATTACCTGCATCTGACATAGCATTCGTTATGTCCATATTATATCTATTATAAAGAAATCCGCAGAGGAAAGCGACATCTTTGACTTTGTCCTTTTAAAAGTTCTCCCAGTGCTTCCTTGTTCTGACTCACTCATAAAGAGAGTCTTTGCTGCAATAATGTAACTTTTTCTGATATCATTGATGGACCCTTTCTCAATACCAAATACTATATTATTTATATAAAATAAAATTTATTGAGCAACAATATATACATTAACAACAATAGCCATTATAAAAGACAAGCAAACAATTCAGTCAAACATACAAAAGTAGTGCTCCACTACAGGAGTCTATGCTCAAGAAACATTTATTGTGTACAATTGTACAAAATATTAGTGTACAATATTTTTTTTTAGGATTCTTTGATGAATAGAAAGTTCAAAAGAACAATATTTATTTGAAATATAATCTTTTGTTACATTTTAAATGTCTTTACTGTCACTTTTGATCGATTTAATGCATCCTTGCTGAAAAAAAATATTAATTTCTTTAAATTCTTCTAAAAAGAAAATAAAAATAAAAATTCTTACTGACCCCAAACTTTTGAACGGTAGTGTGTAATGTTACAAAACTTTATATTTCAGATAAACACTGTTCTTTTGAACTTTCTATTCATCAAGGAATCCTGAAAAAAATATTGTACATGAATATTTTGTACAATTGTACACAATAAATGTTTCTTGAGCAGCAGATCAGCATATTAGAATGATTTCTGAAGGATCATGTGACACTGAAGACTGGAGTAATGATGCTGAAAATTCAGCTTTTCCAACACAGAAATAAATTACATTTTATATTATATTCCAATAGAAAACAGTTATTTTAAATTGCAATAATATTTCACAAAATTACTATTTTTTACTGTATTTTTAATTAAATAAATGCAATCTTGGTGAGCAGACAAAACTTCTTTTAAAAATATAAAAAATCTTACCAATCCCAAACTTTTGAACTGTAGTGTTTATATATATATATATATATATATATATATATATATATATATATATATATATATATATATATATATATATATATATTTACTGGTTGTTTAATGGTTGTTTAACCATTTTAATCACAAATCACTGGTCAGGAAATTAGCAAGAATTGCACAAATACTTTAGTTAATTTTTTTGTTTTCTTTTATGTTTAAGCTGTGTGGGTAAACATGCTGACAGCTTTTTTACAGGAAGTTGAGTCAATGTTGTTCGACTCAGTGTTAATGTTAATGTCTCCCAGTTCTCAGTTCATTTGATTTTAATGCAAATATTCACTATAGGGTTCAAACCTGGACTCTGAGCAGGCCAAAACATGTGCCTGATGGACTTGTTCTCAAGCCACTTCTTGGTTGTCTTTGCAGTTTGGGCAGGAGCGTTGTCTAGTTGAAAAATAAAATCTGATCATTCCTCTTTAGATAACAACTTTTCATGGGCCATTCTGTAATATTCTCCTGTACTCCAAAGCATTAAAAGACTTTTCACAGTGAAGTAGCTCACCAATACCAGTAGCTAAAAAGGCTCCCCACACAATGACACCTCTTCCCCCATGCTTTACTGTGGTAGAGATGCATTTTTTATATGTCATAAGTCAGGTCAGAGGTCACCCTTCCACTGGAACTCGACTCTCTCGTGAACACGCAAACGACCGTTACATGAAGCTAGTGATTTACAGTTTATAAAGTTATAAATATGGATATTTTTCTTATAAAAAACCATCGCTTCACTTCAGAAGGCCTTTATTAACCCACTGGAGCTGTGTGGATTACCTTTATGATGGATGGATGCACTTTTTTGGGCTTCAAACTCTTGATCCCCATTCACTCCCATTATTTTAAGCTTTATAAGCTTGGAAGAGCAAGGATATATTTTTAATATATCTCCGATTTTGCTCATCTGAAAGAAGAAAGTCACTCGCACCTAGGATGTAAAATTAAGGGAAAAGTAAATTATGGGATACTTTTCATTTTTGGGTGAACTATCCCTTTAAGTTGCCCACTTTTTGCAACAAGCTACGAGTCATGATTGCACCTATGCTTTCTTAAAATACTGCCTCCGTAGGTTTTGTATCAGCTTATTTCTCCCATATGCACCGTTAGTGTTCAGATTTGAAAATAACTGCTCCACAGTGAAGACTCGCATGACCTTTTTCATGGCAAACTCTGACGGCAGAGCTATAAATTATATTGTTAGTGCAAAATTATGTAACGTAGAAGAACTATCTTTACATAATACACGAATGCGAACAGAAACAAAGTAATGCATCTGGCTCTTGTATGACTACATTACACTATCTGTCATGGTAAGTCAATTAAAGACAAGGAGGGTGAAGAAAATCACTCTGTCACTCACAGAAAACATGTCTGCGAGACACATGCTTCATGCTTTGTGTGGGAGACTCACTGAGGCACGATAAAAAAATAAACACGGCCTCATCTTCCCGGCACAGGCTGCTGCTGAAGCGTGAGAGGCTGTGGGGTTACTATGGCAACAGTGCTGGCAATCCATGTTTTGTTGCCCTGTTTTACAGCTATCATGCCAAGAGTATGTCACCATGTGTTATCAGAGCTTCCTAGGGGACAGAATCACAAACACACACACACACACACACAGATTCTGTAGAAATGTACATTAAATGCACATTAGGGATCATCAAGCAGAGGTGAGCTTGGATGATGAGGCTTTTATGGTTGAATGAACAGATGTTATGTAGTAACTATAAAATATTTGGAAAAACTGTTGGTACTCCCACATATCATTCTCTGTGCTCATTTTCACTGTCAGCAGGTTTAGCTAACCATGCTTGCGACAGGAGAACTGTGCTTCAGTGACATGTGTTGCTTGGTGGCAAGCTAAATTAGTTCATTTTTAGTTAAATTAATAAAAAATCACCCGTAGCTGGTCATCAGTTTGTTTGTTTCTTTTAACCAATGAATATGTTGTTGTTGAGCCTTGCATCAGAAGTTGTTCCCCAAACTCGTTTTCAAACTATTATGCTATCAATTAATACTTTGGTCACAGTTTAAAATGTTAGAATTCTCACAGTTAACCCTCTATGGTACGCAATATGAAATCAATGAGGAAAAAATTATTTGTGTTGTTTTTCCTGCTTAAAATTGGACACTTTAACAATATCTATAAACATTTTCATAATTTTTTAATTTTTATAAGTCTGTTGCCTCGAGGCAACATTGTACCACAATGAAAAAATCTAAACATTTGGCATTTTCATGTAGAAAAAAGAAATATATTTATTGAAAACATTAATTTCTTTAACTAGAAACTTAAACAAACAAATTTATCTAGTTTTTAATGAATTAAAAGTTTCATATTTAATAAAAAGTAACATTTTATATCCAGCTGTTGCCCTCAGGCAACATTGTATCATAGTGGAATGCAAGTATTACCAAACCATCATATATTTATGTTATTATATTAAATTATCATATCCATCTTCATCCTCATCTCCATCTTCTCTCTCACCCTCAGCATCTCCCTGATGGATTGTCACTATGATTTCATCTTCCTCATTACAGTATGACCCCTCATTAACTCCTCATACTCACCCTCATCCAGTGTTACCTGTGTTTTATACATTTCTGAAGTGCTATAGAAAATGTGCAGCTCATAATATATGCAGATATAGTATGTGAATTACTATTTCTATAAGTACATTACAAAATCATGTGAAAATGCCAACATATTTAGATAATTCTAACTCTTTTCCTTACAAATATGATACATTTATATTGAAACCTATTATTATACCTATTATAACCTGCACTTTTATTGATTAGTATTTGAGTTATTCTGTCCTGAGATATGCTTGATCAATCAATTGGTGCCTTATTTTATTAAAAACGAACTAAAATAGACCATGTTGCCTGGAGGAAACACCGTACCATAGAGGGTTAACTATGACTTATAGTAAGGTAGTTGGGTAATGGGATGTAGAATATGGTCATGCAGAATAAGGCATTAATATGTGCTTTATAAAAACTAATAAACAGCCATTATCTCAGTAATATGCATGCTTATAAGCTGGACCCTAAACTAAAGTGTTACCAATAGTTTTTAATTAGCATTTATATGTTCAGCTTTCGTTTTGATTTTAGTTGAGATTTAAGGAATTTTGTCAAATGCTTTTTTTTACATTCGGTTATTTTATGCAAAGTTCAGAGATTTTCTAAAATGCAATAAAATCAAAAACCTGTGATTTGTTAATTCACCATTCAGCATCCAAAGACCAAAGACTTATTACTTTGTGCCAAATTTCATGAGAGAATTGTCAAACAATTAAAAAATTCTCAATGCAAGATTGTAAAGTATTTCGGTCCTTCACCGTCTGCCATACATAATATTGTGAAAGATTAATTGAATCCAGAGAAATTTCAGACTGTAAAAAAATATTATCACAACATTTTTTCTTATGTCAAATCAACTTCAATAACGTGGTTCAGATAACATCATATTTTGAGTTTCTGTTGATTAAACCAATCGCCTTCATTGTATTAACTCAAATTTTTAATTTCAATGAACGAAAATCGGGAGCACTTTGGAAAACCGTTGTCACTTAACACATTCTGCATAAAGAAATGCAACTTAAATCTCTGTTACTCAAGGAGAAAGCTATATATAAATTCTATGCAGAGATGCCACCGAGTTTTCTGGGCCCGAGTTCATCTCAGATGGTCCAATGACAGTGGAAATGTGTGCTGCGGTAGTCAGATGAGTCCACCTTTCAGCTTGTTTTTAGGAAAACGGACATTGAGTGGTACTCACAGTGGTAAACATGCCTCTGTCCCAACTTTTTGGAGTGTGTTGCAGCCACCAAAATCTGTTTATATTTAGAATTCAATTGGTCGGTGAAAATATTATACTTTTCTCAGTTAAAGGTTTAAGAGAATTAACAAATCACAGATGCCGAGAGGGTGGCTTCACATGTATTTACATATACGTGGTTTGAAATAGTTTGTACTTGTGCTGTATCTTTTTATGGAGTTTCTCCTCAACACTCTCACCTTTATATTGCTCACTGAAGGTCGAGGCATTATATTCTCTATAAAATTGCTTTGGAATGATACTTAACGTGAAAAGAGCAATACAAAGAAAAAATTTGAATTGAAAAAGTTTCTATTCAGACTTATGCATCTAAATTTCTTCTAACACTGGGTGGAAAAAAGATATTCTCTCAACCTCTGTGAATTGTACAAAATAAATATTTTCCAGATAATATTCTAATAATTTGCTTTGGCTTCAGTACATTGACAATATAACATTTTTTATTTTGGAATTAACATGTTGTCTTCATAATGTCATGCTTAATATTTTCTATGGTAAATGGGTTTTTATACAAGAAAATGAACTAATTTTTGATGTGCACATCTAGTAGCATTTTATAAGCATGTGAGCTAAAAATCAAAATCGTTTTTGAGTTCTTTGACCTGTCGGCTGTTTTTTTCATACTCTTGAAGTTTTTTTTTCTCAATATGAGTTTTTCAGAGACTTAATAGTGTCCATGACAACCCTGGCTGCGTTCGAAAACGTAAAAATGCTGTCTTCGGCGGATGCATTCCAAGGTCGTAAAGCATCAAGGCACATCCAAATCCAAAGTTAACTTCACATCACGTCTCGTGAGAGGCCTTCTTCTCATCTTCTCATAGATGTATCCTTCGCTGCCATTGATATCTCACAAACCTGTTCCATTCGGTGACAGTTCAGCTAGAAAATGAAAGATGGTATCTGAAAGTTGCGGTTGGTGGTCGGGTTGTGTGTACATGAACGTTTCTGACCAGCGTTTATCACATTTGATGTAATTTCTAGTAATTGTAGTGATCAAACATTCGCTTAGTTTTCACCAAAGCTCTCTCCATTTTCATGTCGACCATTAAACCGTTGCACTACATCAGAAGTCTGTCTGAGGTACCTTCGTGCGCAAACCCTGCCTGAAAAGTCATTGACTGATAAGGCAGCGAGGCAACGAGTCAGCTGCCTACGCAGCCCCTGATTTGTTCTGAAGGAGTTTGACACAGGTTCTCCTAATGTTTGGAAATTGAGTTGTAAAACAGATCTAATTATTTCACACCACATGTGCTGAAGGGGGTGACTCACCCCTTTACTGCCTTTAAAAAATACCTCTTGAATTGAATCAGGGATCCATGAAGCCACTGGACATAATGAATTAAATTCCACCTTCATCCTCTGCCTGCACTGTTGCTAAAACACATGTCTCCCAGAGCCAATTACTGCCACATACTGTGCTCCCTTCAAACCTGAAGCCTGTTTTTATCCTAATGAAGATGAGCAGGTATAGAAATAAATGACTTTTGATGTAGTACCTGTAATTCTCAGATCTCTCAGAAATCTCACTTGTGTGTCTGTATGTAATACTATTTTTAAAATGTCTCATGTTTAATTATTCCTGCTATGAAATGTTTCTGCATTTGAATAAAATGTCACTGTAAAATTTCACTTTGACAAACAACTCAATTATATACAGTAAATAAAAAACTTAAGAATAAATCAACTAAACAGTTAATTAAAGAATAAATACAGCATGCAATTTAAATGATCTAGGAAAAATGAAAAAGTAAAATATTTTAATTGTTAAAAAAATTATAAAATTATATTTTTGATAATCACTTTAACCTGTTTGTTTAGACATTTAAAAATTTGGTAACACTTTAGTTCAGGTTCTCGCTATTAGTTGCTTATTAGTGCGCATATTACTAGGATATCGGCTGGTTTTTAGTATAAAGCGCATATTAATCTGCATGACCATATTCTACATACTTTAATCCTACCCAATGCATAAACTTAACAACTACCTTACTAACTATTAATACGCAGTAATTTATTGAGGCAAAAGTCATAGTTAATAGTGAGAACTGGACCCTATTCTAAAGTGTGACCAAATATTCTTTCAATTTCGTGGATCCTGTGGATCAAAGCAAACAGGGTTACGATGTCACCTTTCAATCAAGCTCACAGAGAATGCATGAGTGTGACTCGAATTAAACTTCTGTTTGATCAAATCCAATTAAAAACTCTTCTGCTGATAACTGGCTCAACCTCTGACATCTACAGTATAATGATGTTCAGCTTGGACTTTCAAAAAGTTTTTGTTTTGACTTCATAGTGTAGTATTTTAACCCTTGAAAAAAGTATACTGTGATGGTATCAGATCATAATACCGTGGGATTTTGATATATACCATGGTAGTACCACATTCATATGATATTTACAGTATATGGTATTGTAAAGTTAGTGTAAAACATTGCATATCCATGCTTTTTTCCATTTTTAAAATGGGATTTAGCACATTGTAATAATGTTGGTTGATAAATAATTTTGGTTGCTCAAAGAACCAAACAAAATATATAAACCCTGAATTTATATTATGAATTTAATTAGTATTCTTGCATCATGCACATATTGAGCATTACATTTTAGTGTGTAACTCATTCCACAATGTTTTTGCTACATACATGAATGGTGTGCTGTAAATGTCTAAAGGCCTGTTCACACCAAGAACAATAACTATATTTGAGTCTACACCAACAAACGATAAAGCCCACGCGCTGCGGTTTCAAAGTATGCACAACATGTTTTTGCTGTTCTTGTTGCATTTACATGGTTTTAACCAGCAGATGTCCTCAGCATGCTATGTTTCGAGTGAATAGCTAGTGTAATCGATCTAATCTAACAGTGAATTTTGCTGACAATATAGTCAATATAGTGGAATAAAAACAATGCCTAGTCTTTTTCACTGCAACTTCAAAGGAAGCAAGATAATGTTGTCAAAACTAGCGCTGGATACCAGAGGTAATTTTATTTTATTGTTTGCTAGCCTGCCATAATGATCTCAATGTTAATATTTCCCACCATTTATTCTGAGTGTGTCCAATTGTTTTCCATATATCCATATCCTTGAAAAGGGGTTTGATTTGTCAAACAGTGGTGGCTTAACTTCTCCGCAATGTCGTCTGCCATTTTAAATGCGCAAGCCCTTAAATAAGTATGGATTCTGATTGGCTGTCAGTGTTTTATCGTTTAACGGCTGGAAAAAAAAAATTCTGAAAGTGATTCCAACGCTATCGTTCCTCTATAGCATTATCGTTATTGCTATGGTGTGGACTATTTTTAGAACTATATCTTTATCGTCATGGTGTGAATGGTCATGGTATGTTTACATGACAACGATGTACTAAAAACAGAGTTTTTCCTTTGCGTTTTTCATGTACAGTTGAAAACGTTGTCAAAACGATCCCCATTCACAAGGATACCAGTGTGTTTCAACCAAGCGGCAACCTCCCCCTTTCTCTCGTGAAGCCAATACGGAAGTAACTTAAACTGCGATTCATCGACTGGCCGCTAGGGACAGGCTCCAAAAGAGAGCAGAATCTCATAGAGTCCCATGTTAAATTGGCCAAGTTTATAGCAGAAAAAAACATGTTTACAAGTTGGTTCAAATTGTGGTTTTGGTCTATACTGCTAATGTTGCCCTTCATGACAACTGTGAGGGGGGTGAATTTTTTTATAACTTATCCGTTTAAATTATATTAAGCCTTAAAGTTCTCCATAATTAAGGGCGTGGTCACTTGAGTGACAGGTAGATTGCGCTGCTGTCTGTGAGGCGTCATGTTACCTCAGCAGAAAGTTTTGATTGCGAGATTTACTACAATGACAATACCAGGAGGATATACAACTCTGACAACACTGCTTGGATATTATAACTAAAACTGGTGCATTATTTTGAAAAAAATATACTTTGGACACAGGCTCATTTGTTTGTTAGATACGATCGTATACAGTTTTACAACATAAAGCAGGGATGGACAACTCCGGTCCTGGAGGGCCAGTGTCCTGCAGAGTTTATCTCCATCCCTGATAAAAACTCACTTGCCTATAACTTTCTACTAATCCTAAAGACCTTGATTAGCTGGTTCAGGTGTGTTTGATTAGGGTTGGAGCTAAACTCTGCTGGACACTGGCCCTCCAGGACCGGAGTTGTCCATCCCTGACATAAAGGCTGCTCAGATTGCATCCTTTCTTGAAGAACGATGACAGAGAGCAGATCATTCAGAAGAAATGTGAAATGTTTTTTTTTTGTTTTGCAATGGACATTTATATTTTACCCAAGTGCCACAGATTGGATTAATCTCGTGATCTCTATTATAATGGTATGAAGTTCCATTTGATGTTCCATGTTGTTATTTGCACACCCAACACAAATTACTGGTGTTGGAGCATCTATATCTTAAAAAAAAACACCGTAAATTGACAGTAAACCTTTAGAACTTTCTGATGTTAAAACTTATCTTTATTAATAATTTAGATAGTATCTAGATAGATAGCTCCTTTGCCTGCTAACATGGTCACGTTGAGCTAGGCGGGCGTGGTTTCAGCAACCAATCACATCAGCTCAAACCACCTCCCCGCCTCTTTGCCCATTTTCAGTTATCCGGGAGTGACGTGCGGTGACGCCCATTTACGATGGCCCATTTACACGTCAAAACTGCTGTTCAAAACTCTATGGGTGACGTCACGGACGCTACGTCCATATTTTTTTACAGTCTATGGTTTCAACAAATCCATTAAACATGATGCTACTTTAAAGGCAGAAATCCCCATTCGTTTTATTGCCATAGGGCAATGACGCATGAAATCTAATAGTTTGTAATACAGCATGATCGCCTTGGCTTTAGTGCACTACAGCAACCAGAGAAATAAACTCATCTCAAAACCAGAGCTTTATCTGTTTTTTATGTATATTGGTGAAAATGCCAAGTCTGAAATGGGTTTTCTTATTATTTTCAGCCAAACAGTTCAAGATGCTCTAGCACTTCAGTTTGGTGTCATGTCAGTTAGATCAAACAGGCTCATTTGCAAAAATCTGACATTACTTTAGGATCATTGACATTTTTACCTTTTTAAAAGAGGTACAGAGGTGAGCGATCTGTAGAGTGGGTGGAGAGTGTCTAACTATGCAACCCTCTCAGAAGCAAATGGGAAAATTATGATTTTTACCACAATAGCACTCTAGTTATTATGTGATGACCTGTGCTGTTGTTGGAAATGCATCAAGGAGAATTAATGATAAGACAGGAGCATCGTTCTCATGCCTCCTACGGATCACTTCCAACACAAGCGGTGCGCTAACTAGGACAACTTCCCTTCTCAGCACACATTTCCATAGCAACCATTGTGGAACTTTCAGATAAACATGGTCCCAAAGCGAAAACAGTCTTTTACTGCAATTAGTGGCATGATGCCTTGCAACAAAGCAGAATTTAACCTTTATATAAGTATCTGATAGAGAGAGATATATGGCAATTAAGTAAATAGCAAGTATATTATAGTTTCTTCTGGAAGCAAAAATGTATTTAAGGCCCTTTTTAAGTTGTTTAAGTCAAGAAACAATTTACTAACCCTCATGTTGTTCTAAACCCATATGATTTTCTTTCTTCTGTCGAAGGTGAATTTAAAGAATATCCTTGCCACTCTTTTTCATATAATGAGAGTGAATAAGGACTGTGTGGCCGCTAAGACAATAATAGAAGCAGCCTACATTAAAAGTCATTCATACGAGTTGTATGCTATATTCCAAGTCTTTTGACTTGGCTCTAAAATGCTCTAAAATAGACTACAAAAGTCAAATCAACTTCAAAAATGGCCCCCGACAAAGCTTTCCTCTCAACTGTATTGTAAAAGAAGGTTTTCAACATAGTGATCTAGTGGTCAAAACTAATCGCAAAACTGCTGTGGCCCGTTATAGCCACTGGTTTCACGTCTGGTTCTTCATTAAACTAATGATTCATTTTATTTAAGAAAAAGTCATTGTCAAAGTTGTTTGGGTGAATTGACACTAAAACATAAAATAAGTGAAACATTTGTATATATATATATAATGTATATTTTAATCTTCAAGTCCTTCAACTGTTATTTTATAAGCATATGGAGACCAGCTAGCAAGAGCTGTGCCTTGTTAGCGCCCGCCTCCCATGCCAGAAACGCTGGTTCAAATCCCACTCAGAGCAGTGTAAGTAGAACCAGAGGGGTTGAATTGGTGCCGTGACCCGGACGGGAGTGAGGTTTATGGGCGTGAGTGCAATGAAGGCCAGCAAGTAAAGAACTGTGCAGGTTAACATCACTCACCTGGCCTCAAGAGGTGCACTAGCGATTGATGTTAGAGGCTGCAGTCTTTAATGTTCTTGTTAGCACTCCCACCTCCCATACCGGAAACACCGGTTCGAATCCCACTCGGAGCAGTGTGAGCAGAACTGAAGGAATTGTATTGGTGCCATGACCTGGACGGGAGTGAGGTTTATGGGGGTGAATATAACGGAGGCTAGCTAGTAATGGGCTGTAAAGGTAAACATCACTTCTCTGGCCACAAGAGGCGCACTAACGCTAGAGGTTGTGGTCTTTAGCATCCGTGTTAGCATGCCCACCTCCCATACCGGTTTGAATCCCGCTCTGAGCAGTACTAGTAGAACTGGAGGGGTTGCATTGATGCCGTGACCCGGACGGGAGTGAGGTTTATGGGGGTGAATGTAACGGAGGCCAGCTAGTAATGAGCTGTGCAGATAAACATCACTTCTCTGGCCACAAGAGGTGCACTAACGCTAGAGGTTGTGGTCTTTAGCATCCTTTTTAGCACTCCCACCTCACATACCGGTTTGAATCTTGCTCTGAGCAGTGCTAGTAGAACTGGAGGGGTTGCATTGGTGCCGTGACCCGGACGGAAGTGAGGTTTACGGGGGTGAGTGTAATGGAGGCCAGCTAGTAAAGAACTCTGTAGGTAAACATCACTCCTTTGGCCTTAAGAGACACACTAACGCTAGAGGCTGCAGTCTTTATCATTCTTGTTAGTGTGCCCATCTCCCATACCAGAAATGCTGGTTTGAATCCCACTCGGAGCAGTGTGAGCAGAACTGAAGGAATTGTATTGGTGCCATGACCTGGATGGGAGTGAGGTTTATGGGGGTGAATGTAAC
The DNA here is from genome assembly GCF_024489055.1 of Chanodichthys erythropterus. NCBI lineage: Eukaryota > Metazoa > Chordata > Actinopteri > Cypriniformes > Xenocyprididae > Chanodichthys > Chanodichthys erythropterus. The sequence goes on from NC_090240.1 coordinate 31,824,169, forward strand.
GGAGGCCAGTTAGTAATGAGCTGTGCAGATAAACATCACTCCTCTGGCCACAAGAGGTGCACTAACAGTAGAGGTTTTGGTCTTTAGCATCCGTGTTAGCACGCCCACCTCTGATACCGGTTCGAATCCCATTCTGAGAAGTACTAGCAGAACTGAAGGAATTGTATTGGTGCCATGACCTGGATGGGAGTGAGGTTTATGGGGGTGAATGTAACGGAGGCCAGTTAGTAATGAGCTGTGCAGATAAACATCACTCCTCTGGCCACAAGAGGTGCACTAACAGTAGAGGTTTTGGTCTTTAACGTCCTTGTTAGCACTCCCACCTCCCAAACTGGTTTGAATCCTGCTCTGAGCAGTGCTAGTAGAACTGGAGGGGTTGCATTGGTACCATGACCCGGACGGAAGTGAGGTTTATGGGGGTGAGTGTAATGGAGGCCAGCTAGTAAAGAACTGTATAGGTAAACATCACTCCTTTGGCCTTAAGTGACACACTAATGCTAGAGGCTGCGGTCTTTAGCGTTCTTGTTAGTGTGCCCGCCTCCCATACCGGAAACGCCGGTTTGAATCCCACTCGGAGCAGTTTGAGTAGAAATGAAGGAATTGTATTGGTGCCATGACCCGGACGGGAGTAAGGTTTATGGGGGTGAGTGTAACGGAGGCCAGCTAGCAAGGAGCCGTGCAGGTAAGCATCTCCTCTGGCCACACCACCTCCCATACTGTTTCGAATCCTGCTTAAAGCAGAGCTTCATAAATAAATTACAATATTTAATAGAGAATATATTGTATTATTGTAAGGAAAACCCCTTTGTTGTTCGCTACTTTTGAACAAAGTTCCTTTCAAGGAAAGTCTGTTCATTCAGTGGCCATATCTGCCTCGGGGCAGCTATTTTGAGCTTCCAAGACCAAGTCCTATCTACTTGAATGGGGTAATCCTGAAATCCTGAAATATGAGTACACCATCTTTGTACATCGCATTCATGGGCTTAGAGAAAATAAAGTGCGTCAATGTGGAAATATGTTTTTTTGTTTTTTTTTTTACAAAGGTTTTGTCATGTTATATATGATTTGCACTGCAGCTCAAGAGATGATTTTCAGTGAATAACGGACTTAATTATTGCTCTATATTCTATCATACAAAATATCATATGGCTTCAGAGGAATATAGCACACATCATTTGGACTACTTTTATGTAATTTCTGGTGTTTTATTGCATTTTTGGAGCTTAACAGCCCAAGTCCCCAATTAATACAGTTTTATATGAATACCATAATATAAATAAAATTAAAACAGGTATCTAACAACCTTTTGGTGAACTATTCCTTTAAAGATGCATACTCCTTTATCCAATAGTAACATGCAGTTAGCAAAACACAACAACAAAAGATTTCATGCGAACCACGTGGCTCTTGAGAGCAATATCATTCAGAGCTGAGGCTCGTGAGGCTGTGAGCTTAAGTGGAGAATAATTAAAACACATGGCTTTGATGCAAAGCTGTATTATTTGCATAGAGAAAAGGCACCAATTGGGGCTTTTGCTCACATCGCTGCTCCAAGATAACACTGAGCGCATCTGTTGCCATGGCAGCCAACTGTACTGTTAGCATGTCTATGTCTACAGAGTGGACAAAATAATAAAGGAGAAGTGGATGCCCGGCCGCCACATGCCGTTCACGCTGCAGACCCACTGAGCAGCTATGCATCATCTGCTTGTGCTCTAATGAGATGCCAACACACAATAACACTTTTGTTTTCTTGTTTTTGTCCCCAAATGTGTTTATTTTCTGTATTGCTTCAGGCCTGTGAGATGCGCTGCATTGATATAATGGACTCTTTTCACATTTCCGGGCTTCTCAGAAGCAGAAGTCGTCATAGTAGGGTAAACTTCTATAGCAGTGAATGGGAGATGACAGCAAATATAATTTTTGTATTTCCATTTGCTCCAATAGTAAAAGAAATGATCTGTGCTCGCATTTTGATGATTTTCCAAAAAAGGGTGAAAATATTGAGAGATTGATTACAGCGGTTTGTGTTTCCACAGCATGAAGGTAAGATCTTACGGATTTATGAATGAACTGCTCGTTTTAAAATCTTCCCGGTCTACTGGCGTTTGTTATGAAATCCGCTTCAAACATTATAATGCTCATGATAACTTTCGTTAACTCTGCAATAAGAAAATCCACTTTACCAGCTAATTACACTTCAACAGCAATGCCATAGAAACATACAGAATAAAAACCGACGTTCAAAGACAAAATTCTAAAGATGGATATGTGCTTCTTTGGCCCTGTCCCAAATGGCACACTTCATGTGCACTTTCGGTCTTGTGGACTTACAATGGCCGCTGCGTGCGCATGTCCGTTAAGTCCACAAGACCGTAGGGTGTCCCATTAGTCATTTAAGCTTAAAGAAGGGTGCTCGTGAGCGCCCCCTATGCGGCTGCTATGCACTCTTGATGCGCAACCGTAAGGGTTTATGGTGCCATATTGGACAGGGCATTTCTCTGGCGCATAAAGTCAGAGTGCAATAGTGCCCACCCACTTTTTCAGCGGTTCTGGAAGAACCAATAATAATTTCTCCCATAGGGATTTTAGAAAAGAGTTATAAGCCATGAACCAAGCCAACCAGCAATAATGTGAATCATAACATTATAAATTTTGATTTGAAGCAAAAATTTTTTGAAAATGACAAGGGTACAAGACTGTGTTTAACGGCTTTAGTGAGGGAAAGAACTACAATCCCATGATGCATTGCGAACTGCATTGTTGAATTAAAAAAAATGGAGAAGTATAAATCTTCTCATATATAAATGTTGATTATATATATAAAAACAATACATTTTAAGTTTATTTTAAAATATGCACATATATACAAATAATTAAGTATTTTGAGAGCTTAGAAAGACTGACTTAATTACAGCGCTTAATGGAAGTGGGTGGAGCTAAAGAGCTATTTTGGCGAGTGTTGCTTTTTTGACTCACTGATTGGTGTAATTTTCTGTACAACATCATGGGTGATGTAGTTATTCACTAGGAATTCTGCTGCTAAATATGATTATTTTAAAAATAAGCTGAAATTACGTGGGCTGGCAGCTTCGATGAAGCAAATGCCATGGATTAACAACCTTGTAGCTCACAGTAGTTCTGTCTTTAAAGGATTATAAGTTATTGTTCAAAAACAATTTCTGTTCTTAGAAACAGAATCAGACTTGCACAATAGAGAATGTGAAATTGACGTCACTGTTCTTAATAACTGTTTTGTTTAGACGGCTTATTTGGAGGATCATGCTGCCTTTTTGCTTTAGTGAGTTTTGATTTTCTGTCATGATTGTGAAAAAGGTTTCCATTGTAGGTCATTCCTGCTGCATTGAGAATTGCCATATTAACTCACATAATCGATCAGGGAGAAAACTGGACAAAGTCGTATGTTTTTTCACCTTTTCTCCCATACAAAGGGGTGACGAGAAGATGCTGGATAGCATGTCTATTAACAATGTCACTGATTAAACCCACTCCCTATCGCTCAGTAAAATGATCTCATTGCTGAGTGATGTATTTTGTTTGGTTTACTAATTAACATTACCTTTGCAAGTGTGTCTCTCACAGTTTGTTGGCTTGTGAATTAGCAAAACTTGCACTGCAAAACAGTTCGCAAGCTTGATTTGATTTTGGATGTCATGTGTTGAAAGAAAATCGCCGTGTCGATGCTGTCCACTGACTGTGACCCACAATCTCTGATTCCCCTCTGTTGCCATGGGAAAGTGAATATTTACAATGACAACAATAAAACTTCAGTTACATTTAAATGTTTCCAATAATGAATCAGCATGTGGTGTAAGTGTAATGAAGGCATTGTCTTTCAGAGAAAGAACAGCACATTCCTGCTACTAATGCACTCTGCAGTTTAAAATAAAAATGTAAGTAAATAAAACCTGAACTCAGTTTGCAAAGTCATTCTAGTGCTTTCTAAGTGCATTCGACGTACTTCTGACTGTAGAGAGAGTTCAGTAATGTGGGAGAGAGAGCAGATACTACAGCAATGCCTTTCAAAGCAACACAAAGACACTGAGTACTTTACTTTCTTCATAGATTTCTTCGCTATTTCCCCTGCAGCCTCATGTTTTCTATATAAACCGCTCGTTTGAGGAGCTTTGCTTCATTTCCTTTGACGAAATAGGCTAATTGAATAAGTAAACCTAGTTCCCATGTTGTCCAAATGGTACGCTTTTAAGCATAAAGATGGACTGAACTGTTGTGACACTTCTATCACCTGATTACCCACTCATCCAGGGGGTCCTAATGAGCTGGAAGGGGAGTCCCAACTTTCATCATGACCAGGTTGCTTTCAGCAGAATCTGGACTTTGTGGCTCAACAAAGTCAGTTGTTAAATAATCTGAAGTTTGTAAGTTTGATTGGTTGGCCATTGAGGATAAATCTGAATGTTCAATTTGAACACTTTTACTTTTAAGTCTGTATTTGGGCAAGACATTCCAGAGGTTCAAAAACAAAAAACTGAAGCTTAAAATGTCATCATAGCAATTACATTACTGTTTAAAAGTCATGTTTGGTAGGATTTTTTTAATGTTTTTAAAAAAAAAAAATCTCTTATGCTCACCAAGGCTGCATTTATTTGATCAATACAGTAAAACTAAACTAATACAGTGACATATTATTATATTTAAAAGAACGGTTTTCAAATTTAATATTTTTAAAATGTATTTTATTATTTCCTGTGATGGCAATGCGATCCTCCACTCTTCAGTGTCACATGATCCTTCAGAAATCATTCTAATATGCTGGTTTGCTGCTCAAGACACATCTCTGATTATTATCAATGTTGAAAATGGTTTTGCTACTTAAGTATTAATATTATTAATATTTTTGTGGAAACTGTGATACTTTTTTCAGTCATTGTCACTTTTGATCAGTTTAATGCTTCAATGCTGAATATCATTTTTTATATATATATATATATATATATATATATATATATATATATATATATATATATATATATAATCCTACTGACCTCAAACTTTTGAATAGCGTATATTAATTCTTCTGTGCATTTTTTTTTTTTAGCCATAAAGTTTAGCATCGTGACTATTGTTTTAGCTAGAGGAACTTCCGGTTATGCAATATTGACGTAGGTGGTGCTTGCTCCATGCATACCCTACCCGGTTACCAGGTTTACTTGCTAAATATGTAATATATAACTAATATCGTGATAGTAACCGCAATACAACCCTCTGGATGTAACCAAAGGTTGAAGGCAAACCTGTAAAAAAAAAAAAAAAGCGCTATGAAGGAGACAAGAAGCCATTTTTTTAAATGGATTTCAATGGAGAAGAGGCTTGACTACGCTGAATAATTTTGTGAGGAAATAGCTTATTATTTAATGAATCAACAGCCCATCGGCTAATCTTCAACATGTTTGCTCTTAAGCATTCATTTTGGATCTATTTTTAGTTTACAGTAAAAAATAAATGCTGTTTTATAAGAGAAATGTACGATTGCGCAACAGGAATTATTCTGTTTACGCACTTCTCATTCATTTCTATGGTCTCCACAAACAGTGATTGTCTGTTGCACAGCAATGAAATTCAATTATGTCAAGGCTGTAATGTGGTTGGTTATCAAGGCACACATGATCCAAGTTAGCCATTACGCTTTTTTCAACGGATCCTCGTATAAGACCATGTCTGATGTAACTTTGCCCAGACAAGTCTCATCACTAGTCTCATGTTTAAACCTTGAGGCTGGAACAGTGTGCATTTTAACATCTACTGAAAGGGTTAGTTCACCCAAAAATGAAAATTCTGTAACCCATGTTGTTCCAAACCCATAATAGCTTCGTTCAACTTCGGAACACAAATTAGGATATTTTTGATGAAATCCGAGAGCTGTGTGACTCCTGCATAGACAGCAATGTAACGACCACTTTCAAGGTCCAGAAAGCTACTAAAGACATCGTTAAAATAGTCCACGTGACTGCAGTGGTTCAACCTTAAAGGAACACTCCACTTTTTATGAAAATAGGCTCATTTTCCAACTCCCCTAGAGTTAAACAGTTGAGTTTTACCATTTTCGAATCCATTCAGCCGATCTCCGGTTTTCATTTTCTGTCGGTCTTAGTACACGATTTAACTACAGAAGAGTCAAGTTTTAAATAGGAAAAATATCAAAACTCTTTGGTCATTTTTAACCCTTTGAGCGGTACGGTCCCACATATGGGATTTTTATTTCAGTGCCCCTGGGCGTACGGTCCCACATATGGGATTTTTATTTCAGTGCCCCTGGGCGTACGGTACCACATATGGGATTTCGAACGTTCAGCGACGTCACATAACTGCCAGATTCAAACTGTGCTTTCGCGCCCTGGCTGTGAGACAGACGCGCGCGCTCTTGTCATATATCACAGCTATGCAGTGTTTTCAGCCACATAATGTTTATTTTAAGGTTTCAGACATTTAAATATGCATAAGCACCATTAAAACAATACATTAAGCGTTTATAATTTACACATTGATGTCCGACATCAGTGGAAGCAGCAATAACAAATATAATTTGGCGACATTTATTCATATCAGACACACATAATGGGCCTAAGTAACTATAAAGTTTACTCTATTATTCTTCCAGTTCACCAGCCACTTACTTGCTTATATTTCGGGAGAAACTGATGAATTAACCTGCTGTAAATCCGACTGACAGGACTCTGTGAACTGCAGCGCAAACTAAGAGGGCGGCACCCATCTCGCATTATAGATCAAGATAAAGATCATTTATAAAGGTTTTAAAACGACAAAGCACACTCACTTACACATATTTGAGAATCGGAATATTAGATAGTTGATGACATGGTAAGCAATTTTGCGAATATTTTAAATAAAAAAGGAAAAACTAAATAATAGCGATCCATCTGTCATACAGTGTTATTGTTGCTGCGCTCAGCGCTCGTGACACGCAAGACGCGTCGCTATGGAAACATTAAATGCGAACGTTCTAAAATAACGTTCGCCTTAAAAAAACTCACTCTGGGGGGACAGTTAGAATATTTTAAACTCACGATCGAAAGGGTTAAGCGCGATGCTAACGGTCTAATCAGATTCAATGAACTATGCTAAGCTATGCTAAAAGTGGTACCGCCAGAACCGGAGATCGGCTGAATGGATTCGAAAACGGTAAAACTCAACTGTTTAACTCTGGGGGAGTTGGAAAATGAGCTTATTTTCAAAAAAAGTGGAGTGTTCCTTTAATGTTATGAACCGACAATAATACTTTTTTGTGCAAAAACAAAACAAAAAACGACTTTATTCAACAATATTTTCTCTTCTGTATCTTTTTCATACGCTGTTTACATTCAGCGCCTCCAGGTTGTGCGTCAAAACATCGGCTCAGTATTGGCCGACGCTGTTCACCTGAGCACCACATGCATGCATGTGATGCTGACACAGGAGCCGGACAATAATGAGTCAGAGTTTTGACTTTCTGGACCTTAAAAGTGGTCGTTATATAGCTGTCTATGGAGAAGCAAAATACATCTCAGATTTCATCAAAAAATATCTTAATTTGTGTTCCGAAGATGGACAAATGTCTTTCGGGTTTGGAATGACATGAGGGTGAATTTAAAGGTAGGGTAGGACATTTCAGAGTGGCTAGCAATAGCAATCTAGCTTTGAAAGTATGAGATCCCGCCCTCTCTTCAGTGCGCTCTCTAAAGCCACGCCTTCTTCAAAACATGAACATATACTGCCAGACCAGAGTCTGCAAAATATCACAAGACAAGAGACAGCGTTAAATTACCTTGAGTCTCAAAGCACATAACATTACAATAATAATGAACATAAACAATAGTGTTGCCAGAGAAACGCATAAATCAGAGTCTAAGGACATGAACAGCTCCGGGTAGAACATCACGAGTTGATGTCTTGTAATTAAGGTTATTATGACATGGCGTGAACGCAACATAAGCTTGTTGTTTTGGTTCAGGAGGAACTGTAAAAGGCTGCTGTTTTTTTGTGGCACTCGGTGACTGACGTCTGTCTACAACTCTGAATATCCTTATAAAACGCACTGATGACGTGTGATGTCTGCGCGAGCAGGTATGGAAATACATGTTGACAGGGCAGGTAGGGCATTGTATCATTGCATTCGGACCGAACATTTTTCGGTCCTGAGACTTTGACAGAAGATATATGTACGTGTTTTAATATTTAGACCACTTCTGTTATTGATTGCTATCAGGATGTGAAAAGAGCTTCAACGAGTAAAACAAAAAATGTTTATAAAACAAATTGCCTACCTACCTTTAAGGAGTGAATCAAGAAAATATTCTCTGTGGATACCAACTTTTGAACCGATATTGCAAGTAGAAACAGCAATTTTCAGCACATCCTTTTGGTTAAACAACTGAATGCATTCCTCATTATTGACCTGACAGCTTTGTGATCAAAAACAACTCTGAATGTTATATCTGAACAGGCCTGTTTTAATTGGAAAGCATTTGTTTTAGAAAAGTGTCACCTTACATTTGATAAAACAACAAAGAAAAGAAAACTTCACATAGCGTACAGTGAGGGTTTTAGAGTTCTGTTATGTAATCACATTTTATTGGTCATACATTTCATTGCAAATATAGCCCTGTGTAACATTATAGAGAAGTGCAACATACACAATATTCAAGAGTCTGAGGTTCGTCATTCAAAGTAACAATACTGTAAATATAATAGTAATTCACTGCCACGGGAGGCGTTTGTGCCTGTCTCATGCAAAAGAAAAAGCAGTTAGAAAAGCCCTGAAACATATATGAGAGGCAGGCCTGGAAAACGTCACATTACTCAGGTGAACGGAAACACAAGTCGACTGGCATATTTTGCAAACTTTTGGCACAAAAGTGATCAAAACCCATTTAGCTGACAACCACGTTTGAAAGTGCTACGACTATTACCCAAATAAGCTTTTTTTTCCTCTTCAGAAATAACTCCTTGATATAAAAATAAGCTTTTGAACTCAGGCTAAGCAGGCAGTTTGCAGCCACATCAAAAAAATTACAATATGCAACATGAAAAAATTGCTTTAAAAAAGTAGTCTTTCTTTTCTCATCCTATAAAAAAACATTTTCTCAGTCCGTCATCTCTGCAAAAGAACACAAAATGTATCCAGGAGATCATAATTAGGATATTTAAAGTTTCATTGTGCACAAAAAAGATTCGGAGAAAACAAGTGCTCAGTCTCACGGCAAAATAATGAACGAATGTTGTCATATTTGTGCTTGTGATTGATATCAATGCATTCCTCTCACAATATAAACTGAATCTGGACCACTACAGACCAACTCCACATGTATTTTAAACAACATATGTCCAGTGTAAGATGTCACTTTATAAGAAGGGATATGAAACATGCCCTTAAAGAGAGAAAGCAGATAGAGCCCCGCTTCCTCCGTTTGGATGCCCGCAGCAGGGACTCTCTCCTCGCCTGCTGCCGCACCGTGAAATTCAACCCATATTAAGAGGGACTGCAAAGTGCTTTTGATGCAGAATGCACATAACCCACGATTTCCTGCCGCTTTAACATCGTCCTTGAGCGTTACACTCCCGCCGATGACTTCTCTGCTGTGTTGTTCAGAACTTCATCAATTCTGTCATCTTCTATGACAACTGAAAGAGAAATCACACGAGGCACTGGGGTCAAACATGCTGCCCTCGGAAAAATGACAAGACTTTAGTTGTATTGACAAGAATAGGGCAGTCAGACTGCAGAAGAACGCACACACACACAGAGAAAAAGAAATTCATGTAAATAAATACATGCTAACATGTATTTTAAGCTATTTTTTAAAAAAAAAATTGTAATTTTATTATAAAAATTATGCATGCCGTTTTGTCCTGATAATACTGATTAATATTAAATATAATATTTGTACTTTTAAAAATAAACTTTGTCACACTGCAAGACTAATTAATTGAACTGCAAAAAGTTAAATGTTGATTAAAAATTGTGAAAAACCCATAATATTATTTAAAAAAAATCTGTGGAATAAAATAGAAATGAAACAAAATAAAGTAAAATAAAATATCTTTTTCATAAAACAACAGTTTATGTATGTCAAGCTCCAAAAAGATTTTAGATTTTAGAGATTTTAGAGCTTCAAGAACATCATTATCAGTGAATAATGACTTCCATTTCAGTCAGCTTTCAAGCTCCAAAAAAAAGAACAAAATACATTTATTTAATATCTTTTAAATACATGAAATGTCCGGAAAATGTTTTTTGTTGTTGTTGTTCTTTTTGAAGCTTGATAGCTGCGATCTGGACTGTTCTTCAATAATAATAATAATATTATTAATAATAATACATATATATATATATATATATATATATATATATATATATATATATATATATATATATATATATATGGTAACACTTACATTAATGTTTCATTAGTTAACATTAGTTATTAAAATCAAAAGTTGTATTTGTTAACATTAGAACATTGAAATGAACTAACATGAACAAACAAAGGCAGTATTTTCATTAACTAACATTAACAATATTAATAGCGTACTGTAACAAATGTAGGCTATTTCTCAATGTTAGTTCATGTTAGTTATATATTAAAAAATGTAAAAAAAAAAAAATGAGTCCTTACTGTAAAGTGTTACCTATATTATATATACTTTTATATGTAAGAACGAAAAAGTTTCTATTGTCAATTAGCCATCAGCAAACATCAAAAACAATATGCCAATAGATGAAATCTCATTATGAACAGGCAGGCAAGTAAAAACAAACGCATCACGCTGACATCATCACGTGATGCCACAAATGTGCATATTTAAGTCATCGGAATTATATTAAAGGTAATGAGTGGAAACGAAGCATTAGGTCGGCACATTAATTAGCTATTTATGTAGATTGTTGGATATCACAACATTAATATATCTTTTAAGAGTATAAAACGCACTTTTATTTTATTTCAGCTACGACACAAAGCAAATAAGTGGTTTTCTCACCTCTCTTGCTGCGCCCGATCTGTCCGAGTTTCGGAGCGCGTTTGTTCTGCGCAGAACTGAAGAAGTTACTGCTGTTGTTCTGCAGGCGACAGGTCAGGGATATCTGCTCTTCATCTCCATCATCACCGTAAGGAGAGATGTTCTCTTCGTAAGGCAGCACTTCTGACATGATTCCGTTCACAATAATCGATCGGGATGATAAGACAGTCGATAACTAACGAGAGAGGGCTCTGGAAGCGAACGGCGCGCGAGAATCTACGATTCTGCTTTATTTTACCTTCATACTATGGGAGTCACTTTCAGTTTCTTACAGGCGATGAGCAGAAGTCATTCGGAAAAACTGATGTAGATGCAAAACAGGAGCGCGATGCAAAAACACACGGATCCTCAGAGAGCAGAGAGACGTCACTCAGACTCAATGCTCCGGCTGCACGCGAAGCTCCATCCCCCTCCCTCCACCCGCACACTGCTGCCTGCAATGGTGTAGTGTGGGTTTCAGTCCCACTAGGGTTGAACATCATTGCCACCCAGAAGCTTGTCTTATTCTTGGTGAAAGATAGGAGTTTTAATGCATATAGGGTTGATTCGTGCTGGTTTATTATCAGCCTCTCTGAAGCTTCCCTGCGCAGATCGCTTACAGTGGCAGTGCACATTAATCAACATAGCTGTAAACAGGCCCGGATTAAGAACACATTGGGCCCTGGGGCTATAGCAACACCGAGGGCCCCCTTTCATCTGATTGCCATTCCACAGTGTGATGGCACCAATATTTCATTGTGCATTGGACTATTTCTGTCGTTATCTAAAGGGGCAAAGAAAGCATTCATAAAAACCCTTGCTTTCATATTAAAATGGTAATTGTTTCTCATGTGGACGTCAGTAAAAATAAATTTGCATTGCACCTCAGTGCAACTCATGCATTCAGATGGAGATTTGTCCATCTGGTTTTCTATCTTGCATTTTATCTCAAAATGATAATGTTATTTTTAAAAATATAGAAATTAGCAGAAATAAGTTACTGCAGCCTCTTATTTACACGAAGTAAAGTAGACAATAATTCTTTCCTCTGATTAACACAAAATAAACTATTTTGAAGAATATGGGTAACCAAACAGTTGATGGTCCCCAGTGATTTCCACATTATTATTATTTTCCTACTATGGAAATTAATGGGGACCAGCAACTGTTAGGTTACCCACATTCTTCAAAATATTTTTGTGTGTGTGTGTGTGTGTGTGTGTGTGTGTGTGTGTGTGTGTGTGTGTGCTTTTGTTTATATTACATTGTGGGGACCAAATGTCCCCATGATGTAATATAAACCTGAGTTCACCTACATCGTGGGGACCAGCCAGCGGTCCCCACAATGTAAATGGGTTTATAAATCATATAGAATGAGTTTTTGTGAAAAAGTAAAAGTTTGCACAGTTTCCTGTGAGGGTTAGGTTTAGGGGTAGGGGCAGGGTAGGGGGATAGAATGTACAGTTTGTTCAGTGTAAAATGCATTGAAGTCTATGGAAAGTCCCCACAATTCACAAAAACAAACATGTGTGTGTGTGTGTGTGTGTGTGTGCTCAACAGAAGAAAGAAACTCATTCAGGTTTAAAACAACTTGAAAGTGAGTATGTGATTACGGATTTTAATTTTTGGGTGAACTATCCCTTTAAGGACAAGGGTCCGCATGCTAACTATAAGGATGCTGTCACTTTAAGACCTACACGCGTCCGATTTTCTCAACTTCAGACATAACCAACTGTGTTTATGTAAACCTTTTGTGTAATTGACAGTATTGTAGCGCAATCAGACGCGAAAGATGAAGTCCAGTAGTCAGGTACTGTTTGACAGGCTTAAATGTGTGTGCACGCTTCGGGTGTATGGGGTCAGAAAAGGCGCATCTCAGAACAGCACACGAATGACATGTTTAACTGGCAGGGCTTTAAAGCACATGCAAATAAAGAACTTTTTGTGATTGCAAATTATTGCAGTGTTCCGTGAGTAACTCTACCGCTGTGTTAACGTGTGTTGTGAATGTGTCGAGGTCGAGTTGTACGGATGGAGCCACCAGAACTGCAACTGATAAAATGTGCTTCAAAGGCAGATATTGGAGACAAGTCACTCGACATTGGTGTTCATCAAAAAACAGTAGGAAAGTTAATTTGGGATTTTTACACGGGTGATGATGATGAGAGAAAAAAACACTGACATTCTTAACCCACGGAAATAAAAACACTCGACTCGTCCCTGTAAATGTTGAAAACACCTTACGTTTTCATGAGAAACAATTACCATCCGAATAGGGCTTAACTCATAATAAAAATAATAACTTGATGCAGCTGCTATCTCACCTTTTTCAACGTGCAGTGGGTGAAGATAATTGTGAGCTGCCGCTGCACGCAGGGGTCTTCCACTGGCTCGGATGTTTTATGTGAACCGAAGTAGTTAGTTTTGGAATTTTTGATGTAAGGTTAGCATCCCTTTTCTCCCTTTCAAGCTTATTTTTCCTTTTTTGCGCACCACTATCACTTTTTTTATCATTTTGAACACCAGCGAGGCTGAACAAGCAATAAAGGCTTGCATAACGTCTAATGCTTGCTTGTCTAATCTACATGCATAACGCAAAGAGGCGTTTCCCGCGATGTCATATGGCGCGAATTGTAAAGTGATTTTGATTGGACGGGGATTTATCAGTCAGGCACATTTTCCAATCATTTTTTCTTGTTATTTTATTAGACAAAGATCAACCACCTATGACTTGTCAATCTCATTTCCTCCAGCCAATCACGGGCCCCCTCTACCCGCGGGCCCTGGGGCTTCAGCCCCACCTAGCCCTTATGTTAATCCGGCCCTGGCTGTAAATGTGCTTTTTTCATCTGTAAACCCTTGACAGAATGTTAAATCACCCTAAAACTCATCATATTATATTATTAATACAACAAAAAAAGGGGGAAAACACATTAATTACATTATCAAACACTAATTAAAGGGTGACGTGGCTTAGGTTGTGGGTTTGAAACCCATAAGGGCAAATTCATCAACTGAGAGATTGTGTTAAAGGATTAGTTCACTTTCAAATTAAAATTACACCACGTTTTACTCACCCTCAAGCCATCCTAGGTGAATATGACTTTCTGATGAACACAATTTGAGTTATATTAATAAGTATGTTGACGCATCTGAGCTTTATAATGGGACAGGACCGAGTATGAGCTGAAGAAAGTGCATCCATCCATCATAAATGTGTACTCCACACAGCTCCAGGGGTTAATAAAGGCCTTGTGAAGCGAAGCGATATTTAACAAGTAATGAAGTAAAATATCTACACTGTAAAAAAAATCCCGTTGTTTCTACGGAAAAATACCGGCAGCTGTGGTTACCAGAACAATACTGTAAAAATGACATCAAACCGTAAACATACTTACGGAGTTACATGTGAATTTTACATTTTAAATATGTATATTTAACATTGGATTTCAGTACACTGTAAAAAAAAACCCCAGTAAAATTTACGGTAAAATAACATATTTCATTAACTGATATAATGTTTATTTACCAACCTAATGAAGTACTAATATCTCTTTTGTATCTTTATAATACACTGACAGTCACCAAACACAGTGGTGATAAGAGTCACATGATGAATCAAAGTTCATCACAAGCAGATTTTCCACAAGCTGAGGAGGACAACACTAATATATAGAAGGAGCACACAGTCTCATTCACACACACACTAAAGACCATCATGGTAACATGCATGAAATTTTAAAAATGCAATAAACATTAATTTAACAACATTAGATGTAACATAAAACCCTAATGTACATAACTGATTAGAAAAAAATGAGAAAAACTAAGAAGAAACAGAGTTATTTCAACAAAAATATATCAAATGTGAAGTGTCACGCAGGGAATTGTAGGAATGTCAATTTACGGTTTTTCACTGTAAATTTTACAATGAATTGTTATTTTTCACTTTCAAAAACTGTGAATTTAACGGTATTTTACCGTAAAATTATATTAAATGTACCGTTAGATCTATTACAGTTATTCACCGTATATAGTACAGAAACTTTCTGTAAACCAATTAACAGTTTTTCACCGCAGCATTTTTACAGTCTTTTACTGTTAAAATCACGGTAATTTTTTACAGTGCAGCTTTTGCCAGACCGCCTTCCGTATTCAACGTACGAAGAAAGTGTATCCTACGTCCTACGCCTTCCCTATTGAACTTACGGAAAAAGCATAACTGACGCGATGCCAGTTCCGTTTTCGTACGTTGAATACGGAAGGCGGTCTAGCGGAAGCTAGATATTTTACTTCACTTGTTAAATATGGATTTTTTTTTTTTTTTTTACACAAATGCGCACTTCAGAAGGACTTTATTAACCCTCCAGAGCATAGACTGTAAAACAAGATGGACGATGCGACGCCTCTTCCTTCCATTGTATTGAACTGAAGCCAAAACGACAGCTGACACGTTACGCAGAAACGTCAAAAAAAAAAAAAAGTTTGTAGCCTGGGCATGCGCAGAAAGACTCGTCAGTGGAGCCCGAAGGCGGAGTCGTGGTATCAAACTTCCAGCCAGACGGCTGCGTCATCGTTGATTTTAAATAGCCTATATAAATTATACGTAATTTAAAATTCTACCTATAAAATAATAGGCTATTCTGTTTCTAGAGCAATAATATTTTTGAAACAGCAAATTCAGTAGATGAACTCAATATAATATGCCTCTAGAAACTCTAAAATGTCAGAAACGGTCCTGCCATTTTAAATAAAATGTTTAAACTAACGTTACAGGAGATCGATTGCTGTAGACAGTGCTCTATAATTAATTAGAGTAGGCTATCATTAGTTTTATCCTGCTAATTATTATTTTATACCCATAAAAATAATTATAACTGCCAGATAACGATCACCTGCTTTTTTCCGTCATGGCTAATGTTAGGCGTGTTATCTTAACTAATAACGTTTATTAATTAGCTTATGAAGTCCACATTTAACGAAAAGCTCAGATATCCGTCAGATGCTGTAGGTCAGTTAGTACAGTTTACTGCTGAACAGCTCATTTTGTCGGTGTGAAATAACACAGAAACTGAAAATTAATAGTTATTTATTTATCTTCAATCTCCTCTGGAAGCTCCGACGGTCCTCAGATGAGCTGTCAATCAACTATGAATCACGATGACACGCCCCGTTTCTATAGCACCAAATTGCTAGCTAAAATTATACCTATCACAAAAACGAACAATTGAATATAAATCAGCGTGATAACAACTACCTTAAATGACCAAAACCTTCTTTCGGAAAATTTTATTTGAAGCATAATTTATTTTTATGTTTTAACTTAAGTCTCATTCGTCTGCATTGAGAGGGCGGGGTTTATGACCTGTACTGCATCCAGCCTCCAGGGGGCGATCAAAGAGCCCGCAGCTTCACTTTTCAGAACGTATGAGGCACACCCACTCCAGAGCCGTGTGGAGTACGTTTATGATGGATGGATGCGCTTTCTTCAGCTCACACTCGTTGGTATCGCTCACTGCCATGATAAAGCTCAGCTGCTTCAGGATATTTATTAATATTTCTCAGATTTTGTTCATCAGAAAGAAGAAAGTCATATAAACCTAGGATGGCTTGAGGGTGAGTAAAGCTTTGGCTAATTTTCATTTGAAAGTGAACTAATCTTTTAAGTATTTTTGTTTAATTATGGTGAAAAAACTTTCTACTGCATTCTCCAAAACTGCAATTTTACGATTACAGGAACAGGATTGTAGGAGTTGGGCTATTAAAATCTGAGCTATTAAAATAAATATATACTTTTTCCCTAAAACGTAAAAAAATAAAAAACAATTTACAGTAAAATTACAAATGATGTAGACTGGTAAGGTACATTACAGTTAATCATTTTACAAGTTTTTATAGGGATGCAACGATATGAAAATTTTGCCTGATACCGATAACCGATAATTCTTATATTTGAAAGCCGATAACTTATATATTAACCAATACATCAATGTTTTTATATAATTTTTGAGAGCCTGATTACAAAAACAAAAGTCTCACCATTAAAATCCATGTCCCAAGCACAAGGTTATCATTTTATGTAGCCGATACGACAGACTTGCGATGTATGTTGGACTTAACTGTATTTTCCTTTTTGAAGTGATTTCATATTTCAATTAACATCTTGAAATCGCATCTGAAGTGTCTCAGCTGAAGGAATCAATCCATTATTTATCGGCTTTAATATATCGACCAAATTTTCTTATCGGGCTGATAACGATAACATTAAAAATTTACATATATCGGCTGATATATCGTGCATCCCTAGTTTTTACATTGTTTTTTTATGTAAAGCTACAATGTAAAGCTAGATTTCTTCTGAAACACTTTCATTAAGAGATCATCACCATTATATAATGATAAACAGAATATCATCTGGTATTCAATAGGCTTATAATATGACTAGATACTTTAACAACATATGTACTGTAGATTACAATTTGGACATAAATTATTGATTTATTAGTGGTTAATGTGATTTTATCTATATTTATTACTCAAGCTTTTGAAGATTTCTGGTGGGTTTTATGGTTCAAAGGCATTATGTTGATGGTTCTGCGTGGTATCTGGATCTGTAATTGTCATAATTATGTAATTTTCACAATTAGCTGATCTCTCAGTATTAGCCAACCCATAGTTGTCCTCCTGTATTGAACTGGGATGATAAAGCTAGACAGGTATTTAGCTCCATCTAGTGGTCGGACACAATTATACTCTCTGCTTACATGTACCATATATGCAAAAACTATATATATAATATTGTTTGTAAAATGTGCATAACCAATACAGTTTTTCTTAATTGCAATATAGATTTAGAAATTAAGATTAAAGCAAAGAAAAAAAACTAACATATCTCCTCAATAACCCTTCGAAAGCAGGAGCATCTAAAATTTATATCTTCATTTAAATCTTCTCTGGCATATTGCATTATCCTAAAGAGCTCCTGTATATGTCTGAACCTCCTAACTCTTCTCCTCTGTGTCCTGTGCAGCATGTAGATTAAGATGGCGCATGTGATCAGGCCGAACATCGCCTTCAAGACCCTGCAGAGCCACAGGTTTCTCTCCTGCTTCTTCAGAAGGCAGTGAAGAGTGAGGACGTGCTGTAGGTCCAGCGGTGGAACACAAACCGGGTTGCTGTCTTGCACCATCTTGCCCACACCAGTCAAGCTGGCAAACAAGTAGAACAAAAAGTTGGAACATTTTAAAAATGCACATGTATAGCTATCGTATTGACCTAGCATGATGTTTACATTACTGTTTGAAAGTTTGGGGCCGGATACCATTTTTAAAGGATTTTTGAAAGGAGTCTCTTCTGCTCACAAAGGCTGCATTTATTTAATCAAAAATACAGTGAAAAAAAAACAGTAATATTGTGAAATATTATTACAGTTCTATTTTAATATATTTTATAATGTAGTTTATTCTAGTGATGTCAAAGCTGAATTTTTAGTATCATCAGTACTGCAGTCTTCAGTGTCACATGATCCTTCAGAAATCATTATAATATGCTATGAATTATAATTGCTGCTCAAGAAACATTTCTTAAGTCCTTTCTTAATAATAGCGTTAATTTATTTCAAAAAGGTTTTAAATTGTTCTGTGTATTAATTCTTCTGCACAAAAATGCATTTTTTAAACTGTTTATAATTAATGAAAAGTTCTTTCTAAAAAAAACTTTTTAACAATAGTGTTCCTACTAGTATTTTCATAATGAACTATAATCACTATTATTATCATTTTACTTTCAAATCTTCTTATATCGTTCATATTTACTTTAATTGTTCCATTTTACGAGAGTGAGAACATAACTGTTACATTTTAGTGATGGATTGTGTTTTGCATAAAGGAAGTCATTGACTTCCTTAAGTGTGATTGGTGGATGACAAAAATATGTATTGCAAAATGCAAACAATAATAAGGTAAAAAAAAAAAAAAAACAAGCATGGGTCCTATAGAATAGATCCAAAACAACTTACAACTTCCTGAGTGCTGAAGAGCGATATGCAAAAAATTGTAACAGTTTGCATCAGCTTGATATGAACAGTTTGAGTGTGAAAACATATATATATACAGCTCTGGAAAAAAATAAGAGACTTAATTTTTTTCAGAGCTGTGTATATATATATATATATATATATATATATATATATATATATATATATATATATATATATATATATATATATATATATATATATATATATATAGTGTACAATACAATACAGTATGTAAACCATACCCTTCCAGGTACCATATAGGCTACTAATAATATTAATAATTTTAATATTAATAGGCATATACAAAATAGAATATTTACCAGACGCCTGTTGTGCGATTCAGCACCCTCTTCTCTTTCAGGACCCTTTTGCAGTTGTCGACAAAAAGGCTGTTCAAGGTTTCCTTGACTTTCTGCAGAGCACATGGAGACTGTACAGGTACAAATCTCATTGAAACGTGCAGAAGTTGTTGAGACGGCATCTGTTGAGGCTTATCTGCTCCTTGTGTTGGCTAAAATGACTGATGTTTTCTCAGGATGTGCTCGCTCTTCATCTACGGTAATCAATAACTACTTTGTATATAATAGTAAACAACAGGAAGGTGTAATGTGACGTGTGTTTAGAGGCTGGAAATATTTGGAAAAACTGATATACAAAAGGATGCAAATTACAGTTACTTCAGAGACCAGGTAGACGCCAGTCTGATCAATATCACCTACAAGCTACTGCTCCTCCCCTTTCACTTGGTTGTTGCCAATGTAGCTTAGTGGTTAAAGATCTGGGCATGTAATTAAGGTTTGAAGATTAAAAAAAAAAAGTTTAATAACCTTCCACCTTCATTGCGCCCTTTCCAGTTTAATTAGGAAACAATGCTGAAAAGCATGCTGAAATGCATCCATTAGGCCCAAATACATTTGTTGTTCAATATATATATATATATATATATATATATATATATATATATATATATATATATATATATATATATATATATATATATATATATATATATATATATATATATATATATATATATATATATTATATATATATATATTTCTAAATAGTTAGTGTTATATAAATATGTTTGGCTTTACAGACTATTGTTAATAGTGGCTTTTGCACCAAGTCAAGTCATCTTCATTTATATAACGCTTTTCACAATACATACTGTTTCAAAGCAGCATGGAAGTTATAGGTACTTAGTTATAGGAACTAGTCACCAGGGTGGTTCCACGAGAACTAAATGTTCCCCTAGGGCCGTTTTCCTGGCTGCATTCGCACCGCCAGTAGGAACTCTGAAGTGTAGTAAGCTGCGCTTGTTGTTGTGACTTTTATTTAGACAGCGCTGAGAACACCAGAGCCTATATTTAAAGGTGCCATCGAACGTTTTTTTACAAGATGTAATATACATCTAAGGTGTCCCCTGAATGTGTCTGTGAAGTTTCAGCTCAAAATACCCCATAGATTTTTTTTTATTAAGTTTTTTAACTGCCTATTTTGGGGCATAATTAGAAATGCACCGATTCAGGCTGCGGCCCCTTTAATTGCTCGTGCTTTAACCACATTTAACAGTACATTAGCAACATGCTAACGAAACATTTAGAAAGACAATTTACAAATATCACTAAAAATATCATGATATCATGGATCATGTCAGTTATTATTGCTCCATCTGCCATTTTTCACTGTTGTTCTTGTTTGCTTACCTAGTCTGATGATTCAGCTGTGCACAGATCCAGATGTTAATACTGGCTGCCCTTGTCTAATGCCTCAATCATGGGCTGGCATATGCAAATATTGGGAGCGTACATATTAATGATCCCGACTGTTACGTAACAGTCAGTGTTATGTTGAGATTCGCCTGTTCTTCGGAGATCTTTTAAACAAATGAGATTTATATAAGAAGGAGGAAACAATAGAGCTCACTGTTATGTCATTTCCATGTGAACTCTTGTTATTCAACTGTTTTTTCAATTCGATGGCACCTTTAACTATATGACATTATGTTATCAAACTAATAGTAAAATGTTCAGAAAAATATCCCTTTTTTTTTGAATATACAATACTGAACCCATTTCAAAGGTTTGATAGGTTTGAATCCAAAAAGTTGCGTTTGAGAGGGTGTTCAAGTCCAATTTTTTAACTAGTAAACTATGCCGCCTTCACGTGCCATCGGAATTATCGTAAATACCAGTTTCCTCTGTAAAAAGTGAACATGAAGGCCATCTTAAGTTCAGGGATAATTTTGACACCCAAGTTCCTGAGTTGGGCATCCCATAAACTTTAAAATGGCAGAAGGGAGAATGATTGCTGCTGACTGCTATTCTTTATTAGCTTTTTCCACAACAGCTACATTGCCTTGTTTTGTCGTTAGATTAGTGCACACATAAGCTGTATGAATAATCATGTATGTATGTTTTAGGCATAGTGAAAAACCTGTCTTCCAGAAGTGTCAGTAAGTTATCTAGATAGCGCGGTAAACGTTTATATGGTTGTCAATGAATGGGATGGTAAATATAATTTTAGCTTTAATAAGATTTTCCCCCAGTAATATGTAAGAATAAACCTGCTGTCCTCAGTGATTCATGTTCTTTCCAACAACAAAGCATTTGAATGCAACAAGCTTGTAATCATGACTTCAGAAGCCAGAAGTAGGAAATTCAGATAGCACGTGAAGGCAGCATTAAACCCTACTCTGATGTAGGAGCTAGTTCCCCCAAAAGGGTTCCTAGAACTAAAAGCGTTCCGGGTTTGGGTCCGCCATTAGTTCCAGGAAACTATGAAAAGGTTCCTCTGGTGTGGTTCCTTCTCAAATTAAACTAGTATATATTTATCTCCTGTGGTGTGAAGCAATGTCGCTCTCACGCATACACAACACATACACAATAACAAAACATTATTATTGTAATATTATACATTATATAATGATATATTATCATTGTAATATTGTTTGTAAATTATGCATAGCCAGTATTACACCAATAAAGTTTTCATCCTGAAGAACAAAGTAAGAACAAACAGATTTTTGGGTTTAACAGATTCCCATTTAATAATTCAGAATAAATCTTCAAATCTCTCAACGCCTTTTCAAACAGGAACTATTCTTACAAAAAAAATAAAAAATTTAAATGACAGGGCACCAAAAAAACTGACATCCAATAAACATGTCTTAAAGTAAGCATGTCAATATTTAACCTCAAAATTAAAATGTTATTTTGCATAAAGATAATGAATCCTATTTTTAGGACCTTTATATTGTAACATTTTTATGACGACTAAGCACAAACCTTACATACGTGCAAAGTTTAAGTGTGGAGTAAAAAAAAAAAAAAAATCTAATGTTGTACTGCTTTTAATTCTTTTTAATACAAAAAAAAAAAAAGAATTATGGTAGTTTTTACTGTAATAAAAAATACTATATTACAGTAGTGAGAATCTAATGTGAACCACCATGGAAAATATTCACAATGCAAAAAATCATAATGGTCCTTAAATGGGCTCTTTTTTTAATAAAAAAACATTTTTTTACATTTTTCTTTTGTTTTGATTTTGGTTGAAATATAACAAACAACATTGAATTTCAGTTCACACAGGCACAAGTGATAATTACAGTTGGCAACAGTGCGATCAATCAACAGAATACAACCGGAAGATTTTTTACTGCAGAGTATTTGGCTCATTTTACATGGCAAGAAATGTTCTGCTCACACCCAAAAACCTGCTCTCAAAGTGCCTCAATTTAAAGAGCATACATATTCATAATAAGGCCTCTAGCTGTTATACAGAGGGACAATCCTGTCTATTTTAGCCCTGCATATGGGGCACTTCTTAGGTTCGGGCAGGGCTCTGTAGCACTCGTCACAGGTACAGACGTGACCACACTCTAGAAACACGCAGGAGCGCTCGCGACTCAGGCATATTGTGCATGTAGTAGGAGACACATCATCCTCCGCCAGATTGAGCTCCTGTAAACGTCTGGTCTGCCACTTCCTGTACTCGTCCAGTAGGCTGCGCTCTTTCCTCCGCTCCTTACGCAGCACGTACTGTCGCCACAGTAGGTAGAATAGCGTGGCACAGGCAGTCAAGCCGAACAGCACCGTCAAGACCCTCCAGAGCCGCAGGTGACCCTCTTGCTTACTCAGGAGCGTGTCGTAGTCCAGGCGGCTGAGGAAGTACCGCAGGCCCTGCTTAGGGGGTTGGAGACGAACCAGGTTGTTGTCCAGCACCAGCTCCCCGACGCCCGTCATGCTGGCACCCAGACGGAGCATTTCCTCCGTCTCCTGGATGCCCTGCGGACGCTCGCCGCTGATGAAGTGGCCAATGACGTTGGTCAGAGACTGCTGGGAAGGGTGGAAGTTCTCATAGGTCTTCTCCAGATCCAATTCAACTGCATCGAGTGGACGTACCACTCGCACCGTTGTGGGAACAGTGTCATCATGTGGGGCCAGGTCAAAGGGCACGGTGTTGGTGCGTTGATGGATGACCTTTTCACAATCATTCCTAAAAGAAGGATATATAAGCACAGTGAATTAAATAAGATATATTTTTGAAGACAAAATTGAAATATTTAGAAAATGTATGTTTAATGATATGAACAGTATGAGTGTGAAAACCTGTTACCGACTGTGTGTGTGTTTAACTGAATCTGTGCGTGTATATTACTTATAATTTAATTATTTTATTTTTGATAATATTTTAATTGAATACTATATATTTTTAAATATACTACTTTTAATTATATATATATATATATATATATATATATATATATATATATATATATATATATATATAAAATAAATATATATTTTTAAAAATAATATTTAAAACAAAAACTTATAATTATAGTACAATTATAAAAAATATTTTATATAAATATTTTATATTTAAACAATAAATATTTAAAGTATTAATTTAATTTATTATTTAAAAAATAAGTACATATATTTAGAGATTTAGATAAAGTATGATATAGTATATTTATTAAAAACTTTTATTAAAAACTTTATGTTGAAACAATACATATTTAAATTATAATCTAAATATTTAAATAAATCACTACAACAATTGAAAAAGTATAATTACTAAAAACGAATTTATATTATATATATATTATACATATATATATATATATATATATATATATATTTAATATTAAACAATAAATAATAAATATTTAAAGTATTATCTAAATATTTAAAAATATGTAATTAAAGATTTAAAGTATGCTTAAAGTATAATGATTAAAAACAAAATATTATTATTATACATTTTTTATATAAACAATAAATAATGAATACTTAATATTATTTTAACCTAAAATATTTGTATGTTTAACTTCAACTGCAATTTGTTTCACATGATCTTAAAGGAACACTCCACTTTTTTTGAAAATAGGCTCATTGTCCAACTCCCCTAGAGTTAAACAGTTGAGTTTTACCGTTTTCGAATCCATTCAGCCGATCTCCGGTTCTGGCGGTACCACTTTTAGCATAGCTTAGCATAGTTCATTGAATCTGATTAGACTCTCATTCCGGCGTAATAATCAAGGAACTTTGCTGCCGTATCATGGCTGCAGCAGTGCAATGATATGACGCAGCGCCCGTGAGCCCCTACTTGCACCGGGAACGTGCCTTGCAACCATGGAGACGTATGTGAGAGACACTGCGTAATATCATTGCACTGCTGCAGCCATGATACGGCAGCAAAGTTCCTTGATTATTACGCCGGAATGAGAGTATAGTTCCTAGCCATATCAGCCTAGAAAATCGCAACTTTTTATTTTCTGTCGGTATTAGTACACGATTTAACTACAGAAGAGTCAAGTTTTAAATAGGAAAAATATCAAAACTCTTTGGTCATTTTTAAACGCGATGCTAACGGTCTAATCAGATTCAATGAACTATGCTAAGCTATGCTAAAGTGGTACCGCCAGAACCGGAGATCGGCTGAATGGATTCAAAAACGGTAAAACTCAACTGTTTAACTCTAGGGGAGTTGGATAATGAGCCTATTTTCAAAAAAAGTGGAGTGTTCCTTTAAAACCTTTTGATCTTATACCTAGATGATCTAAGTTTTGTGGGCAAATACAAATGAGAGAACTAACAATATGAAAACAAAACGCTGATAGTGTGTTTGACAATATATCATAGTGTATTAATGGACAGTTACCATATATGTGTTGTGCGATTCCACACCATCTTCTTCTCCTTTAAGGTCAACCTCTCGATGACCCCTTTACAGTTGTCTACAAACTGGCTGTTCAAGGTCTCCTTCACTGAACGCACAACACCTAAAGACAGTATGAATAAAAATATTAGAACATTAACACCCACTAAATACTATTTTTGCTTGTGTCCTCACTATGAGTGAATAATTATTGTATCGACATCAGCAGGTTTGACCAACTGCAATACTAGATTAATCTCAGAAGCCATACCTTCAATAACTGCATAAGGAACACATTTTCCTGGTGCTTCACTGAGGATAGTTTTCAGGTCTGGATTTAATGACATCTTCTTGGCCTCCTGTTACGTTACACAGGTCAGGTTTAACAATGATCCAATTCTTTGAGTGCTTGTGTCATTAAAAGAAACACACCAGGGTTGTTTTCTTACCCTTAATCTAGCAACATGGCTCGATTTCCTCTTGTATATGGTGTATAAGACAGCAGTCAGAGCCGAACTAGTGGCCAGCAACACAATCTGTGCTGTGGAGGGTCTGCCGCTGGCCTCCATCCTTCAATCTACAGACCAGCTGAGTGTAAAAACAAAAATACAATGAACAACATCTCACCATACAAATCTAGTCTAAACATCGGCGATTAAGCTGCAATGGACAAAACAAACTTTCTCCACAACATATCCATTCCTAGCGTTTGAACTAGGGATTCTTTAAGAGGTTAAACCTTTTTATTTACATTGTAAAACATTTATTGTATCATAAAAAAATTAAATATGCAATATTAAGTCTTGCTTTACAGTATTTTTTCACAGATATGGTAAGTAACTAAATATAAACAAAACAGCTATAAATTAGCCTGAACTGCTAGCAATGCCTTCCGATAACAACAAACTTAAATATGCTCTCAAAACGCAAATTCTTTTATTTTATTATTTTAGAAACTGACGACATTGGTAGCTGAAAAGGGCCCCGTTCAAGTTTGGTGTTCAACAAAACAAACATGCATCAAAGAAAAAGGTTATTTGACTAACGTTACCTTCACAAAAGCTGTGCTGGTGTACAACTCACTGTCTCAGCGGAACCCCCTTCAAAATAAAAGCCCCTTCTGATCTCTTGACTTTGACTTAAAATACGATAACAATATATTTTAAATTATTTAATTATTAATATTAACCCATGCAACCAATGCTATTTTAAATAGCTAAAGATATACACTATAATATATATATATATAATATAATGTATATATACACACTACCAGTCAAAAGTTTGAAAACTTTTCTATTTTTAAAGTCTCTTATGCTCATAAAGGCTGCATTTATTTCACAAGAAATACAGAAAAAACTATAATATTGTGAAATATTATTACAATTTAAAATTGTGGTGTTCTATTTTAATATACTTTATCATTTATTTCTGTGATGCAAAGCTAAATTTTCAGCATCATTACTCCAGTCTTCAGTGTCACATGATCCTTCAGAAATCATTCTAATATGATGATTTGATACTCAGTTATTATCAAAGTGGGAAACAGTTGTGTTGCTCAATATTATTTTATAACCTGTGTTACTTTTGTCAGGATTCACTGATGAATAAAAGGTTAAAAAGAACAGCATTTATAAAAATATAAAATGTTATAACCTGTATCACAGGTTATAAAATAATATTAACCAACACAACTGTTTCCCACATTGATGTATCAAAACATCATATTAGAATGATTTCTGAAGGATCATGTGACACTGAAGACTGGAGTAATGATGCTGAAAATTGAAAATTCAGCTTTGCATCACAGAAATAAATTATATTTTAAAGTATATTAAAATAGAAAACCATAATTTTAAATTGTATTATGAAATAAATGCAGCCTTAATGAGCATAAGAGACTTCGTTCAAACACATTAAAAATAGTAATGTTTCCAAACTTTTGACTGGTAGTGTACATATAGCCCATATATATATATATATATATATATATATATATATATATATATATATATATATATATATATATATATATATATATATATATATATATATATATATATATATTTTTTTTTTTTTTTTTATTTATTTTACAAAAATACAGAATATTGAATGTCCTTCTTTTCCTCCTGTATTCATATATAAATTGTAATTAGTTATTTCTTAAGTTATGCATGGGTGTTTTATATAGAATTTCATTTTCTGGTTTTAAAATGGAAATTTTATCAAACATAACAGTGACATTTTGTTAAGGCAAATCTGGTTTAAACAGTCAGTATTGGTTGTTCAGTCCTTTTGTTAAATTATGACGCTGCAAATCCTGCTGTATTGCCCTAGATGGCAGTGTTGAGTCATGCTTAGGGAAAACCAGACTGACACCAATAGAATTAAAGGCTAATATTCATATTCTCCCAATCAACAAGGGACCATTGAGTTATTGCAATCATGTAATTCAGTCTTCTGAAAGAAACAGCATGACTGCGTCATTAATAAAACTGTAAGACCTTTGCCAGTAGTCAACAGCATGAAGCTCTATGTGAATTTGCATGACAAATACTGACAGGCACAGAGATTCTATACATAACTATTCATCAGAGTTAAATACTGGATGATCCATTCATAAAGAACACTCAATCTCATCTTAAGCACCACAAATGCACAGTTCGCTCTTATTCACACTAATTCATGAGATAAAAACCCAGCAGTTCTTGTTGATGAAAAGCCTTTTTGAGTATTAATAAACTTTTCTCCAAGGAGGATTATAACGATGTCCCACAGGGTATAAAGCAGGCTCTATATAGATCATTTAGTTTAAGACAGATGATTTAATAATGACTGATGAGTGATGAGCTGTGTGTGCACAATAGAACTGGTAAATAAATTAGATTTTTTATTTATTTATTTTTTGCTCCAGAATGTTTGCAACTGCTTACAATGAAAAAAATCTAGCATGCTGATGGGAAGATTTTTGTGTAACGGAAGATCATCTGCAGAATATGATGACTGAAAAACTTAGCATACAACGGTATGCTAACTTTTTTTTACTAAGTATTAAATTATACATTTTATGCTAAAACATTATGTTGACAACTCACTCTGATGTAATTTTGCGATGGTTATCTGCAGGGGTTAAATTGGGATTTGTTATGTGGGGATTGCTATGTGGTTTCAGGCTTTCGAGGAGTGCACATGTGTATGCAAAGCCTACAAAATCTTATCAATTGACAAACTGTAAAAAATAAGTCAACAGAGCCTTCTGCTATGAACACTAAAATGCAGTTCAAAATCATTCTAGATGCTGGCAGTGTGCAATGCTACATCTGATCATCTACATTTGATCAATAAATTCAATAAGAAAAATAAAGCAAGACTGTTACGAATCAAATTAAATAATTTACAATGAAAAATTGCAACTGCATTAAATAATGTTATGATATTCTTTAAATATTTTTGAATATACAAATAAGAAATGTTGGGAAAATTTAAACATGAAACTGAAACGCCAGTAGGTGGCAGCAAGTGACTGTCGTAGTCATTCATTCAAACGATTCGTTCAAATGGCTGATTCATTCAAGAATGAGGCAGGTGTTTTGGAATGGGCCATTGAATCTTTGACTCAACCGATTCGTTCAAAATGCTGAATCATTCAGTAATAAAATGCAGCTTAGTCAAAGCCACTGGAAGACAAGCCTGCAACCTTTAGGCAAAAAAGTGTAACAGCTAATGCAAGCTGACGGTATGGGTGGTACACATTGGAGGCAGGGGCGGACTGGCCATCGGGAGCACCGGGACATTTCCCGGTGGCCTGATGGTCATTCTGGCCTGCCGGCTGCCGCTGTGCTGTCGATCAGACTGACGTGCAATAGGCTGTATGCAACTGCGAATTAATTGATGCACTTATGAATCTACGAATCAGGCGATCGCGGAGTGAAAATGACACCACATGACCCAACATCAGCGAAGCACTGCCTAATTGGCTATATCCAGATGCAGGCTTTATCTTAAAAAGTAGTGCAAAAAATGGAGCGTAAACGCAAAGGAGGAGCAGAGAGAGAATGCATAAAAAGGAGAAAAGCCCTGGCCACAGGCGCAGCAAGTTGCTGCAAAATCCCTGCCATGTTCGCCGGTAAGGGAACAGGTCTGTCAGAATTACATTTACATAATATTTACCAGGGGTGGGGAAAAAAATCGATCCTTTCGGTTCTCCACACTCAGTTCGGCACGCGCTCGGACCGCTGTTCAACTTAAATCTGACGAAGCATCTGTAATATGGTTTAAAATAAATAACACGTAAAACAATCAGGGTTCAGTTAATATATGTTTCTGTTGATGGATGAACATTCTGGGTTCCCAGACATTACAACAACAGCGATGAAAAAAATAAAAAATAAAACCGTAGACAAACCATTCACTCTTGTTAAATACGAACACTGTATTAGTGCATTCTCTTAAAGTGACAGTCTTTATATTAATTGAACAGCAACAACGAAGAAATCACTCACTGCTCTTGATTAAAAAGCTTTTGTAACTTTAATAAAGAATAATCTTTAATGTATAGTCCAAAATGCAATGCTGTTTTACATTATTACTTTATTCAATTTCTGTACCTAAAAACTAATGCTAGACCTCCCTAAAAAAAAAACTGAAGTCAGTTTATTTTATTTCTATCTTTAATCTATTATATTTAATTGTGCTGTTTTTGTAGTTAGAATATTCTAAATAATATGAGAAAATATATATATTTTTGAAAGTATAGTTTTTCGATAAATATAGCACATACAACACCGTTGTAACAAGGGTACCGAAACCGTGACTCTAAAACTATGAAACAAACCCGAACCGTTTGTTTGTGTTTGTGTTGTTTTTGTTTGTGTTTCTGATACTTTTGATATACTTGAGTTGAGCATTGGAAATATATAAAATATAGATATTTTAACATGTGAATATGTATCTTTTATTATCCCTTCTTAAAATGTGCAAGCCAATTTTATATTTGTCTTTGGTGTGGTAGTATAGATGGTCTATTCCTAGTGAGTTTTTGAGGGTTTATTTATTTATCCATTCATACTATGAATGGTAGTCTACCTGTTACATCAACTAACAGGGTTACCCTATAAGTTTAGCAGGCTGGTGGACACATGAATTTGGTGGTGGTGACTGCAGCAGCAGAGGTGGCCTGGGGTGGAGTCAAATTCCCGGCCTGATTTACTGTCCCAGTCCGCCACTGATTGGAGGTACGCAGGGAGGAGTTTTGAACGGCGACATGATAGGCTGAGATGTGCCGCACGTGATTAAGTTTGCTGTTATGCAGCTAAACTGCGGGACAGCTGCTGATGCTGCACTCCAGGACCAGTGTTACTCGTCGCGTGCAAAAACAATGGTGGCGCCGTGGGTGGAAACATACAGATTCAGGGGGCAGTAATATTACAAACCCGATTCCAAAAAAGTTGAGACATTGTACAAATTGTGAATAAAAACAGCATGCAATGATGTGGAAGTTTCAAATTTCAATATTTTATTCAGAATACAACAAAGATGTCATATCAAATGTTTAAACTGAGAAAATGTATCATTTTAAGGGAAAAATAAGTTGATTTTACATTTCATGGCATCAACACATCTCAAAAAAGTTGGGACAAGGCCATGTTTACCACTGTGTGGCATCCCCTCTTCTTTTTATAACAGTTTGCAAACGTCTGGGGACTGAGAAGACAAGTTGCTCAAGTTTAGGAATAGGAATGTTGTCCCATTCTTGTCTAATACAGGCTCCTAGTTGCTCAACTGTCTTAGGTCTTCTTTGTCGCATCTTCCTCTTTATGATGCGGCAAATGTTTTCTATGGGTGAAAGATCTGGACTGCAGGCTGGCCATTTCAGTACCCGGATCCTTCTTCTACGCAGCCATGATGTTGTAATTGATGCAGTATGTGGTCTGGCATTGTCATGTTGGAAAATGCAAGGTCTTCCCTGAAAGAGACGACGTCTGGATGGGAGCATATGTTGTTCTAGAACTTGGATATACCTTTCAGCATTGATGGTGCCTTTCCAGATGTGTAAGCTGCCCATGCCACACGCACTCATGCAACCCCATACCATCAGAGATGCAGGCTTCTGAACTGAGCGCTATAACAACTTGGGTTGTCCTTGTCCTCTTTAGACCGGATGACATGGCGTCACAGTTTTCCAAAAAGAACTTCAAATTTTGATTCGTCTGACCACAGAACAGTTTTCCACTTTGCCAGAGTCCATTTTAAATGAGCCTTGGCCCAGAGAAAACGCCTGAGATTCTGGATCATGTTTAGATATGGCTTCTTTTTTGACCTATAGAGTTTTAGCCGGCAACGGCGAATGGCACGCTGGATTGTGTTCACCAACAATGTTTTTTGGAAGTATTCCTGAGCCCATGTTGTGATTTCCATTACAGTAGCATTCCTGTATGTGATGCAGTGCCGTCTAAGGGCCCGAAGATCACGGGCATCCAGTATGGTTTTCCGGCCTTGACCCTTACGCACAGAGATTGTTCCAGATTCTCTGAATCTTTGGATGATATTATGCACTGTAGATGATGATATCTTCAAACTCTTTGCAATTTTTCTCTGAGAAACTCCTTTCTGGTATTGCTCCACTCTTTTTCGCCGCAGCATTGGGGGAATTGGTGATCCTCTGCCCATCTTGACTTCTGAGAGACACTGCCACTCTGAGAGGCTCTTTTTATACACAATAGTTGCCAATTTACCTAATAAGTTGCAAATTGGTCCTCCAGCTGTTCCTTATATGTACATTTAACTTTTCCAGCCTCTTATTGCTACCTGTCCCAACTTTTTTGGAATGTGTAGCTCTCATGAAATCCAAAATGAGCCAATATTTGGCATGATGTTTCAAAATGTCTCACTTTCAAAATTTGATATGTTATCTATATACTATTGTGAATAAAATATAAGTTTATGAGATTTGTAAATGATTACATTCCTTTTTTATTCACAATTTGGTCTTTTTTGGACTCAACTTTTTTGGAATCGGGTTTGTATAATGAGATCCACTTCCTACGTCAAAAGGGGAGCGAAATCAGAACAGCTTGATTTTGCCTCATGCTTGCAGAGAAAGGCTTACCAAAACAAAGTTACTGGGTTGTCCCTTTTTCACATTTTCTGTGCTGGCAGATGCACCAGAGACCCAATTATAGCACTTAAACATGGGAAAAGTCAGATTTTCATGATATGACCCCTTTAACCTTTTCGAATCATGTCCATGATTTTTTTTTTTTTTTTTTTTTTTTTTTTATGTGTGTGTGTTCACATAGCAAGTGCCAAAACCTTTTCATACCATTCTGATGAAGTAAAAATTTCTAAAAAACCAAAAAGCTCAAAAATGACTGAAAAGCACCTGAGGGTTAAATGGTTTCTGTTGAATTATTGCAGTAGTTTAGTGGGGTTTTGGGTTTAGAACAAACAACAAAGAATGTTTGAGAAATATCAACACAGTGCCGCTGTGCAAGAATTATAAATATAGCATCTGGAGTAGTGGTCTAAAGTACAGTTCAGTGAGTTTGTCCTGACATTCAGAAACCTTAAATCACTTCCTCAAAAACACCATCAATGAAGCAAGATGGGTTGTTCACCTGACAGAAAGTGATGTGTTGTTCAGTGATGGCTGACTAATGCGAACATCAAGCAGAAGCCAGAAACATGGGAGAAATGTCCTTTCCACATCAACAGCTGACTCACCAGAGCTCTCGCCTCGGGCCTCAGCTTTAACATTACTCACCTTGTTGAGGGAACGAACAAACTGTTTGTGTAGTGCACTGTTCCTTACACCTGAGACTCAGACAAGAAACACAGTGCCTACTCAAGCATGGATTGTAAAAAGTGTAGACAGATGGGCAGGCGGGCAACAAACAGGAAGTTCTGGATACCAGATGTGTCTGCATTAGTGCCACAGAGCGCATCAGTGAAGGTGTGCAGGGATGCTGATGTACTGTACACCTAACACTCTCGTGTTTTAAACTAAAATTACAGAATGTTTCCAGATGGATTGTATTTACATGATGCAGTCTAAACAGGACATTTGTGTGCAGCCCCTAAAGCGATGTGGTGATGAAAAAAATATGGAAAAAAATTATTTCAATGCTTTAGCGCTCTCCTGCAAAAGTTTTGTGTTCCCCTGAGAAACTTTACTTTCACTTGCAAAACCTCAAACTTTTGAACAGAAGTGCAGATTTCAAACTGATATGCATTACAAAAAAAATCTGTTGTTAATGTATTTCAAACAATATTCGATACTGTTTCAATCAATAAAAAGCTAAATTGATTAAAGCTGCAAGCAGCGATGAAAGGGCCCTCGCACCCGGGCTCACCGCCACCCGTTGGCCTCAGGAAAACAGTGAACAGTGGGAGACATGCATATAAGCGAGTAAATACAGGAGAAATATGGCAAAGTCATTTCAAAGTGCAGATCAGTTTGGAGCAGATCAAACATTGTATACCTGAGTTACAACAACTTCCTGTTTTGTGGCATTAATCTCATACTTTAGCACTTAGCCAAGTGTTGCATGATTTAACGTGTTTCTAGCATGTTTGGCACTTCAAGGCATATTTAAATGTGTTCCTGGGAGTGATTTACAGTGCCATTTCCTGTTGCCAGCTGGTGGCGCTAGGACTAACTGAATATTGCCATATAGATGTCTTTATGCCAGGCCTCTTATCACACATGTGAAGTTTGGGGCAGATCAGACATTGTATGCCTGAGTTACAACAGCTTCCTCTTTCATGGCGAAACAACAGACTTTGTCAGGCCGCCACAGACACACCCTCCAATGAAAACTCAAGATATTTGCAATTTAACATTGCGAAGGCCTTAAGATTAGACTGACCTTATATGATGTGTTTCTGGTTAAATCTCTATGAGGAGTTAATCACGGTGTAAAACATGTCATTTCCTGTTACCCGGACACGCCCTTCAATGAAAACTCTAGATCTTCATAAGTTAAAGGATTAGTCCACTTTTAAATAAACTTTTCCTGATAATTTACTCACCCTCATGTCATCCAAGATGTTCATGTCTTTCTTTCTTCAGTCGAAAAGAAATTAAAGTTTTTGATGAAAACATTCCAGGATTTTTCTCCATATAGTAGACTTCAATGGGCACCAAAGATTTGAAGGTCAAAATTTGTTTCACTGCAGCTTCAAATTGTTCTACACGATCCCAGATGAGAAATAAGGGTCTTATCTACTGAAACCATCGCTCATTTTCTGAAAAAAATTGAAGTTTTAACCATAATGCTCATCTTGAACTCCCATCTTCTTCTCTATTTGAATTCCAACAGTGTAGACACTGCTAAGCGTATTACTGCCCTCCGCAGGTCAATGTTTTGAACTAATTTTTATATGCAATATGCTAGTTAAATAGTATATAACAATTAGTTCAAACTTTGACCTGTGGAGGGCAGTAATACGCTTAGCAGTGTCTACAATGCTGGAATTCAAATAGAGAAGAAGATGAGCATTTATGGTTAAAACTTAATTTTAAATTTTTTTCAGAAAATGAGTGATGGTTTCTCTAGATAAGGCCCTTATTTCTCATCTGGGATCGTGTAGAGCTGCACTGAAACTAATTTTGACCTTCAACTCTTTGGTGCCCATTGAAGTCCACTATATGGAGAAAAATCCTGGAATGTTTTCATCAAAAACTTTAATTTCTTTTCGACTGAAGAAAGAAAGACATGAACATCTTGGATGACATGGGGGTGAGTAAATTATCAGGAAAAGTTTATTTAAAAGTGGACTAATCCTTTAACTTATGAAGATCTAGAGTTTTCATTGAAGGGCGTGTCCGGGTAACAGGAAATGACATGTTTTACACCGTGATTAACTCCTCATAGAGATTTAACCAGAAACACATCATATGTTGTCAGTCTAATCTTAAGGCCTTCGCAATGTTAAATTGCAAATATCTTGAGTTTTCATTGGAGGGTGTGTCTGTGGCAGCCTGACAAAGTCTGTTTCATCAAAAACCTTAATTTCTATTCGACTGAAGAAAGAAAGACATGAACATCTTGGATGACATGAGGGTGAGTAAATTATCAGGAAAAGTTTATTTAAAAGTGGACTAATCCTTTAACGTCTCAAAGGCCTTTAGATTAGACTGACCAAATATGATGTTGATCTGATTAAAGCTCTAGGAGGAGTTCGTTAAAGTACAACGTGTGGAAATGGCAAAAACTGCCAAAATGTTGCAGAGAAAATTCAAAATATCTCACTTCCTGTTGGGTTTTCAGATTTTGCACCCTGGGACTTTTTTGAAGGTATTGGGCTGTTAAAAGTGTCTACCGAATTTCATACCTGTACGTGAAACGTAGCGCGAAGGGCGCTTGATTGAAATTTTGTAGGTGGCGCTATCAAGCAATTTTGCCACACCTAATTCTGAAACTCATATCGGACGTAAATTTTCACCACTTCTGACACATGTGCAAAGTTTCATGAGTTTTCGAGCATGTTTAGGCCCTCAAAAAAGTGATTCATTTTGGAGAAGAAGAATAATTGGCCGAACAATTACAATAGGGTCCTCACACCATCGGTGCTCGGGCCCTAAGTATTACAATAAAATATCGTTTATAGTATTGCATTTGTGCACTACAGCACAAATCTTTACTCTACTAATAAATGGTTATTTAAAAAACTTCAGCACTGTAATGTATCATGACGAGTTTCTTAGAAATCAGACATAATAACTGTCAAAACTATGCAGAAAATGAGTCGTAGACAAACAAGAGAATTTTAGTGTGTATTTTATACTCACGCATTATTTGCCTTATATTTTCTCCCAGAACCTGAAGGATGACCAATATCCATCATCGGTACTTAAAGTTTTGCCATTTATTGTGTTTGGAGAGCCTCCTGAAAGGATTACCAGACAAAGACACCAGGTGAATAATGATTTGTTTTGGCAGCGGCTTGCATCACTGTGATGCTAATTTCCGCTCTCTACAAACTTCAGCAGAGAGCCTCATTTGCATTCGTTGCCTTACATAATGAATATGCAAAAAAGGCTGAATCAGGCCAACTACTTGGACATTTCGTGTCATAATACGCAAGGCTGTTTAATGTTTGTTTTTCATTTAATTTCCAATGTACTGCTGATGAAGAGGAAGTTAGGGGGCAGAAATTATGCTGAATTATGCATCATCAAAACAGCTGAATTCAGTCAAACATTGCATTAAGATATGGTCTCCATTAGACCATAGCAGCAAACCATACATAAATTAATGAATCAAAAACTAAGGTCATTTAGTTTGGGCCACTCAACCAAGTCTAATTTATCAAATAAAACATGTTTGCATTTATATATTAATTTATTCACAAAGTTACCATGTAATAAGTATGTATAATATCTCTTAAAACATCTCTTTGCATTATGAAATGTCTAAGATGTGTTAACCTCTTAGACATTTCATAATGCAATGGCATTACCTAGAGGAGAAAAGAACAAGTGAATCATGTCTTTAAAAGGAAATGATTCAACCCTCTGCGGCTGCTTTATATTGGATGTGTACGTCAGTGTTTAGTTGCAGGAAGTGCTCGGCTCTTGGCACTGGTTCCAGCTTCTAGAGGAGAGTGTTCACTCTTATCAGGCCAGTTCGTTCTTTACAGCGAGCAGTCCACAGACCTCGTGTTTGGCCATAAATCACACATCTATGAGATCGACCCCTTTTCCCCTTTGTTCTGCCTAAACCCTTTGGTACATGACGCTGTATTGGCTTATTAAGGACAGCAGAAGCTGATTTGATTAGATGGCTGTTGTCTGTAGGGAACAATATAACAAAAACGGCCTGACAGTTTAGTGTTCTGTAGAAACAAAATGAGGAGATGTGTGTTTGTCCATGCTGCCACTTCCCTACTATATAGTATGTGAAATACTGTACGGCAAATGAGTAGTGTGTCCGAATACATGGTATTTGATAAACAGTAGGTGAAAAGTCCTCGGATGACCTACTACTTCTGCCGAGATTCTGAAGTGAATGGAAGTGAAGCGACACAACTGACGCTGGTAGATCATGTGACAGTAACAACATGGCGGATGTAGTACGTCAGAATTTCATTCATACTACCCATATTTATACCATATAGAGGGTACTTTTTTTAATGGTCGCTGTAAATTGAAATTCAAATGTAGTACCTACTCAGTCTGTATGTGGTGTTGGACGCAGTCATGATCTTGCAGATGGTTGCCAGGGCGTTGCTATGCAGCTGCTAAGGTGTTCTGAGTGGTTGCTAGTGTGTTGCTAAGTAGGGATGGACAATATATTGGTGCCATTTTGGTTCTCGATTGATAGTAAAGATGGTTTTAATTTTTCAGTATCAGTCGATATTTAATATTGCATGCTCATTTTCAATGTTTTTACATTTGGATTACCTTTGTTGTCATATAACGCTCATATAGAATTAATATTTAAAAATGTTTTATTTAAAAATGTATTTGTTTGTTAATTCATTCAGTTGTTAATGGTCATAGCATGAAAATAAATTTTTTAATTAATTAAATTTAAATTCAATTCAATAAATTTTAAAATAATATTGGTATTTCTCTATTGCTAAAGCCTTTCCCCCCAGAATTTAAAATGTTATTTTTAGTTTTTATTTAATGGTCATAGCACAAAAATTAATTATTGACTTAAAGGTGCTGTAGAACGTCTTTTTAAAAGATGTAATATAAGTCTTATAAATTCTCGTGCTCCACGCCCCCGGAGCTCGCGCTTGCCTTAAACAGCATAAACAAAGTTCACACAGCTAATATAACCCTCAAAATGGATCTTTACAAAGTGTTCGTCATGCAGCATGTCTAATATTGTGAGTATAGTATTTATTTGGATGTTTACATTTGATTCTGAATGAGTTTGATGGTGCTCCATGGCTAAAGCTAACATTACACACTGTTGGAGAGATTTATAAAGAATGAAGTTGTGTTTATTATACAGACTGCAAGTGTTTAATAATGAAAATAGCGACGGCTCTTGTCTCAGTGAATACAGTAATAACCGATGGTAACTTTAACCACATTTAAAGGAACACTCCACTTTTTTTGAAAATAGGCTCATTTTCCAACTCCCCTAGAGTTAAACAGTTGAGTTTTACCGTTTTTGAATCCATTCAGCCGATCTTCGGTTCTGGCGGTACCACTTTTAGCATAGCTTAGCATAGTTCATTGAATCTGATTAGACCGTTAGCATCGCGTTTAAAAATGACCAAAGAGTTTTGATATTTTTCCTATTTAAAACTTGACTCTTCTGTAGTTAAATCGTGTACTAAGACCTACAGAAAATGAAAAGTTGCGATTTTCTAGGCTGATATGGCTAGGAACTATACTGTCTTTCCTGCGTAATAATCAAGGAACTTTGCTGCCGTTCCATGGCTGCAGCAGGCGCAATGATATTACTCAGCGTCTCTCACAAACGTCTCCATGGTTGCAAGGCACGTTCCCTGTGCAAGCAGGGGCTCACGGGCGCTGTGTAATATCATTGCACTGCTGCAGCCATGGAACGGCAGCAAAGTTCCTTGATTATTAAGCCTGAGTGAGAGTATAGTTCCTAGCCATATCAGCCTAGAAAATCACAACTTTTTATTTTCTGTCGGTCTTAGTACACGATTTAACTACAGAAGAGTCAAGTATTAAATAGGAAAAATATCAAAACTCTTCGGTCATTTTTAAGCGCGATGCTAACGGTCTAATCAGATTCAATGAACTATGCTAAGCTATGCTAAAAGTGGTACCGCCAGAACCGGAGATCGGCTGAATGGATTCGAAAACGGTAAAACTCAACTGTTTAACTCTAGGGGAGTTGGAAAATGAGCCTATTTTCAAAAAAAGTGGAGTGTTCCTTTAACAGTACATTAGCAACTTGCTAACATTTAGAAAGACAATTTACAAATATCACTAAAAATATCATGATATCATGGATCATGTCAGTTATTATTGCTCCATCTATCATTTTTCGCTGTCTGTTGTTTCAGCTGTGCACAGATCCAGAAGTTAAAGGTCCCGTTCTTCGTGATCCCATGTTTCAAACTTTAGTTAGTGTGTAATGTTGTTGTTAGAGTATAAATAAAATCTGTAAAATTTTAAAGCTCAAAGTTCAATGCCAAGCGAGATATTTTATTTAACAGAAGTCGCCTACATTGAATGGCCAGTTTGGACTACATTCCTCTACTTCCTTCTTTAATGACATCACTAAAACAGTGACTAACCTCCGCCCACAGGAATACACAAGAGTTGCGTTTGTAGAGTGTGTTTGTCGTCGAAACGCTGTTATTTTCATCCCGCAGTCCAATCACCTTTGTTTGGCCTTCCCAGGGACGCTGTACTTAGAGATCAATGGTTACAATTTATGTTTAACTCGGTTCCCGAAAATTATAATTGTGGTATCCTTACTGCAATAGTTAATGTTGGACTGCAGTGCACATAATGGCCACAAGAGGGGACTATGTTTATGTATATGGCTGTTTTCCGTATGAGGTACTCTTCTGAGTGAGTGCTAACGTTGTACATTTTCTGTCGCTGCTTGTGGAGATTAAAGAGTTCAGTCTCTCGGGAATTATTGTCTTTTGTGTTCATTCGGCACAACACCACAATAATCCACATGTAAAACTATGTGCAGCACACGTTATGGTAAGAGGCCGTTTTTATGACAGTGGAAACAGCGGTATACAGATAAGTAAATTATGTGAAAAATACTGTGTTTTTTTACACGCAAAACATGAACACTTGTTATATTGCACACTATAAAGACAATCAAAGCTTCAAAAAAACACGAAAAATGGACCTTTAACACTGGCTGCCCTTGTCTAATTCCTTGAACATGAGCTGGCATATGCAAATATTGGGGCCGTACATATTAATGATCCCGACTGTTACGTAACAGTCAGTGTTATGTTGAGATTTGCCTGTTCTTCGAAGGTCTTTTAAACAAATGAGATTTATATAAGAAGGAGGAAACAATGGAGTTTGAGACTCACTGTATGTCATTTCCATGTACTGAACTCTTGTTATTTAACTATGCCAAGATACATTCATTTTTTAATTCTAGGGCACCTTTAATTATCATATTGGCCAGAATTTTTATATTGGTGCAGCTCTATTGCGAAAGCCATCATTCTTTGCACTTGTGGCATGGAAAATGATTCAATTTAGTTTATTTATTTATTAGTTATCAGGCATAGCAATACAATTAATAATCATATTGGTCAGAATATTAATTTCATTGCATCCCTATTGTAGAGGCAAAAAATTAAAAAAAAATTTACTATTCCAGGTGAAAATCTTGAGACTTATTGCTTAGAAATTATTTAAGGTATCATTCATGTGTGCACCCAGGACCTAAAACTAACTTTTCTCCACACCTGCCAATGGCCGGTGACTTGAGAAAATTTACCAGCCTTGAAACCAAAATTTTGGATACCAGTGAAAATTCACAATTCTCTATTCCAATTTCTATACCACAACTAATACTACTAGCCTACTTATTAAAACTACTTATTAAAGAAAAGTAAACAGTCAGTAGTACAATAAAAACAAATAATCAAATTACAAGCAAAAGCACAAATAAATACACTATAACAAAGATACAAATGAAATAATCAGTGCTTTTTAGATTTTTCAGGTAGGTCTGACAGTAGTTTTCAGGTACAGTAATTTAATAAAGTAAGAAAATGTAAAATAACACTGCAGAGTCTTCACTGTATAAATTAAACATCCTTATTAATTAATACTTATTAAAAGGTATTCAGTCGCATAACATTAAAACAGACAGCAGCAGGAATATTAGGCTGCTGTCACTTTAAGAGCGAATGCACAGATCTAATATACTGATACTGTACACATGCGTTGTCTTTCTCTACTGTTTACGTTCACTTAAGACATAACTGACTGTTTACTAGGATACTCGCTATTTTTTACATAATTTTGTGTGAATTGGTCTGCTTAAATGCAAGAAGACGTTAAATAGAGCTCAGTTTAGTATTTGCGTGCTGTCTGAGACACAGCTTTCTGTGCACGGGCTTCAGATGTGTGTGCACACAAAACTTTCCACACAGAGCGTGAGTAATGAAATAAGCTCTCTTTCGTGTCTTCTTGCACTTGAATATAAATTAACAATGCTTAAACTTTCATGCAACTGTCCTGAGCGTTATTCATGTTCATGCATTGTTAGAATTCATAAAAATGTTACCATCCAACTGGCAAGTGACACGTTTCATATACTCGCCAGTGCCGCTTTTTACTCGAATTTGGCAAGTGTTAATTTTAGGCCCTGTGTGCACAACACGATCATTGATGAGTTATGTGTTTAATACTTATGGTTAGAGATTTGAACAAACCCCTAACCATATGTTTGCACAATAGTGAGTGATGCTTGCCTTAGAAAGCACTATTAAATCAAAGAAGAAGAAGAAAATGGTCTAGAAAGCGTGACTGGATTGATTTTTTTTTT
This sequence comes from Chanodichthys erythropterus, assembly GCF_024489055.1. Lineage (NCBI taxonomy): Eukaryota > Metazoa > Chordata > Actinopteri > Cypriniformes > Xenocyprididae > Chanodichthys > Chanodichthys erythropterus. The sequence goes on from NC_090240.1 coordinate 31,865,890, forward strand.
GTTCGGTACCACAGTAAAGAGGACATGTGAGAAAATGGCTCATGATAAATGATGTCCTGCAAAGGAGCCAAAAAGAAGTTAGAGTTTCAGTGCTCACAGAATAAAACAGTGGTGCATTCAGCACTGTGAGCAGCATTTCTCTCTGCTCCAATCACGAGGGCAACGGCGCAATAATGCCTGTGTGCGATTTTCCTCCGTTGGCTCCGATGAAAAGTCTAATGAGCACAGGAGACCAATGTTCCTTCTTGTTTCTCTGTGAAATGTACGCCTGTATCAGTGTTAATTGTCAGATATAGCACAAACAGTCCCAATTCTCCAACGAAATTAAACAAGATAAGATTTTGAGATAGAGTTGCGTTTAACCCTACTGTACTTTGAAGGAAACCTGCAATCATTTATTGCTCTGGTGAAAATATAATTGCTCTTTTATTTATTGGTGGATAATTTATGGGTCATTTGACCCCAAAATTAAAGGGAAAAATTAAGAAAATATGTTTTGTATAAAGAACATATATCCTGTTTGTACAACCATAATTCATACATTCATAGTGTGACATTATTTTTTTTATTATTTTTATACCTCCTAAATTCCCTTTATCATGATACATCCTGATGTTTTACTTGTGTTTTTTTGCCATTCTTAATTTTTTCAAAGGTGATTTTCATTAGAAAACATTAGGATACACTCTTTACTGTATTACTTCAGCAGGGATATCTATCCTGATATGATTCTGATTCACTGTGTTTTATTTGATTCTGATTTTGATTTGATTAATTTCTGATTTATTTGGGCATATTTCAGTCATATGTAAAAAAATTTTTTACAAATGAAAGAAATTATCTCTCTGCAAATGATGTAAATGATTTGAATACAGTGTTTGATTCAAACCAGTAACTTGAATGGTGAATGGTTGAATGGTTCGAGGACATTTAAGTCATTGATCTTGGGAATTAGTCTTCACAATTTAAAAAGTATTGTTTATACCAATTATTTATAAGTAATTATTTTAAAAATAATAAAAAAATTTAAGATTACTGTAAATTAGATTTGCATTTTGGTAATGATAATTGGAAAGGAAAATAATTTAATTAATTTAATTATTTAAATTAACTGTAGTAAATAATGTCATAATGCAAAAAAATCTAAATATTCCTCAAAAGGTTTTTTTTTTTTTCCATTATGCAAAGTATAACATCTAAATATAATTTAATAATTTTTTTCATTTGATTTTTGAGTTTAAATATTACCCTGCGCATTAGAGCTGCACAATTCTGGATAAAATTAGAATCACAATTTTTTTTTTTTTTTTAAATAAAGATCACGATTCTCCCACATTTCTGAACAGACAACTAAATAACATATAATTTACTAAAATTTCTGAAAAAAATGTTAATTGCTGCAGTCTATGTTTTTTAAAAAACAGTTTGAATGAATGATTCAATGACTCATTCACAAATACTTCACTTGTTTCATTACTGTATAAATCAGATTTTTAAAAAAAATGAATCTCTTATTTGAATGATTCAATGACAAATACGTTTTAAAAGTGTTAGTTCACCCAAAAATTAAGTACAAACCTTCATGTCGTTCCAAACCCGTAAGACCTTCGTTCATCTTCAGAACACAAATTAAGTTATTTTTGATGAAATCCGAGGGTATCTGATCCACACATGGGCAGCAACGTAATTGCACCTTTTGACGTCCAGAAAGGTAGTTGAAATCATGGTTAAAATAGTCAACGTGACTACAGTGGTTCAACCTTAATGTTATGAAGCGTCGAGATTACTTTTTGTGTGCAAAAACAAAATAAAAATAACGACTTTATTCAACAATTATGTTGTGAACTCAGTGCAGGCTTCCTTGTTTACGTCCGAACGCCAACTCAGTGTTGGCCGTGGGCATCAGAGTTTATATCTGAACTATAAACTTTTATCCCAGTACTTCAGTGATAATTTGAATTATTGTAACACAGAAATAACGATACTGTGTGGCTGAAAATTTGCTTCTGAACAGACACAAGTCTGTCTGTCCGGAAGTCTGGGAATTACATAAGCATGTTAAATTACAGCCCTCTGTTGTAAATCACGGCCAAAGTCTTAATTTCATCCAGATCTCCTCTTTCCTCATTAGTAAAAGTCACACAGTTAATTAATTCCCTCACACCCTCCTCTTTCATATGCAGATGAGGTGCTATTCTGCTACACAGAAGGCTTTAATAATGCATTCACTTGGATAGGGGAGCTGGTGTCCCATTTTCTGTTACTGGACAGAATGTGCGATTCGTGACAGCTTGCACAAATGCGCTTCCTTTCCTAGAGTCCGAACAGAGAACAGTTTTGGAGTAGACTAAATTGTGACTGATATTGAATTTAATCAAAGCATTGCCTGAGGCAGATCCTTCTGCTGATGTTTCCCAATTTCATTCATCAGTTGGGCACTTGCACAGTGCTAATGCCCATGGCAGATATGTCAATGTGAACTGTGCACATTAGTCCTCATAAAGGCCAGGGCGCCGTTGCAGGCTCCAGCCCTGTCCGCTCAGAGTTAAAGTTGTCATGGGCATATCCTCTAAATTACAGGCCTGCTTTATATCGTCCCCATTAAGTCGAGGCAGTACAAATGTCACAGCTAGATTCATTTCACTGTCACTTTCAGTCAAAAATCATAAAGTAACCCCATGCTTACATTGCTACATCACTGTCCATTCTTGAAAACCAATATCTTTTGCCTTTTATACTCCTCACAAAAAGAGCAGTCTCTCGTAATGGACTGAAACAAGTGTCCTACCCTTCAGGCCTTCTCTGGAGATATAGATGACAGCTCCCTTCAAAGGGTAAAAATAGATAAAAGCTGGTTGCTTGTGCTGTTGGGTTTCACTGTTGTCATAGGAAGCTGTGTGATTTCAGGGTCAGGCTTTGGGGTAAAAACGTGAGGAGAGGAGACTTTGCCATTTGTGGCAAGGGCATGTGAGGACTTTAATTGTTTCCCAAGTGTAATTTTTAGTTCAAGGTTAATGTTGTCGTGGGATGTGTCTCAATTCATTTTTCCAGGCAGTGTCTTCACATTTGTTCACAGAGACTGCCATGCCATTGTTTAACTGAATTTTTCCAATGTGGTTTACAATCAATATTATCTGATAAACATGCTCCTAAACAGAACATACATTTGCAATCGCAGAGAATCCATTCTTATTTGAGTTTTATTACATTGATTGAACTATAGCACTCAACCTGTTTTCATACATGCTTGTTCATCTTTGTGAATGTTACCAAGTAAACCTTAAGGCTTCTGAAATATACTACAGAAAAATATGGAAAATGTAGAAGAGCGTTTGTCATTGCAAGACATTGTTTCTCTCAGAGTTAAACTCAAAACAACACTTAAAAGTTTATGAAACTGTACAAAGCACATTAATATTTAATGAGGCTACTGAGGCAGTTTATGATTGGTTGCTCAGTGTTACATTCCAGCACTGTGTAGTTGGTAAATCTCAACCTCAAACCAGTCAAGAAAATTGCTTAGATTGAATTTCACTACAAAATCAAACTTTGATAAAAGAAAAGGAAGCTTACTTTTAGGACCCTTGAGTTTTTTTAAATTGTCCCCCAGAATTCTCATTACCATAATGCAAAAAAATCTAATTTGCATTACATGAAATGCAAAATGTATTTAAATATTAAAGCATTTATACATAATGGTAGTAATTTTTTGTACTGCTCTTAATTTGTGGTCATTAAAAAATTACATTTTTTGACAGAAATGGCAATCGAATATGACCTGAATATTTTCTTTATACTTTTTGTGACAGTTGGACTGTAAGGTGGACCAGGGGTTAAAAGCAAACCCATATGCACACAAAACACACACAAAAAAGATATTTTGAAGAACTCTGGGAACCAAACAACATTGGAGCCAACATTGACTTTCAAAGTAATGTATGGACAAAACAAAATGTAAGACATTTCTCAAAACATTATTTTATATTCCACAGGAGAAAAAGAGAGTCATATAGATTTTGAATTTGACAGATTTTGGTAACACTTTAGTATGGAGAACAATTCTCACTTTTAACTATTTGCTTATTAGCTTGCATTTTTGCTGTTTATTAGCATTTATCAATGCTTTATTCTACATCCATAAATCCTACCCAATACCTAAGCGTAAGTGCTACAACAACTAATTACTAACTATTAATAAGCAGTAAATTAAAGGTGCCATAGAACGTCTTTTCAAAAGATGTAATATAAGTCTAAGGTGTCCCCTGAATGTGTCTGTGAAGTTTCAGCTCAAAATACCCCATAGATTTTTTTTAATTATTTTTTTTAACTGCCTATTTTTGGGCATCATTAACTATGCGCCGATTCAGGCTGCGGCCCCTTTAAATCTCTCGCTCCCTGCCCCCCGAGCTCTCGACTATAAGTGCAGTTATACAGTGCATACATAAAGTTAGCACAGCTAATATAACCCTCAAATGGATCTTTAAAAGATGTTCGTCATGCATGCTGTATGCATGGATCGGATCATTTGGTATTTATTTGGATGTTTACATTTGATTCTGAGTTTGATAGTGCTCCGTGGCTAACGGCTAATGCTACACTGTTAAAATGAAAATGAAAAAAGCTACGGCTCTTGTCTCCGCGAATACAGTAAGAAACGATGGTAACTTTAACCACATTTAACAGTACATTAGCAACATGCTAACGAAACATTTAGAAAGACAATTTACAAATATCACTAAAAATATCATGTTATCATGGATCATGTCAGTTATTATTGCTCCATCTGCCATTTTTCGCTATTGTTCTTGCTTGCTTACCTATTCTGATGATTCAGCTGTGCACAGATCCAGACGTTAATACTGGCTGCCCTTGTCTAATGCCTTGAACATGAGCTGGCATATGCAAATATCGGGGTCATACATATTAATGATATGATGTTGATATATGTTAAGATTCGCCTGTTTTCCGGAGGTCTTTTAAACAAATGAGATTTATATAAGAAGGAGGAAACAATGGAGTTTGAGACTCAATGTATGTCTTTTCCATGTACTGAACTCTTGTTATTCAACTATGCCGAGGTAAATTCAATTTTTGATTCTGTGTGCTCCCCATACCAATGTATTACCCAGATTTTTTTTTTTTTTTTTTGAGCTGGTTTATGTTGGTCCTTAGTTGGACCTTAGCTGGTAGTTGCTTAGGACCAGCTTAGGACCAGCACTTGATCAGCTTAAACTAGCTCATGACCAACTAATAAACCAGCTCAAATCAGCTGCCATGCTTCATAACATACCACAGCATATGCATGCTGGTTTTTTCAACAGGGTACCCCTCTAAGTTAAAAATGCCTTGAAAAAAATAGTCAGCAACTAAGCAGTTAACTGCTTCAACATGCTCTTTATATGTTCCATCCTTTGTTCTATGAATGACTAACACAAAAATCAACACAAATTCCTCTGCGTGTTATAACAGTTCAGTAATGACTGATTGTAAGTAGGAACCAATCCATCAAACGGAGAAGTAATCTCAGAGTGACAGGAGCAGTTCCACTCCTCTGCGCAGTCTATCGGATTGATGGAAATGCTTCTCGATGTAATGCATAACTGCTGACCTGCCCCGGCAGAACGGCTCGTCCAATACACTTCAGCCCAAAGAGATCCTGAGACTAACACACTGTGGGGAACATTGAAAAGGCTCATCAGCTTGCAAGCTGTCTAACATATAACTGTATAAAAGCAACACTGTAATCTGGTTTCAGTAGGAAAGGAACATTTATTGACAGGTTTAATTTTGTAAAGCACATTCATTACTACATTACGGTTTTGTTATAGGATTAGTTCACCCAAAAATGACAGTTATTTAATTAGTCATGTCATTTCAAATCTGTATGTTTTTTCCTTCTTCTGTGGAACACAAAAGGAGAGATTAATAAATGTACTGGTTTCTCATTTCCATTCAATTTTAAATTAAAAAGGACTGGACCTTTCACGCTTTAGAAATTTAGAGATTCAAATGCTCTATAAAGTGGTCCATACAATTTTTGTGCCATATTTCAAGTCTTCTTGTCCCGTTATGCACACAGACAAGATGTTAGGATCCAAGCGCAGCTTTAATGGGATAATCCAACACGTAATCCACAAACAGGCAAGGGTTAAAATCCACAGAGCAGGATAAAAAAGGAATAAACAGAAGCCAGAGATACAAAAGTGCACGTAACATCAAACCACGAACCACAAACAAAGGCAGAAACAATTGAGTATAAATAGACAGACACTAATGATGAAACACAAAACAGCTGGTGCAATGAAGGGATAATGAGTCCGGGAAGTGGGTTATGGGAAATGCAGTTCACAAGTGGGGTGAGAAACAGTCCGGTTTGGAGTGCCCTCTAGAGGCAGACAAGGGCACTCCCAGTAATGATCATGACATTTCTGAAACCATACCATATTATCTCTGTGTGAGAACCTGTGCAAAATTTGCTATTTATTGATGATCTTTCCCTACATTGAGCTCAAGTTAACCACTATGACCAAATCATTGAGTAAAACAGGATGCAAGAACCAGATCTGTCTGATTTGTGAACAAATCATTCAAAGATTTGTAATGTTTCTCAATTCAGAAGACTCAGAAGAATAGATTGGGCATCAACTCTCAGAATGCCAAAGAGAACAAAAGCTTATTTTCAGTGAGTCACATCTTACATTTTCATATTGCATCAAAGAACTGGTGCAAAATGTTATATTGTCTGCTTTTATAATACTTTTAGTTTGCTTTTACATCCTTTTTGAAGCTCCAGTCCCAGTTCATTGTGATTGCATGAAAAAAGGAGATCAGCATATTATTGAAAATTCCTTTTTTTGTTCTCCTTGAAGGAAAGATATATATAGGTTTGGGAAAACATGAGGGTGAGTACATTTTTGAATGAACTAGTCATTTAAGAAATTAATACAATTATTATTCAAAGAGGAACTTTCCTAATCTAGTTGTCCAATAATCCTGGCACTATATAATATAAATGTCTCCTGGATGAATTGCTTTTGTTCCTCTTTTGTAAGTTGCTTTGGATAAAAGTGTTTGCTAAATGCAACAATTTAAAAGTATATGTAAAATCAACTTGAATAATGATAAAAAAAATGTGAAGTCTAGAGCAGAATAGTGGCACATAGCTCTTATTCTTCTGCTTGAAAAAAAAGTGATTCATCAGGCAAAATTGTGAACATGTTCAAATGTCAAGAAGCATATGTCTCTCCAGTCATTTCAGGTTCTGCAGCCTACGCAGTTGCTTCACCGGACATTTAATTACCACGTTAACGTGTTTGTTCTAGCACCTTTTTCTTTTGCAGTCGTTACGTAAAGGAGTTTTCCAGAAGCCGAATAAATTAAATTAGGGCTGGGCGGTGTGATGGTATATAACGATGGTAGAAATGACTCCCAGCAGGTCAAAGTATTCCTGTAGGACACTCTGACACAAGGATGAACCCTCTCCTTCTGCCCAAGGGTTAAAGTCCGTCAGGTGAGAAGACGGTGAAGGAGTTAAACGAGGATCGTCGAGGCTTCAAGCCCAGCGCTGATCAGCACTCAGTGATGCAGGAGGAGGAGGAAGAGAAAGGAGGAGCGAACAGAGCAGCTGAGCCTTTCTGCTTTCAGTCTCTCGTCAGCGTGTGCCAGAGCAGTTTCCTTTGCTGTGCTTCTCTGAGAATCACACACACACCAGAACGCTCTTCATTACTGGTTGGGGGAGAGTGCTGAATCCTTTTCTCTCTCTGCTTGGATCATGCTGCCCTGGAAAAGGAGTAAGTTTTTGCTGGTGGAGAATGAGTCCAAAAGCAAGCCAAAAAGTCTTGGAGCCGGGCTGACCTACCATTCTTTGCTGTCGACTTTGCTTCACTCATGCCCGGACCTCGTTCCAGACTGCCCATTCCAGTGGCTGGGAAGTGTCTTCCACAGCAAACGGCAGAAAGTGGAGCTCAATAAAGAGGAACCCACCTACAAGGTGCGTTACCTGGGCAGCGCGGTCACCATCATGGCTAAAGGTGAGGACTGCACTCAGGAGGCGGTGGCCAAGATTTGGACTCGCAGCAACTACGGCGAACAGAGCACCAAGATGAAGCTCACCGTCGGGCCTCACGGCATTCGCATGGGGGCGGATAGAGGTGGCAAAAAGAAGCCCGTTCACCTCTATTCCCTCAACCGCATCACATACTGCACAGCTGACCCCTTTCGGCCCAAGATTTTCGCATGGATTTACAGGCATCAGGTGAAGAATAAAGCAGTTGTGCTACGCTGCCATGCCGTCCTGTTGCCGAAGGCAGAAAAGGCCAGAGCGTTAGCGCTCAGCCTGTACCAAAACTCAACGTCCGCATTCACGGAGTTCAAGCGGCTAAAGCGCCAATCCGACTTCCGTCATTGCCAACAGCAGCTGTTGGGCGAAGACATTGTGCCTCTTATGCCTCTTCGGAGACTCCTAAATGGCCAATGCCACTACCAGCCACCTACAGAAAAGCCTGGGAGTGCCACACGGCTCTCTTCGATTACAGAGGAAGAGGAGGAGGAGGAGGACCGACAGGGGGATGCGCAATCCAACGCCACCACAACAAACGCTGGAACATCCAGTCCCCCTCCAGAGAAAGATCTGGGGAAGATCGTAAATAGACTAGACGAGGTTTCGATTACCAGCTGGGATGAAGCACAGATGACTATCAGCACTCTGGTGTGAGGTCACACGGATACAGTTTAGCGCCCTCACCTTTGAGCCTCTGTCCTGTCGCCTTTCCTGCCAACCCACTCTGTCTGGTACGTCCATTGATGCACCGTGAAACAGCCCTCCAAAACTCGGGGTAAGGACTGTTGGCACTCGCGAATGCTGCCTGCAGAGGAAGCGTTCCATGAGATGCTTGGAGAGGGAGAGCAAGTACAAGCACAATACAACGAGGACCACAGGTACACCAATCATTCGGAGTTGGTCGAGAGCTTACACCGAAAAGCCTTTATCTACCCCCGACATCGAGCAAAGCTTAAACTGCTCACCCAAAGACAATAAAGCATTCATCTTGTACTCAAGCCACCCAGTGATTTTTTTTTTTTTTTTTTGAGTACTTGCCAAGTGCTTTAGACTGATGGACTATAAGAAGGATCCTTAAAATGTGACTTTTTGTACGGCCAGTCTGTCTTTTGATGTTCGTAAATGTCCCCCGGTGACCTCTCTCTAAAGGCTCAGCTTCAATGGGATGCGGTTAAAGCTGGTTTATTGGCACTGGGAGCAGCACTAATGAATTAAACCATAACTTAGGAATCGAGCCATTGACTTGACATGTTTACTGCTACCATTCGTCATAGCTCTGCTAATCAGTAATGCATAACAATTGGAGGCATCACCTGTGATGTTTGAGATGGACCTTTTAAAATGTTTTTAAATGGTATCAATTTTACACTGTGATTTGTCTGGGACCAATGGCAGCAATGTATGTTGTGTTTATATAAAAGAGCATTTGTAATTTATGCTGAATTTGTGTTGGTGTAATGTGGTAGTCATAAAAACTCATTTTTATGCCATTCACACGAAGGTCGTAGCTTCCATCTGTCAACCCTGGCATGTGTTTTGTAATTTCAGTGCAACGTATTAATCTTCTAGAAACTGATTGGGGAAAACGGTGAAACATTTTTCTAATGCTAACATCTTTTTCTGCACAATGAAACACTGTCAGTGTGAAAAAATTGCCAAATGTTGCATAATAAAATGTTTGCTTATATTAATTATGAATTTTTAGAGCCCCAGCTTTCTATTTATTTCATCTCGGGATGATCGGATTGAGTTTATTTGAAGGATTTGAAAATGCAAACTGCTGATTTTCAGGCTGTATTTCAAAAGATCATTTCTAGCTTAAATAAATATTTAATTCAAAGAAAATGAAAAAAAAAATCCATTGACATCCTGTGAGTGGGCTGTGGAAGGAACTGATTTCATCTGTTGCTGAGGGGCATTTAGCTTTTCCCTCCAAGTGAGGCAATTAATCAGCCGATTGAATTGTACAGAATGTGAGCATAAAACACCTGGGCAGGCAGCGCAGAGCTTTCAGCTTGACATGAAATCATCCAGAAGAGCCTTCGACAGCCTCTCAGTGCATAGTTGATTACAGCGAACAAAAGGACAAGCGCATAAATACACAAAATTCCATAAGATCTACATCAAATTCACCACAACAAGATCTGCTTCTTGAAGTGCAGTTGAAAACGGTTTCAGTAGTGGTGCTTGCTAGGGCAAATATCACGATTGCTATTGCTCATACTTAGGGTTAGGCAATTGATTAACTTGTCCCGAACCGTGTGCTGTGGGGATGATTTATTCCTCAAATCATGTGACTTGTGAGGAGAGTTGTGCTATTAGTTTTCTAAGTGATTATACCTGCAATTTTCAAGTCCCATAGAGTTATGTTGAAGGACCCAAGCCACATCTAGAGACTTGAGGGTGAATTGTTGACTATTATAGCCAGTAAGAAACCGCCGAGCAATCATCCAGAACACCTATGAAACTGCATAGCTACACCTTGGCAATCGTATACAAAACTCATTGTGGCACCACTTACCATTTTCTACATTAAATGTGCCAATGTAGTTTGTTTTGTGGTTTATTTAGTTTACAGCACCAGATACATTTTTAAATTATAAAACTTAAATTATTTGAGATAGTGTTGGATGCTTTAGGTGACTTGTTAAGTTATCTTAATTTGACTGAGTGGATAGAAGTAAAAAAAAAAAATTGCTTCCGTTTTTGTTTTTTTTTTACAGAAATTTGAGGGATTTTTAACAGAAATGAACGAGGCAGAGAGAGAAAGAGAGAGAGAGAGAGATGTGTCAACAACACATACAGTCAGAAAATGATGTCCAGATGGCAGCAGAAAGGTGCATTATGAGAGGAACACACATTTTACATGATTGTGAAGCATGTGTTTCACAAGTATTATTTTGACAAATTCTGTCTTTTGCTTTCCCTGATGTTGTGCTTTATGTTTCGTGCTTTAATCCTGTATGCTGCTATTTTCATTTTGTGTTTGGAAAACAAAAGGAGTTAATATATGACTTAAACCCTTGGTTTCACAGACAAGATCCCAGACTAAAATGCATGTTTGAGCTGTTGTAACTGAAAGCAACTTGTACTGACATATCCTAAAATATGTCATTGCCATTGTTTTGTCTCAAGATGCACACCAGTAATGTATTTTTCTAAGGCGCGCACCTTTGTTAAAGCTACTTACATGTCTTAATTGAACTAAGGCCTAGCTTAATCTAAACCTTGTCTGTGAAACCAGGCCTAAATACTGTAGTGCACAACTCATACAGTCTGCTTTTATAATGATTTTAGAGCTTGATAAATGTGGTCAATTATATATATATATATATATATAAATTCTTCAAAATTTCTCTTGTGTGTTCCAAAGAAGGGGGAAAAAAATGGTAACACTTTACTTAAAGCCCTTATGTATAATGCATTATAAAGGTATTCATAATATATGATATAATGCATTACATCTTTTCATAAATAACTGTAACCAAAGTTAAAATGCTTTTATAATATTTGCAGATTCTGAAATTGGTTGTTTGTCGTATTTTTTCAATGCATTATACTTTCTAAATGTGTATTAATGAATAGATAAGTATTATAAATGTGGTTACAATTATTCATCAGACCCTACAATGCATTATAAGGTGCATTATACGGCATAATTAATGAATTAAAATACTTAAAGGCTCTAATTAAAGTGTTTAAAAAAACTCATATGGGATTTGAACAATATGAGGATGAGTTCATTTTTTGTTGAACTATTCCTAATAAGGTTGAGTTAACACACTACTTTTAAAAAGTTTGGGGTCAGTAAGATATTTTTTGTCTTTTAGTCAGCAAAGATGCATTTAAATGATCAAATGTGCCAATAAAGATATTTATAATGTTACAAATTATTTCTATTTCAAATAAATGCTGTTCTTTTGAATTTCCTGAAAAAAAAAAAAAAATGTTTTGCAGTTTACACAAACTGTTTTCAACATTGATGATATTAAGAAATGTTTCTTGAGCAGCAAATCAGCATATTAGAATGATTTCTGAAGGATCACGTGACAGAAATACATTACATTTTAAAATATAAATCGTAATAATACTTGTTGGGCATAAGAGACTTCTTTCAAAGACAAATCCTGTATTTATGTATCCAGGTGTATGACAGATTGACATCCTGATCTGGAAATGTATTGGCTGTGATGGACACCATTTTGTCCCTGGGACAGGATTCTGTAAGTGTAATCTCACCTCTAACTCTCTAACTGTTAGAAAATGTAAGTGTGGGTTTGAGTGTGTGAGTGACACAATAATGGGAGAGAAGGGTGTAACTTCTCTCCTGTAAGCCTCAATGAAAGTGTTAATAGCCTCCTCTGGAGGCACAGAGGGGAACAAGTTGTGCTGGGCCGGGACATACAGGATCAATGAGCCATCTTTCAAGCATACAGGTAGAGAGAGCGATAAAAAGGATGACAGCACAGTTCCAGGTGTGTGTGTGTGTTTAAAAGCGAGAGATAAAGAGAGAGACTTGCATTTGTATTCCTCAGCAGCACTGTTCTTCTTCCCTTAAACAGCAGTGCTGTATTCTGCATTATTACTTCTAAACACACACTGTGCCAGATCAAATTCCCTGAAGGCTCAATCATAAATAGTTAATTCCCTAAGAAATATTTGTGCAAATAGTTACAGAGCAAAGATGTTTGCTCTATTCAAATTTAGTTAAGCAGTGCTTTTATAGTGTTTAACTGCTAAATAAAGATGGTTTTATTTAAATCTCCAAAACAAATTGTCAAATAAAAGGCCAAATAAGACAAATCTGATTGATTTTCTGAACAGATCTGGAAAGAGAGTACAGAACTTAAGGTGGTTTGGTAGAAACTGTTTATGCATTATTTTAAAGTCATCAAGAAAATATAATAAATATGTTTTTAAGAATCAAATATGTCACTCTCATGAGTTGATGAAATGGTATGATATCTTATGACTTGGCTTGCATGAACACTACCATTCAAAAGTTTGGGGTCGGTAAGGTTTTTTTTTTTTTTTACGTTTTTGATAGAAGTCTCATATGTTCTCCTATTTATTTGATCAAAAACACAGTAAAACAGTAATATTGTGAAGTGTTATTACAGTTTCCTCAATTATCCTTCAGAATTCTAATATGCTGATTTTTTGTAATAAAAACAATATAAATGTATTTACTGTCACTTTTGATCAATTGTATGTATCCTTATTAATAAAAGTATTAATTTCTCTAAAAAAAAGTATCTTACTGACCCCAAACAGTAGTGTAAAGAGGATTCCTGTAGCTCAAACAGTAGAGCGTGGTGCTAGCAATGAATTGACAGTCTTAAAATTTACCACACTGTAAAAAAATCCTGTTGTTTCTACGGAAAAATACCGGCAGCTGTGGTTACCAGAACAATACTGTAAAAATGACATCAAACCGTAAACATACTTACGGAGTTACATGTAAATTTTACATTTTAAATATGTATATTTAACATTGGATTTCAGTACACTGTAAAAAAAATCCCAGTAAAATTTACGGTAAGATAACATATTTCATTAACTGATATGATGTTAATTTACCAACCTAATGAAGTACTAATATCTGTTTTGTATCTTTATAATACACTGACAGTCACCAAACACAGTGGTGATAAGAGTCACATGATGAATCAAAGTTCATCACAAGCAGCTTTTCCACAAGCTGAGAAGCACAATACTAATATATAGAAGGAGCACACAGTGTCATTCACACACACTCTAAACACCATCATGGTAACATGCATGAAATTTTAAAAATGCAATAAACATTAATTTAACAACATTAAATGTAACATAAAACCCTAATGCACATAACTGATTAGAAAAAAAAAAGAGAAACACTAAGAAGAAACAGAGTTATTTCAACAAAAATATATCAAATGTGAAGTGTCACACAGGGAATTGTGGGAATGTCAATTTATGGTTTTTCACTGTAAATTTTACAATGAATTGTTATTTTTCACTTTCAAAACTGTGAATTTAACGGTATTTTACCGTAAAATTACATTAAATGTACCGTTAGATCTATTACAGTTATTCACCGTATATAGTACGGAAACTTTCTGTAAACCAATTAACAGTTTTTCACTGCAGCATTTTTACAGTCTTTTACTGTTAAAATCATGGTAATTTTTTACAGTGCAGCTTTACTTCAACATGCATTCCTGATATTATTGTGCGTGCTTTCCAAAGGAAAAAATGTCTCCAAGATGACTTCCCATTTGAAAATGCGTCAAATTATGGAAGTAAAATGAGTAGAAAAATGCATTAATGTTACACAAAATCGTTGCATGAAATTAGATTGCCTGCAGTACAATGGTTATGCAACGCTATCATAAATCATACCCAAAAAAACCTGTCCACACTAAACCAACAATGTCCAAGCTAAAACAGCTTAACTGTTATTAGCGCTACCGAGCAATATATTCCAAACAAAAGCCACCCGCAAGAGACATGTACTCACTGACACTCACAAATAAAGAGTTGCTGAATTTTGCATGACCTTTCAAAAACAGTGCTTGCACACTGTTACAACCATATATATTCCAAAAATATTATCCTCCCGTTAAGACCAGCCAGCATCTGCACTGTTATAAGCTATAGAATCTGTGTGACCTGAATATTTCAGTGTTTTCATCCAAAATATTCTCTTTGCTTGTGCGTTTTCTCGACTCATATTTTTCTGCAATTCTTTGCTCACAGAACAAGATGAGGAGAAACTTTAATGCGGAGAAGATTCTTCAAAGATCAAAGCAAGACCTTTGATGTTGATGCATCGCTTGTTTTAGCATCAGCATCAAAATTTAACTTGCAGAAAAATAAAGAGAATAAGGCAGGCTCATTTGCCCCTAAGTATCAGATGTTTGAGACTAGTAAAGAAAACATGAAATCAAAATTGACCCATTCATTAATGCCCATTATTCATTAATAAATCACTTTCCTGCTGATGTAACAAAGTAAACTGAACTGATTTATCAGGATTTTAATCAGTCTGGAAATCTGGAAAGTTATGAGTTTAGTGCTTTAAATTTTGGCAAAGACTTAAGATATAAAAAGATGGTGCACTCATATTACTATGGCCGTTTCTCAATATGTGTACTTGTCTGTACTTGTGTTCTTGTGGACTTGTGAAACGTCATCAGTCGCTGTCCTAGTATACTGTTCCAATTCAAAGTTCGCATCTAGCCAAGTTCAGTTCAAATTCCCGGATGTGTTCTTGATCCGCCCCTTTTATCAAGGATGCATCGAGAGGTGACTTGGGCTGCGTCCGAAAACTGGAAAATGCTGCCTTACGAGGACACATTTCAAGGTAGTTAGGCATCAAGGCACGTCCGAATCCAATGTTAGCTTCACTACCTCTCTCATGAGATACCTTCATCTGATCGATTTTTGAAGGAAGCATAGATGTATCCTTAGCTGCTTTTGATATCCCACAATCCTGTGCTTTCCATTCTGTGACAGTTGAGCCAGAAAAATAAAGATGGCGTCCGAAAGTTGTGTTTGCTGCTCAGTTTTTGTACAAATGTACGATTTAATCAACATATTTCAATTTTGATATCATTTCTATCGAGAAATTACTACTGTAGTAATTAAATATTTGTTTAGTTCTCACCAAAGCTCGCGCTATATTGCTGTAAATCATTAAACTGTTACGCTGCCTCAGAAGTCTGTCCGAAATCAATTTCGTGAGGTGCCTTCATGCACAAACGCTTCCTTACAAGTCATTCTCTATAAGATAGCGAGGCAGCAAGAGAGCTACCTAGGTTTTCGGACGCAGCCTTGTGCAGACTTGAGACAGCCAGGTATCCCAGAATGCATCTCGCACTAACCAGCAAGCGTCAATAGTAAAGGAGAAACCCCGCATAATTTAAACATATTACTGTTTTTATGTCATGATATGTAGTTTTAAGAGTTTTTCAGGCGAGAATGTGCTGGGTTAAAGCTCAAATTTATGGTTTATTGATAAAGATTGCGCCTTTCTGACAATTTGATCTGACGTTGTCGGAGTTGTGAGATCCAGGCGATCACCGGACGCTCAGCGCTCATGTACCCAGCCGAGAGCAGCCTTACCTCGGCTAGTCCTTCTGTCGTTTGCCGCTGGCTCCGTTTTGGCTGAGGGCAACGTGACGTTTCATGACTTTATATATGGCTATTTAACTTTTGTATCCTACTAAAGTGCTGATTTTGTACACTTGACTGAATTGTTTGCTTTTCTTATTGTATATTCTTACCTTTTATAATAGCTATTATTGATCATTAAAACTGACATAAAACAAATAGAGACATGGTTTTGTTTTATGTTATAGCCTATTTCATTTTATTACAGTGAAGTTAATCAGAGTATGCACAAATAGTATTACATTTAATATTTTTGAAATATATACGAAAAGAGCTCGGCAGGGTTGTTTAATATTTCGTTTTGTTATAAATATATGCACATTGCAGATAATCACTCGTTGCCTGAGACTATTATGTTTTTGTTTGTTTTTTAAATAAAATGAAAAGAGGCAGAGTGGTGTTTTATAACAAATTTCGTTTTATTGTTGGCTAAAATATACATACAGAGATAACCGGAGAAGCCAGGGCGAGCTGAGTAACGTTATCAAGAACGCTGCTGTTCCATTTGCACAATCACCGGACTTGTGTTCTCCCGTCCACGGGAGTTTGTTCTCCTGAGTCGAACTTGCCAAGTCCTAACTAACAAGGACGCGAGTCCGAAGTTTGCGAACTTGGTTTTGAGAAACGGCCTATGAGTGGGAGAAAGTGCAATGCGGAATATCATGGCGGAGTAAGTACCGCCTTCTAAATAAAAGAGCCAATCACCAATTGGTAAAGTCATTGCATCACTGCAGCTGCCTTTAGAAGCTCTGTTTGCTTCTTATGACTGCACGTTACATGCAAATTGGCTGGCCTAGTCTGAAAGATGCAGTTTTTTGGCATGATTTGAGCATTTGATGGAGATATAAATGTGTTATATAAAGACACCTATAAATGTTTATATTTAAAGACCCAATTATATTGTGATAAAAAGTGAAAGTGAAAAAGTGAAATATTGGAAAACTATTTAATTTAATTGAATCTAGGGTGCTTTGTTTGAGCATTCCCAGGTTTAAGCATCTCTGGACAAGACTGTCCAAAAACGTGGTCATCTCGAATTCCAATATGACACAGTCTACAATCGCCAGCTGGCCTGCGAATCTACTGACGTAAATTTCAGCATTGGAGAGCTAATTATGAGCTTGATAGTGTGAAACAGAGGGCCTGCACTAAACTAGCCCCTGTTGTGCTAATATCCTCAATTATCCTGCTAACATTAGTGACACTGATGTCGCCTTTTAAATGTCAGCACTCTAGCAAAGAGCCAAACACTTATTCAGCACTGAGTCATAATGACCTCACAGACCCTGCCAACAAGCATCGTCCAATCAAACAATCCTCTGCCACATTGATTTATAATTACTGATACTTGCTAAGGCAAACATCGTTAAAACTATTGCTCAAACTTTGGGTGTGGGGTTTGTGGAAATCTGTTTATTTTTTCATGCATCTGTTTATTTTTTCATGCAGTTGTTGAAAAGAGATGTGATGTGCTATTATTAAGATGTATGATTGCTTGGAAGACAATATAACAGGTTCATGCATCAGACAGATGCATCCATCAGTAAACATTGGGGAAAAAGGCCTTAATTAGTAAATTATGTGTACTTTATTAGTATGCAATCCTCCCTCACCTCATTGCTGGGCATGTTTTATTACTTTTCTGTATAAAACAATATATTGGATTAGGTCTTATGACATGCTCCTCCTCTGGGTGAAATCCAGTACCTCAGCTGATGCAATAACACACGGTCTCTTCCCAATAAGATCTTTGCAGAACATTTTCTACCTCTGGCAAGAGCTTTCAGATATTTCTCTGATTGCCGCTTTGAGACATGCAGCTCTTAAACCCTTTATGTGTTTCAGAGAGAAAAAATCAGGATGACTTTGAAATGCAGGCAAACAACCTTTATCAAAAAGCTCCAACTGCCTCTGGGTTGATCTCATTGGCTGCAAAGCAGCAATGAAACCTGCTGCCAAAAGTTTGTGATCCCCCTCAGAGGCGGAGAAATGACATGCCTGGAGGATATACATTAATACAGGCACTAATTAACAAACATGCTTAGATCCAAACTAGGTGTGTGCAATGTGGGTTGTCTTGAGTGACTTTTGATATTTATGACAGCAATATTTGGGCACCACGCTTTTATTTAAAGGGTCAAATTTAGTGACAACTTTTCTGAAAGCATTTTAGCATGCTGACAGTCTCACAGCCTATCTATACTACAAGCATAACAACACAGCTATTTAAATTAGTCATGACACACTGCGCTGTTTGCTTTCCATGTAGACACAATGCAAGTTACATTAAGCATGCTAATGCAATTAATGCATTAAAACTCTCCCCAGGAATTTGCATCTGTAAAGGACATCCTTTAAAGCACTGCTGCTTAACCCTTAAATGCATGTCCAATCCAATCCAATCATTCTTACATATTCGGGTCTTTATCGACCCGGATCTATATCTAACACGGAAGGATCTCTACCTGTCTCAATAACATAAAACTCCTCTGATATTAGAGTAACAATTACAGAAGAATAAAATAAATTGTATTTTGTTACCTTTTGGAGCTTGAAAGGGCTCCGTTTGAGCAGATATTTTATGCCATCATCACTGTCCTCGTCAGAGCTCATTTCCCAGTAAATTCAGCAAATAATGGGCTAGTTTTATGTTTGAGGTCACGAATATGAGCCCATTCGCGATCTCAAACGTATTCTCAAAACTATATAATTTTCAACATCTTCAAAATCAATATTTAAAAAATGAATACAAAAATAGGCATTCTTTTATAATTTTATGATTTTTTTCTTGCTATATTCTTTATAATGAATTGATTGAGGAATACCAAGAAGGTTGATGTCTAACTTTAAAAAATGAACAAGGAGGACGATAGTGAATGACGTCCCGGGTCACTGAAGACCCGAGGTATGCAGTTAAAATGTTAAAGCTAAATCTAGATACTCTCTAATTATATACTAATATGTTGTTGGTTGAGCAGCAGATCATCCTGGCCAATCCATAATTACAAAGTTGTCAAAAATTATGTTTTATTGTACTTCAGTTTGACATGCCACAATAACCATGTACAGTCTTGTAGCAGAAGTTCATTTGAGGTGTTTTGGCTTAAAGGGACAGTTCACCCCAAAATGAACATTTTGGCATCATTTACTCACCCTTTAAGTTGTTCCAAACCTGTATGAATTTCTTTCTTCTGCTGAACACAAGAAAAGATACTTTGAAGAATATGTGTAACCAAAGTGTAGATCCCCATTGTTTTCCATAGTATGGAGAAAAAAATCAGTGGGTCCCATCAACTGTTTCGTTACCGGCATTCTTCAAAATATCTTCTTTTGTGTTCAGCAAAGAAAGAAATTCATAAAGGTTTGGAACAACTTGAGGGTGAGCAAATGATGACAGAATTTTAACAAAAGCTTAATTATTGATATTGAATTCCTGTTATGTCTGTAACTCATGCAGTTGTCTCCAAGTTGCATCAAAGCTTTTTTCAAAGGTGACAGTCCATTTCACAGGAAATCAAACATACCCTCTAGACCTTGATTCGACCTCCACACTCTAATAAAATGCTCAGGTTTTTTTGGCACATAAATAAACAAATAAAAATTCAATAATAATCCTTTATAGATTCAACAGCACAGCGAGCTCTCCTCCATTCAGACAAGCTGATTGAGTTAATGAGGCGGTAGAAACCTTTATTATTTCATGATATTCTGTCCTTCAGCTCTGCTCAGAGAGATGTTTTATAATGCAACTGAATTTATTAAGACATTGGAATATGTAATATTCTCATTGAAACAGCTCAAAGCTACATTCATCCTTCATTAACCAGGTTATAAAATAGTCACTTACATAACATTTATTTCCTGTTGCCAAACTTTTCTCCTGTGGCTGTTGAATGTGTCCTCTGAATAAATGTGTTGACCTTTTAAGTGTCACTTTAGTCAGATGTCTCCCACAGGCTGACATGTCAGATCCTCGGAGTCGGATGGCTGGGATACTCAAGCATGGATTTTTGCCATTTAGTCCATTTACTTAATTAAAAATTAAAATGAAACTCAATTCTTGAACATTTTGTCAAAACTTATTGCATGCAATGAATGTAAATGTGTCGTTTTTTTTTTTTTTTTTTTTTTTTTTACAATATATTGCATGAGGGCGATGAAGATGAGCACGGGGGCTCTGGAGGAGGGTACAGAGCAGGCAGAGGAAAGGGAATCAGGGATGAAGACTGAGGAGGAAACCAGGGTAGCGAAGATGGTGAGAGGAGCCAGGAGCAGGAGGATCCAGATGGTGACCCAGAGTCCAGTCAGGACAGTGCCTCAAGGGAGGGAAGAGCCTTGGTGGAGATTTTTATCGACGAAGCCATAGAAACGACGGATGGAGATGGAGCATAGATGGAGAGCAGATGGACCAGCATGACACTGCAGGCTTTGGAGGCCGAGACAGAGCTGTAGTGACGACCCACCTAGGTGGAACCAGGTTACCGGAGAACTGAGGTGGAGCCGGACCAACTGAGGGCCAAGGTGGAGCCAAAGGGAGGACGGAGTCATACAGAGCCGTAGGGGTAGACAGTGGATGGCTTGCAACTCCATGGCGCGGGCAAGGTAACATTTGAGCGAGGTGGAGCTGGAGGATTAAGGGAGCCTGGTGGAGTCATAGGTCCGATGATCCCAGGTGGAGCTGAGGGAGGAGCCAAGGCAAAGGAGACACGGCGACTGCCCGAGGTTGAGTGACGGGAACAGGTGGTGTGGTGTATTACGGTTACTTTTCTGGGTGGTGTGTGTGTGCACGTTTATCAGGGAGAAGTGCCTATACAAGGAATTCCGCTCTCTTTTGACATCATACAGGGCACACTCGAAAAAAACTCTCAGAATCCTGTACCGAAACCGGAAGTAGTGTATTTGGCACAGAAATACTCCATCAGACGTCCAACTTGTGTTTTGAAACTTTGGCCATGTTTAGCATGAGAATGCAACTCTTTAACAGTGTAAATAAGTCAGAATGCACGAAATGGCATTACACCCCTTCTTTAAATCACAACAGATCACTCTGAGAAAACAAGAAACACAACAACATTAAACTCAGACAATACAGGACAAAGAACTAGTGAAAACTCAGGGCTTATATACAAACAGGGTAATCAATATAGAAAAATAACAGGTTTGTGGAACTAATTAACAACCATAGAAACTAGTGGTGGGAAAATAAGAACAAAGGAAACAGGAACTAGATCTAAATCAAAACAGAATATACACACGACCAATTTAACAGTTTTACAATTTTAAATTTAAATCATGTAAAATTTTCATAGCAAATGTCTAACTTTCTAACTAATTATTTATGGTAAGCTTTATATAAATGTAGTAATGTTAATGTTCAACATTTTTTATAGGGGTTCATGGGTTGGTTGAGCATCCCTGAGTTTAAATAATTTCTCATTGTAATTATGTTAAACTTTATGTAATTTAGTAATGTTAATGTTTTTAAAATCTATATTGGGAGTCTCTGAGTCTGTAAAAGCTGAACATCCTTGTCTGCTTTAAAATTTAATTGAATGAATGTAGATTCATTTGATTGAAAACTCTTGGCAGTAATATTGTCATGATTGCTGACTTAACTGAAGATGTGGACACAATTTAATTAGTAGTTAAAATGTTTATGCAACAAGACTGAACAAATCCATTCAAACAAATTATTTGGGGTTGAAAAAGTGTTATTGTGTGGGAAAGTCTCCCTCAATTTAATTAAGTTTATTGAACATGTTCATTTCTTGAGTGAAGAGAATACCAATGGCTTTGAAGACAGCATGAAAAGTGTCTGAACTGCTGCAAAGCCAAACACGATGTGCATAAGAGAATCTGCAGTCCATTATGGTAATTTGTCCTTTTGTTAACTCTTTTCCATCTGTAGCTTACGGTGCTGGGAAAGCTAAGTTTGAAACTATATTTGTAGCAGTTCAAGTTATTCTTTTAAAAATGTAGTTAGCTACTAACAAGAAGCAGGGGATAAAATCTTTATGATTAGATAATATAAGTGGAGAGGAAAAGTTCACTTTTTAATTGGCTGGTAACTGGAATTTCTTTCCTAACTGTCTGACTTTGAGTCCTTGGGGAGAACAGAGCCACTGTCCATAATTGAGACCAGCGGACTAGGCTGAGCATTCGTGCATGGACTGCCAAAGGAGGAAGCTCCTATAAATCCCTTTCATATGAATGTCAGCGAATAGGGCCATTTTTGAAGCCCTTCCAAAATAGGAGGTGCAAAAAAAAATCTTTCGATAGGTCTGCTTATCCTCAAGCACAGGTGGCTAAAGCACAAAAAGTTATTGAAATGGTGCCGTGTATCCTCGCCCCCTCAGCTCCTCCGTATAAATGGATGTCTTGATCATTTTCAGCGCAGAGCGCTCTGTCATTTATGATGGGATAGATAGAGGTGGCTCTTAAAGCTTTGCATTATTTATGCAAGATATGCTTGGTGTTTTTCAAGGCCAGATGTTCAAGGTTGTTTGCAGACGATGCTTTGAGAATGCGTTGCTTTTTTTCTTGCATGCAAGAAAATAAAGCCATTGATATACAATGGCCTCAAGTTTTCATGCCACTTGATTTGATATTTTGAGTGCAATGCAGTGACACTGACCAAAAGTGTCCTTTTTCAGCCACTATATGTTGTGCATTTATTCTGTTCGATCATGATTTTGCTGTGCCTGTAATTATATGTCTGTCTCTTTCTCTGAGTAATCAATGTTAGCCCATCTGCTTATAAAATCATGCCAGAGCACTGAAGAACAGGAGTCTGAAAGTTTGAGTTATGAGGTTTGCAGCCTTGATCGCATCGTGTTATGCAACATTCAGGAACATTCTGTCTGCGCAAAAATTCTGCAACCCATTCCCAGACGCTCTCAGACACAGACATCAAACCGGCTCGCTAGGGAAGGATTTTTTAGACTAATTTGACAGAACAGGAAGCTGGCTAGCTGCAAATTTGCACATAAGATGAAACAGTTTCAGAAACACACATTGCACTTTGGGGAAGTGTAAAAATTGTAGTAAACCCTCTCAGTCCCACACTGGGCATTGTGTTTAGCAGCAGAAAGTAACTTGTTTATACCTTCAATACCAATATATCAATACTTAATAGGGTTGTCAAATGTACTGACTCTACCAAGTCTGTACAATGCCAGCATTTCCCCCTAGCATTTTGAGGCTTGATTAGCTACAATGATCAACTCTTCAAAAACATGTTGCAAATAGACATCTTTGATGCTCTTCACCGAGCGCTTACACAAACGGGAGCATTTAAAAGTAGGCAACTATCAATGGATCCCTGTTGTGTGCGTGAACACAATGGCCAATCAGAGGTGTTTATGAATCAAACAGCCCTCAAAATGCTAGGGGGAAATAGTCAAACGTTTCATCAGTCCATGTGACCTTCTTCCGATGGTCCAGTTCCAATGCTCACGTATTCATTATAGGTGCTTTCGACGGTAAATACTGGGCACTTGGTTATGCAGCAGAGTGCAATTCACTGTGTTGTGACACATTCCTCCCATAACCATCATTAAAATTTTGTGTGACTTGTACCACAGTAGACCTTCTGTTGGCTTGGACCAATCGGGATAGCTTTTGTTGCCCTTGTGCTTCAATGAGCCTTGGGCGCCCAACACCCTATTGCCGGTTTATGGTTTGTCCCTCTTTGAGCATTAGGTAAATTCTCACTACTGCTGACAGGGAGCAACACACAAGTCTTGCTGTTTCAGAGATACTCTGACCTTGTTGCCTTGCCGTAACAATTTGGCCCGTGTCAAAGTCGCTCAGATCTTTATTCCTGCCCATTTCTCCTGCATTCGACACGTTGATTACTAGAACTGATTCTTTGCTTATTATTAAATCCCCAGACCTCAACCCAGACCTATATTCGCTTCACCTGTGACTGGTCATAATGTTTTGGCTCATCAGTGTATATATAGTTTATATCGAGAAAAAAAAGCAGGAATTATAAGGGAAAAGGTTTCTGTGAGTGTGTGTGTATGTAATATTAACTATATATCGAAAGGTCACACGCTAATGCTGCCTGCGTCATTGCATGCTAACCCAAGGACCAACATTAATCGCTGTTATTTGGGTCCGACACTTGACATTTTGAGGTTTCTGAATGGGTTTGAGTGAATGATGTGACTCAAGGTTTGTGCACTACAGGTTTTGGTGCTTGTGTGCATTGCATTTATTCTTAAAACTAAATCATTTCTCTAGTATAATTTTGTATTACCTCCAACCGTAGACCCAGGTGTCAGGCAATGGGTTTTATGGTACAATTATAATTCCTGCTCAGCACATTGCGGGATTTACATTAGATGGCACTTGCAGCCCGGATGTTTATTTCCCCCCAATATAATGGAACATGTTGGCAGGATTGTTAGGGCTGCAGAATTGGCGTGTTGAAATACAGGGGGGGTTGGGAAGGATCAGTTTAAGTGCTCTGTACTGTAGGCAATACCTGTGTGGTTCAGATAACAGTCAAGTGCTCTTGTATTTGCTGCTAGCTAGAATTGGTTCTGATCCACGGCTCTCTGGAGATAGACGACAGGCAGGTAGAGTCAGGCACCAGACTTAGAATGAGGGAACATGGGCTATGTTCCAAATCGGAAAACAACAGGTGCTTTGCCATGTCCATACACAAAACCCTGCTAAACTAACTCTGTAGTAATATATATATATATATATTAACTGACAAAGAATATGCAGCTCCTTATATTTTTTGCTGTTATGTAATGTATTTGCATACACTTAATCATTGTAATTATGACATGCAGTAGCGGGAATCATTTGGTAAAATTATGTGTTCAGTGCATTGCGTCTGATTCTGCCCTCTCATGTTCTAGGTCTTATAAATTTGAATTATTCAAGGAATAAAATGTGACAGTGAGACGGAAAAGGAACAGACAATTTGTGCTAACAAGACAGCACTATGTAGTGTTCACAGTTCTTTATTACACCCACTCACTAACAGAAGACAGACACTGGAATGATTGTACCTTCAATTCTGGCTGATCAGCAATGTTGTAAAACCCCAAGATGCTGAAGACAGGCAATTACTTAGTTTACTTCAGACTCTCTCGTTTTCTCATTTTGTTTTTCAGTAGCATTTGCTCTGTGTTTGGATTTGGATTAAAGATTAAAGATAAATGTATATTAGATATGCATTTAAATATTGGCTTTAGTTACTATGTATTGATTGTCTCTAAGTGAAGTAAATCCAATGAAAATATAAAATAAAATATATCCCAAGCAATCAAATAAATAAATGTTAAAAAACCTATACCAGAAGTAGTTGCAAATTAAAACTAGATAAAAAAGTTTGAAGACAAACTTTAAGTTGGCTTGAAAAAGCTGGTCCAGAAAGTTTGAAGTAGTTTTAAAAGTTTGAAGTTTGAAAGTTTAAGTTTTAGTGTAGTAGTTTAAAAGATAGACAGACAGACAGATAGATAGATAGATAGATAGATAGATAGATAGATAGATAGATAGATAGATAGATAGATAGATAGATAGATAGATAGATAGATAGATAGATAGATAGATAGATAGATAGATGGGTGGATGCTATGGTAAACTGGGTGGTTGCTAGGATTTTGCTATGTGGTTGCTAGGGTACTCATGGTGGTTGCTAAGGTGTTGCTATGAGGTTGCTAGGGTACTCGGGGTGGTTGCTAAGGTATTGCCATGTGGTTGCTAAGGTATCCTGGGTCATTGCTAGCGTGTTTCTATGTGGTTGCTAAGGTACTCGGGCTGGTTACTAGGATGTTGCCAGGGTAATTTGTGTGTCTGCTAGGCAGTTGTCATGGTGTTCTGGTGGTTGCTATGCGGTTGCTAGGTTGATCTGGGTGGTTGCTATGAGATAGATAGATAGATTTAGTTTGATAGATAGACAGATTGATTTAGTTGAAAAGATAGATAGATTTAGCTTGACAGATAGATAGATAATAATAATAAATAAAATATATCCCAAGCAATCAAACAAATAAATGTTAAAAAACCTATACCAGAAGTAGTTGCAAATGAAAATTCTGTCAGATCTCAAAAACTCTTTATTTATAGGGTTAATGGCTTGCTCAAGTATTCTGCCTTGAGGGTTCACTTCCGTTCTCAGTCCAAATCCTCCTGCCAGTCACGTCTGCCTCTAGGCTTTGAGTGCGCCTCGGTCTGGCCACTTCATCATACAAACATACAGACAGGCTAATCTCTGAGCTCTCCAAATAATATTATCCTCATAAGCCAATGACAAGTCTGCTCACAGCGTGAAGGAATTGCTCTGACAGGGCCAAACAATAAACAGGGACAGACAAAAAGCATTAGTAAAGCATATTTTAAATGTTTTGAACTTCAAATATTTGTCTAATGTCACTTTTGCAAATCGTATTAAAATTAATATAATACACATAACACATTAAATAGTGTAAAATAGATTTCTGTAGTCAGCGCCGATAGCCTCGTGGGTAGCGCAGTCCCAAGGACCTTTCCTGATCATGCCCCCCTCACTCTCTCCCACTTCGCTACCTGTCTACATACTGTCCTATTATAATAAAAAAAAAAAAAAAGATTTTTATAGTCAACATTACCGTTTTACAATCTAACATGACCAGGAATTGATTGGGATGAAAATTAAGAGGGCTTGATGTCTCTCATGTCAGAGGTGTAAATATTTGTTATAAATATTTTGATGAAAAAATAAAGACATTGGGTATTGTGCAGTGATAAATCATGCATAAATGTATTAGGTCAATTTTGATTTCATGTTAACTTTGGCAGCTCTGGTCTTTGGTAATGTGTCAAATGTTATCTATGATCCCACATTGTTTCTAATTTTTGCATTCATTATTCAAAAGGATGTTTTGTATTCCATGAACAAACACATCCGTCCCAAATGGCTTGGCAGCATGAGAATGAAGGCACAGACTGTACATCTGAATCCAGACCCACGCAAGCAGCTGAGAGTTACACCCATTCATATGGCCTCCAGAGATCTCCATTCAGTGAGTGCTGAAGGACCTCCATGGGGTTAAATGAATCCAATTAGGTGACTGTTGCCTAAAGGTAAGAATGTATATTTAAACATTACAGTATAAATACTATTTCAGTATCCAGTGAGTGGTGTTTTTGTTTTAGGATGATGAAATCTTTCACTGGATGCTAACCTTCATAGAGTGGTGCTTGGCTGTGCAAAACTCAGTGGGTGGTTGCCAGGTCATTGCTATGCAGTTGCTAAGGTGATTAGAATGTTTTTGGCATGTTATGTGGTTGCTAGGGTGTTCTGGATGGTTACATTCTGGCCCAAGTCACGACTCTTTAGCTGTGTCCCAAATGACGCAAATGTACACTATGCGCTATGTACTCAACCGTGTAGTCTATGAATTTTATAAGGTTATTTTAGCATCCAGCATCAGAGTCTGATATTTCCATCCCCTCCACTACTTAATTAAAACTGTGAGTTAAGTTAGGTGCATGAAGAGTCCAACTGTCCAAATGAGTGCATCATCCAGGTATTTAAAGTGCACTTTGTCTTTTTGGAGTTTAGTTAGGATCATTTTACTGACTCGGATCTTTGAATCTCGTTCATTAAGTAGAGGTGAGGCACAGGTACACATCACATTTGGTGCACTTCACCCTAACAATACACTTACAGCCACTTGCACCTGCCTTTTTGAGACACCATGGTAGGCCAGTGTTAGGTCTGGGCCAGTATACTGGCTGTGGTGGCAGGTCTCTGATGTTGATTTAATCCATAATACAAATGCCATGGCAGTCCTTAACATACGACTAATCAACATTATATCACTAGCATTAATTTATCAAAAACTAATTTCATAAAAACGTTTTTGAGTGGTGAATATATCATCATAACTTACCTGAGATAATGTTAACAATTTTTTTGTGAATGTGTCATGGGCGGGTCTGTTTGTTACTGACGTTTTAGTTTGCTTTCAGCAACTACCGACAAGAGATGGCAGTCTGTCAGAAATCGCACCACAGAAAAAAATTGCATGTCGTGTGACTTAACCAAGTTGGCCTTCACATAACATTCACTTTTTCACTTTCACTATTTATACTACAAAACGGCTCTGAATAGAGCATACATATGCAAATAGGGACACACATGGCTTCAATGCAAGAAAGATTTTTTTCACCCATTTTATCATCCACCAGGTGAAAAGTCACAATTTAAAAAAAATGTTAAACACATTTAACATACAATATATCAATTAATTCCACATCTGAACTGCACATATGAACTGTATTCATTATATTTTTTTTTCTGAGCCTAATTTTTTATTTTTTTTTTGAAGGCTCAAAGCATTAAATAGACTCACGATGGCTCAAAAAAACTTGCCTTCAGAACTCTTGAGCAAAGATGTTGTACATGCTTGAGACAAGTTAGACTGCAAGAAAGAAACCAATTTCCAATTGCATAGCAAGTCCCATATAAACAATTCCCTGTTAAGCAAGGCTTACACGACTGATAGACTGTAATCAGTTCATTTTAAAAAGTGTACAGTAATGTAGATATCCTCTGATCTGGAAAATTCAGATAGTTGCTATTAATTTTTCTGCCCTACGGCATGCTCATTATGCTCATAAATAGTCTAAATCTCATTTAAACCAAGACTGCTGTAGGTGCATCTATCCATGCATATAATTCTCAGACATACTCAGAGGAACAGTGTCGGCCCACATCTCCCTGCTGGCACCGTGTGGAAGATGTGTATGCAAGCTCTGCTTAAGTAGGAGCAAACAGAGACCGCATTTACATTTCAATTTGGCAGCGAGATATAGCAAGATTGTACAATCTCTCTCTCATTTTCTGCAGGGCTCAAGATAATTATAGATTGATTCAATGCTTCCTGCCTTCGAAAAAAACACAAGCTTTTCAGTGACTCTGCTACTCCCAGAACCAAAAGGTAATCTAGGAATGAGGTTCATGGCCGATTGGACATCACTTTAATGCACAACTAGGGAGCAAAATGCAAATGCCAGAAATAATGTAGTTCAGAGATTTTAAATAGGGAATAGGGGAAAATGAATCAAAATTATATGCCAGTTGATTAAATCAAATTTAATATTGATTATGAAGACTGCGGCAGGTAAATCTAATCATTGAATATATTTTACAAAAGTGACTTTTTTTAAGTGTTATGCACTCATAAGCACCATGTTTTAAAGATGCTGCTTAAAGTAAAAATGGTACAAATAAATAAAAATATGCATGTTGAGGCCCCTCTATTCTATCAGTCAAGCCACAATTATTTATATAGTTCTTTATATAATATTTAATTGTTTTAAAGAAGCTGCACATTAATAAAACAAGAAAATAACAGTGTTAATGAGGTACAATTCATTTAAAATTATGAAACAAGTTCAATTCAGCTAGAAGCAGCTCTAAGGACTCAAGTCAGTTCAATGTTGATTCGGTTCAGTTCAATAACAGTGTTGATGATGCAAAGTGTGATTTATCCAGCTCAGTTCAGTTCAAATTTTGCTCTTATCTGATAGTGTCAATGCAGTTAAACCGAAAATATTACTGAATATTAATTTAAACCCCTATTAGAAAATCATAAAAGGCAAAATACATATAAAAGTAAAATTACAAATGTCAAGATAAAATATTAATATTTTGAAATCAAGCTAACTTGAGTAGGAGTTATGGAAAAAAACTTTGGAGAAAAAGATATAAAATGCTACAAATGTGGTGGTATGTTTAAACTAAAAACTTCAATCTAAAAAGCAATTAATTTCACAATTCATTATGCAAATGAATTTTACTTCTATAATGTGAGTAATTAGTGATGTGAATTGATTTCATCTGGAATTATTTGGAGATGTGAAAAGAAGACATTCCTTATTACAATAAAGCCAGACCAAATTAATTTTTTATTTTTATTTTTTTTGGAATAATGTTCACTGTTTATGAATGTTTCGTGTTCAAATGTTTATTAAGAAAATAAAAAGATTCAATTTTGATTTCACATTGACTTTAAGCATGTTGATATGTAGTTTGGCCTGTAAAATGTCTGGCAATGCCAGGCCCATTCACACCAAGAACAATAACTATATAAAGACAATTATAACGATAACTATATTAGCGTCCACACAATATTGTTCTGTTAAATTGCGCACTGCAGTTTATGTCATCTGCCATTTTAAATCCTCGAGCTCTCTAATGCCGAATGGATTCTGATTGGGTGTTGATGTTTTTATCTTCCATCAGCTGGAAAAAATCGTTCTGAAAGTGAAAGATATAATTCCTCTGTGCTGTTATCGTTATAGTTGTGATGTGGACTCTATTCTTTTCTATTTAGAAAGTTTTTAGAACTATATCTTTATTGTTATCATTATAGTTATTGTCTTTAGTGTAAACAGGAATTTACAGTTTGTTGCATTGCATTGTCGAAAGAATGTTTGTTGTCATAATGTGTTTCTATTTGCACTCAAATCTTAGTTGTCTAAAATGGAGCAAAAAATCAGTCTGTCAATAAAAAAACTCTCACCGAGGAAAGTATTGAGTGTTGATTCCCAATTGTTGGCTGAGTTGAGCTTTTGTGCCAAAATAAACCCTTTGGTTCTTGAGATTGCTTTGGAATTGACTTTCTGGGTCGACGGCATTTATACACTTATAAACTGCAATTACAAGGGAGAAAAGGACCAGGATCAGGCTTTGTTACATTATCTGCACGGTGACAATTTTCCATTGTGCAAACCTGTAATATAGTCCACATGATAGAACAGTTCAGCCCACGATGTGAATGAACTAAAGGTAAGAGAAGAGAGGGAACAACAGATAGATAGAAAATAAAATAAGACACATTTTCCTGCAGCCCAAGCAAAAAGGAACAAAGCATTGTTTGGCTGTTGTAGCATTGGTCTGTTTCTCACACAAAGCTGTCGCATTGCTTTAGATAACGTATATATAGCGCTTGAGTTGTATAGGAGACTTTTATGATGCTTTTGTGTCCTTTATGAAGCTTGAAAACTTTAATCTTCATTCATTAAATTTTTTTTCTTTTGTGTTCTACTGAAGAAAGAAAGTCATACGGGTCTGGGATGGCATGAGGCTGAGTAAATGATGAGCTATTCCTTTAGGTTTATTGATTCAGCCACAGAGAACATCCCATTTTATCTCTCAGTTTGACACAATCAGAGCGAACGCCTCTAAGATTGATATATGAATAACCATCTCCGTTTACATGGAGGAGGTGTTTGGTGTGCTATATCGGGAATGCTAAGTGTCTTTCAGAAGTGATGGGACACGCAAATATGTATGCTTTAGTGGCAAATGATTGATAAACTGATGCAATGTGTGCTAGACTGACGTATGTCATTCCTTCTGTAGTGTAATGTAACATATTGCAGTTTTTAATGACAGTTATATGCTGTAGTTGACTTTCTGATGACACACTCGCAGTGTCATTTTCACGGTTTCTAAAAACAATGCAGAATCCATTCAAAACAATATGTGCTTGTTTGCAGTCTTTGATGCTAGCTAATGTCTTTAAGTTAATTTATTTTAAAGGTGCCATCGAACATTTTTTCACAAGATGTAAGTCTAAGGTGTCCCCTGAAGGTGTCTGTGAAGTTTCAGCTCAAAATACCCCATAGATTTTTTTAAATTAATTTTTGTAACTGCCTATTTTGGGGCATCATTATAAATGTGCCAATTCAGGCTGCTGCCCCTTTAAATCCTCGCGCTCCCCGCCCCAAGCTCGCGACTACCTTAAACAGCATAAACAAAGTTCACACAGCTACTATAACCCTCAAAATGGTTCTTTACAAAGAGTTTGTCATGCATCATGTCTAATCATGTGAGTATAGTATTTATTTGGATGTTTACATTTGATTCTGAATGAGTTTGATAGTGCTCCGTGGCTAAAGCTAACAATACATGCTGTTGAGAGATTTATAAAGAATGAAGTTGTGTTTGTGAATTATACAGACTGCAAGTGTTTAAAAATGAACATAGCGACGGCTCTTGTCTCCGTCAATACAGTAAGAAACGATGGTAACTTTAACCACATTAGCAACATGCTAACGAAACATTTAGAAAGACAATTTACAGATATCACTAAAAATATCATGATATTATGAATCATGTCAGTTATTATCGCTCCATCTGCCATTTTTCGCTATTGTCCTTGCTTGCTTACCTAGTCTGATGATTCAGCTGTGCACATCCAGACGTTAATACTGGCTGCCCTTGTGTAATGCCTTGAACATGGGCTGGCATATGCAAATATTGGGGGCGTACATATTAATGATCCCGACTGTTACGTAACAGTCGGTGTTATGTTGAGATTCGTCTGTTCTTCGGAGGTCTTTTAAACGAATGAGATTTACATAAGGAGGAAACAATGATGTTTGAGACTCACTCTATGTCTTTTCCATGTACTGAACTCTTGTTATTGAACTATGCCGAGGTAAATTCGATTTTCAATTCTATGGCACCTTTAAAAATCTCCTGCTGATATTGCACATCTATCTCACTAGCTGACATTGTTGTCCATATGGTATCCATTCTTTTCATCTATATTTAACAGTCCTTAGACTGCGAGAGCCATTTCAATCTTTTATGAATCAAGAACATTACCTAGTATTTTTAGTTCAGTTTCCTTTTCTCCTTTCCCTCTCAGACTCTGTACTAGCAGGGTACCTAGGGGCATGTTTTTGTCTGGCATTAAAGCAGCCATGCTGAGACCCTCAGACAGCTTCCAGATTAGAAAATGAAAGACTGTGAGCAACGCAGATTCTGTTGCCAGGGAACTGCATAAATCAACTTGTCATTGGCTAGGCAGTGATGATTCAAAGGTTTGCTGACCACTTGTTGTTCAGCAGTTTGGTTGTAGTCGTATTTTTCTGGTGAACGTTGATGCTGATTGTCTGATTTTCAGTGCCTGATTCAGAATAACAGCAAATAAACCTGATAGCTTATAGAGCATCTAAGTCTTTGCAAAGCAGGTGCACTCTGTTTTCAAACTAGTTTTATGCACTTTTTAGGTCGGGGTGCTGAGTGCTGCACCTGGAGATCTACTTTCCTGAAGTTCAAACACACCTGAACCAGGTCAAGTTGACTTTAAAAATTACAAACAGATGTGTTGGAGAAGTTTAAATTCATCCAAGCCTCCGATATAGAGCAGTGATGGCGTATTTTTGTAGACCAATCTGTAAGTTAGCATTACCCATGGTTCCCTCAACAAAAACCCAATAGGATTTTCCCAATGGTTTTTGTGTAATTGCAGGAAATAAACTTTGTGACCAACAGAAATGTTATGATTCTTACTGTGCATGTTTTGGTACTCATGGTAATCTTTGCAAATGAACACAACTTTAATGAATTTTGAAGCCTAAAAAAGTAAAAAGCTAAATGTAGACTATAAACGAACTGCACAACCATCACTTAACTTCCGACAACTTTTTCAGTCTTTATTTAAAAAACATTTCCCCTGAAAGTTTGAATTAGAATAGTTTGCAAAAGACATAATGAGACTATAAAAGTGATTAGTAGATGAGTTTTCCTGTTTGGTGTGGTGATGTTTTAATGTCCCCGACAACCTCTGCAGTCCCATTTTAGACACTTGTTAGCAACCGCCTTGTTCGAGACAAGTAAAATCTTAAAAAATACAAACCCAATTCAAAAAACGTTGGGACACTGTACAAATTGTGAATAAAAAAGGAATGCAATAATTTACAAATCTCATACATTTATATTTTATTCACAATAGAATATAGATAACATATCAAATGTTGAAAGAGAGACATTTTGAAATGTCATGCCAAATATTGGCTCATTTTAAATTGATGAGAGCTACACATTCCAAAAAAGTTTGGGACAGGTAGCAATAAGAGGCTGGAAAAGTTAAATGTACATATAAGGAAGAGCTGGAGGACCAATTTGAAACTTATTTGGTCAATTGGCAACATGATTGGGTATAAAAAGAGCCTCTCAGAGTGGCAGTGTCTCTCAGAAGTCAAGATGGGCAGAGGATCACCAATAAGAAAAATAGTGGAGCAATATCAGAAAGGAGTTTCTAAGAGTAAAATTGTAAAGAGTTTGAATTCATCATCTAAAGTGCATAATATCATTCCAAAGATTCAGAGAATCTGGAACAATCTCTGTGCGTAAGGGTCAAGGCCGGAAAACCATACTGGATGCCTGTGATCTTCGGGCCCTTAGACGGCACTGCATCACATACAGGAATGCTACTGTAATGGAAATCACAACATGGGCTCAGGAATAATTCCAGAAAACATTGCCGGTGAACACAATCCAGCGTGTCATTCGCCGTTGCCGACTAAAACTCTATAGGTCAAAAAAGAAGCCATATCTAAACATGATCCAGAATCTCAGGCATTTTCTCTGGGCCAAGGCTCATTTAAAATGGACTGTGGCAAAGTGGAAAACTGTTCTGTGGTCAGACGAATCAAAATTTGAAGTTCTTTTTGGAAAACTGGGACGCCATGTCATCCGGACTAAAGAGGACAAGGACAACCCAAGTTGTTATCAGCGCTCAGTTCAGAAGCCTGCATCTCTGATGGTATGGGGTTGCATGAGTGTGTGTGGCATGGGCAGCTTACACATCTGGAAAGGCACCATCAATGCTGAAAGGTATATCCAAGTTCTAGAACAACATATTCTCCCATCCAGATGTCGTCTCTTTCAGGGAAGACCTTGCATTTTCCAACATGACAATGCCAGACCACATACTGCATCAATTACAACATCATGGCTGCGTAGAAGAAGTATCCGGGT
This sequence comes from Chanodichthys erythropterus, assembly GCF_024489055.1. Taxonomy (NCBI): domain Eukaryota; kingdom Metazoa; phylum Chordata; class Actinopteri; order Cypriniformes; family Xenocyprididae; genus Chanodichthys; species Chanodichthys erythropterus. Next base: position 31,900,893 of record NC_090240.1, read on the forward strand.
ACTGAAATGGCCAGCCTGCAGTCCAGATCTTTCACCCATAGAAAACATTTGGTGCATCATAAAGAGGAAGATGTGACAAAGAAGACCTAAGACAGTTAAGCAACTAGAAGCCTGTATTAGACAAGAATGGGACAACATTCCTATTCCTAAACTTGAGCAACTTGTCTCCTCAGTCCCCAGACGTTTGCAGACTGTTATAAAAAGAAAAGGGGATGCCACACTGTGGTAAACATGGCCTTGTCCCAACTTTTTTGAGATGTGTTGATGCCATGAAATTTAAAATCAACTTATTTTTCCCTTAAAATGATACATTTCCTCAGTTTAAACATTTGATATGTCATCTATGTTGTATTCTGAATAAAAAAAAATGAAATTTGAAACTTCCACATCATTGCATTCTGTATTTATTCACAATTTGTACAGTGTCCCAACTTTTTTGGAATCGGGTTTGTACATGCACAAGGGGGTATTACTGATGTATTTTATGTCATAGAATAAAATGTGAAAATATCTTGTGTTTATCACAGACTTTATTTCAGGCATTTAAAAACCAATTTAAAGCTGAAGTGTGTATTTTTTTGGGTTAAAGGGTCATGAACCATTGGTGCAGGAGAATGTGTGAAATATGTATATAAAAACTTTAAACACAGATACTTTATTCTGTATATGAGCTATGAGCCACGTGGCTAGTGTTGTTAAATTCATCGCGGAGCTCCACGCTGAAACTGTTCATATGTGCGCTCAACGTGTAACAATTGTATTTTTCAGTGTGGTGACTGACAGCAAACATTAGATTAATCCGCGCTGAGGAGCCGGGCCGATACACAACCCACGTAAAGATGATAATTCCGCAAATAACTGCAATTGCAGGCTTCAAACAGAGATGGCGACAAAGAGGCAAAACTTACAGACTGCAGCTTTAAACAACTAATTGACTTTAGGATGATGGAAATTAAGTGTTAAAATGCTATCTGTGTTTCTGTGTTTTGGCCTACAAAAATGCACCATTCCTGCAGCACTCTATAGCATACACAAGATTTGTCGTTTACTGCATCCTAAATCATATTCGCTACATTGACAGTAGTATGCCAGAATATGTTTGTATGACATACGGTTTCTGATAGATTTTTATAAGAACTCCAATCATTTGTGTTTGCTTTTTAGGCTAATATTGCCCACAGCCCCTTTGCAATGGTTTTCTGATGGGGTATCTGCTCTTAAATCTAATTTTCAAACAGATTTTTTAAAAATTTTAATGAATAAAATTACATCATGAGTCGTCCCATGACACTGGAGAACCACTGGTATCGACATCAGACCTGAGGTGAAACATCTAAAGATACCATTTTTAATTTGAACGTGTGGACATTGGGAAGCTTAGAAAATAGTGTGAGTTGTATGGACCACATTTATAGTGCTTTTATGATGTCAAAATGATCTCTGGGAGGGATGTGACAAGTAAATTGGTGTGTCTAAATTGCATTGTCATTTTAACAACCTCAATTTATGAAAATCAACCCTATTCCCACTCACAGGTTTTATCTCTTTGTCAAACACAGAGAACAGAGTGTTTGAGGTGCCGAGCAGAAGAAACTTGCTGTTAATTAGTTGTTCACAGACGATATCTCACACACTCAACTGTCAGCCACACGAGGTTTGTCCCTGCAAATAATAAATAGATAAAGTAAATAAAGTAGAATTTCTTTAAACTCTTTAAACTTACATGATTGATGTCCTCAGCACACAGAGACTCAAGTTCTTCGAAACAGTAAAGCATTTTTGATTCAAAGTTTTGAAAAGCATCACTCAAAGCGGTTCATTTAAACGTTATTTTTGTGTAAACTGTTTTTTTTTTTTTTTTTTTTTTAATTAATAGCTATTTTTAATTTTTAAAGTGTGAAGATTTTCAATAATATTTTCCAAAAGGTAGTAAAAGTAAATCATGCTTTTTTGTTTATATCATAAATTTGATTTATTTTTCATATTTCCGAACTCTGGAACTAAGAAAACGAAGATGAAATAAATGTAATATGCAGTGGTATTACTGAATTTCATTAGTTCACAATTGTGTTTAATCCAGCGAAAACCAACAAAACAATCACCGAAACTCAGTTTTCAAATCTATCATTGACCGTATAAACATAACTAAGAATCTAAACCCATCTTAAGCAATTGGCGTACAACTCCTCTAATCAATTCAATGCACTGCTTTCAAGGATTATAGATGGATCAGTGGCCAAAAGAGCCATTTAATCTTTTAGTCATCAGTGTTTGTTGAACACCTCAATTAATCATTATGCAGTGCCACATTGCCAAGACTTTCTAACAGGCTTTCCATGGCACTTCTGAACTATCATACATTCTTGTATCTTTGGAAGCCTTGAAATAGTTGTGTACTCATTCTCAGATCTGGTTTATGGACTGTAGTTTACCATGTTTGGTATAGCCATAACCAAATTTAAACTAATTGAACACTTATTTTTGAATGGCATTGTAATTTCAGAGAGTGTCTAATTGGATGTGTAGCAAATTTCCAACTACTTAAAATGTTAGTTCACCCAAAAATGAAAATAATGTCATTAATTACTCACCCTCGTGTCGTTCTACACCCATAAGCCCTTTGTTCATCTTCAGAAAACATTATAAAGCGATGAGAATTTTGTTTGTGCGCCAAAAATTTTTTTTAACAATATCTAGTGATGGCAGATTTCGAAACACTGCTTCAGAGCGTTATGAATCTTTTGAGTCGAATCAGTGATTCGGATCGCGTATCAAACCGCCAAAGTGCTGAAATCATGTGACTTTGGCGCTCCGATCCACTAATTTGATTCGTAAAGCTCCGAAACTTCAAGAAGCAGTGTTTTGAAATCGGCCATCACTAGAGATACTGTTAAAAACAATTTTTGGCGCACAAAAAAATATCGCTTTATAATATTAATATTGAACCACTGAACTCACATGAACTGATTTAAATATGTTTTTAGTACCTTTATGGAACTTGAGAGAGGGAGTATCATTGCTGTCAATGCAGACCTCACTAAGCCATTGGATTTAATCAAATATATCTTAATTTGTGTTCAGAAACTGATGAACAAAGGTCTTACGAGTGTAGAACAACATGAGGGTGAGTAATAAATGACATTTTTTGTGTTTTTTATGAGGCTTTGTCCACATGTATACAGATATTTCTGAAAACACCGTCCACACCGACAGCATTTTACAACTAGATAATGTAAAAACACTCACATAACCCAATATTTGCTACCATTGCCATTTAAAAAATATATAATAAAATTAACCTGTTTACACAGAAAAAATAAAATCTTTTTTTTCTCTCTCTCTCAAAAAGATTTCAAATCTAAAAAAAAAATTTCAGTGATCTAACATGCTATTTGCACATGATTGGGAGGCCAAAACTCAAGGGACAGAATTACTCAAGTCAGAATTACTGTTTACTTATGGATGGGGAGTGAAACACGTGAGCGATTACTGGGGTCATTTTTGTCAGGATAAAACTTGTCTGTGTTTGCTCTTACTGCTGTCTAGGAAAAACAAGTGAGATTTTAAAGAGATGTGATTTTTCTTTCCTATGGAACTCTCGTTACTCACTGTATATTACATATTCTCAGCTAATATTAGAGTCTCAGTGCAGTGCTGCCCCAGAGGCTCCCTCAGGCTCAGAGATCATTTCTTCCTTGTTTTAGGAATGAGTCTGACATAACCTCCTGATTCCCATCAGCCCCGTGTCCGGCAGCATTCCATCACTCTTCGACGGTATCGATTTGTCCGTCTCTCTTGTCGGCCTCATCACTGCACCTCATCACTGTATACGTATGTCTGAGGATGACTGCAGGTGTTGTGGGTCGACGTGCTGCAGCATACGGGCAAAATGCAATTCACTTTGTTTCCAGAGCCCTTGGCTTTTCTGTCTGGTAAGTGGCCACTAAGGGGAATAGATCTGTTCACTTCCATTATAACACTCGGAAATGCTCGCCTGGTGGACAATCATGTCTGACCTTGAAATTGATCTTGAGTATAAAAGTTTGTGATGTTCTTTAACCATATCAATTCTTTGGAAGCAAAAAACATCACAAATTATAACCACGAGTGATGGTTGTTGAGGCAGGCATCACTGAGGTTCACTTTTTCAGAACTCTTCGAAGTATAATTCATCCTGAACAGAATATCATACAGACCTGATTGCTGGTTCTTTTGACTTGGGCCACCTAGCAACAACCCAGAAGACCCTAGCAACAACGTAGTGACCAACTAATCTCTACAGAAACCACAGGAACTGTATGGGAAAATACTAAGGGTGTAACGGTGCATGTATTCGTCCTGAACTGTCACGGTTTGGTGCATACAGTCGGATAACGAATACAGTCAGTCACAGGTGATCCACATTCCAATCCAGAAGGGGGCGCCACAAAAGGAAGAAGCGCATAATCTATGACAATCTATGCATAGATATTTTATGTGTAATCTCCTAACCCTTAAATGCATGACTGTTCATTTTTATCAATAATGCATGACTGACAATCATTTTTACATATTCGGGTCTTTATCGACCCGGATCTATATCTAACACGGAAGGATCTCTACCTGTCGCGATAACATAAAACTCCTCTGATATTAGAGTAACAATTACAGAAGAATAAAATAAAGCATATTTTGTTACCTTTTGGAGCTTGAAAGGGCTCCGTTTGAGCAGATATTTTATGCCATCATCACTGTCCTCGTCAGAGCTCATTTCCCAGTAAATTCAGCAAATAATGGGCTAGTTTTATGTTTGAGGTCACGAATATGAGCCCATTAATGATCTCAAAGGTATTCTCAAAACTATATAATCTTCAAAATCAATATTTCAATCGCTAACAGCTTCACCAGATCCAGTAAAAATTACAGTCATATTTGATTGCGTTCAGTACTTGCTCTGCAGTAAATCGCTGAGCCATTTCATGTTTTTCTTATTATTTCGTTTTTTGTCTGAATGAAGTCGTCACTTCATCATTGTGTATCAGACATTGCCACCTTGTGGAATAAAGGTGAATTGCACTTATTCTATCATCTAAGATTCAGTTATTGTTGTGCAGAAAGAATATACGTACACTGATACACAACTCGGGTCATTAGCGTCCCTATACAATTTTTTACAAAAAATGAATACAAATAATTTTATGATTTTTTTTCTTGTTATATTCTTTATAATGAACTGATTGAGGAATACCAAGAAGGTTGATGTCTAACTTTAAAAAATGAACGAGGAGGATGGTAGTGAATGATGTCCCGGGTCACTAAAGACCCGAGGTATGCATTTAAGGGTTAACCAGTGTTTCAACTACGGAAAGACATCAATAAAACAGCTTGAGAATAATATTTCACGTAGTATTACATTTACCTCAGGCAAGTCATTTACTGTCCGCAGCTAGTTAGTTCACTAGAGAAGTGAACTCTAGAGGGGAGGATTTCACTAAATATATACACTATATTAGCTTATATATTCCTTATATTTACTTTATCTGTTAGTAATGTCCTACTTATTGAATATATGTTTAAATAAATTTGTCATTTCAATACCGAGGTACCAAAACGTTCATATTTGTGTACCATTACACCCCTAGAAATTATGATTCCTGACCACTGTCAATCCTCCTGTAGCTGGGCAGAAATTGGCATTAAATAACTTTTAAATGACAGGAAATGTGTTGTGTAATACAATAGCTTTCATCAGTTGTCGTCTTATGCTAGTCTTCCCATTGAATCTCTGAGGTGCCATGTCTTTTTTACCATTTCTGAAATGATTCATTTTCAAGCCCAGACTTTGAGGGTGAAACTCAGCATGTATGACACCTCCTTTAGATTCGATGCTGTTATATTGGATGTATTGGATGCATATTGTTGTATATTTGACTGGATATTGCCAGAAAACGATGACTGGGAACTTTTGAAACAACTTACCCATTTTTGCTAAGCGTATAGGACTGTCTAATCATTTAATGGCCCAAATCAGATTGGCTCAGCAATAACTGCAGAGAAAAATGAGCATTGACTGCAACAAACAGAAAATACTGATTGCCAAAGCACATTTATGGATGCGGGTGAAAAACAGGAGACGTGGTAATTCAAGCTCTGCACTGTAATGATGCTATAAAATTGGAAATATCTCCTGCAATTTTGTACAATAGCTAAAACTGATGTTTAAATAAAATACTGATGAAAAGCACCTCTCAGCAGTATACAGAGGAAAAACAATTCAGCTCAGTGAACATTCAACTGACCAGACGTACCACACTTCAAAGCTGAAACGATGTGTCAGCTGTAACCTACGGTGAAATTTCAGTGAGTGGGCGCAATAAAACGACGGTGACCTGCTTTTCTGCATCTCTCTTTAAAGGCTTCTAAGTGCACTTATGCATCTGTCCTCAAGACTTAAGCACAGACGAAGACGATGAACAATGTGGGATTCATCACCATTTCGACCTTTTGTTATGAAACACTGAAAATACTGTAGGATGTGAGTCAGGGGGTAGGATGGAGAATGTTAATTATGAGCCATTAAGTCTTCTACCAGGCTACTTCAGCAGTGCATTGCAATGAAACATTATTTATGTCCAACTGATGTCCCATTTTCTCCATTCACCCACTCAGTTCCGGTCTCGTCTTTATGGGGAGGGCGCCAAGCTGATTTATCTGTGCAGGTCTCTGAGGAACTGTAGAAACTAGAGCACTTTAATCAAAACTCCTAACATAGTATGTCATCAAAGGAGACAAGACTCTTTTCTTTCTGAAAGGACTTCTCTCTGAGACATGCCCACTGCAATATGTTCACATGCACAGTGGTATTTTGATATTAATCAGAATTTACTTTATATTAGAATTGTAGATACATCATGTAAATGCACTGCCATAACCTGATTAAACCAATATTTTGTTACAAGAAATCTGAATAAGACAACTGGCATATACCTTCAGTGTTATGGAAAGTTACTTTTAAAAGTACAATATATAATATGTTGCAATATTCCTTTTGAATAATAATAATAATAATAAATATAGCTTCAAGCAGGAATAAAGGGGCCAAGCATAACAGAAGAAAACAAGGAAGCTAGCAGCAGACAAACAATGTCATACTGGACTATGATAGCAACTGAGACAAAGGCACTGCATGTCAATTTTGAAGTCAATCAGACCAACACTACTGTAGTTAGAGCCAATTTCATGTTTTGTTCAATTATAGCGCCACCAAGTGGCGCAGTCCCACTACTTTTTGTGTGTCCTCAGAGTGCCCCCATACCTAAGCGTGTCAAATTTCATTTCGTTGAGTTTTAGATCCGAAAATGAATATCATTCGACTTGGCATGACACCCTAAATCTAACAAGACCACTTTTATGATTTTTGGACAAACCATTCAGAAGTTATAAGCAAAAATAGCCATTTTTCATATCTCCAGACTTGTAGGTGGCCTCAAGTCATGCTTGTGATGACATGAACCAAGTTTGGTCTGAATACGATAACTTGTTGAGGAGATAGAGCCTCATGTCTATTTTCGCAAGCGCTACGTAAAATTCCTTTGCACGTTTTTCAAAAAGGTTGGATTCTTGAATTCCACAACTTTTTATTGGCATGGTCTGAGGATGATCTGGTTCAATTTTTGTGAAAATCGGAGCAACGGCCTAAGAGGAGTTAGGAAAAGGTAGTTTTTTTGGAAAATTCTAAATGCTGGGAAAATTTTCATGATGGAAAATGACATCACAGGGTGCGATTGAATTGTCTTTAGCCAAGGAATCAGAGGGAAAAGTTTTTTTCAAGCCCTTATGGTTTAAAAGTTATTAGCATAAATATAAGTTTGGACAGTTGGTGGCGCTACAGGGATTGAGTTAGAGACTCCAAATTTGGTATGGTGACAGTTCAAAGTGTCCTTTATCAGTGTGCCAAATTTCTTAACTTTCCCTCAAGTGGTTCTATTGGCAGCCATAGTCTTCCAGAGTGGAAGAATAAGAAGAAAATTTGAAAAGGAAACTCAGATGTTTGTGTTGTATGTTTAAAAGTAATGTTACTTTTCTAGTTACTTGAAAAAGTAATCTGATTACGTAACTCAGGTTACTTGTAATTTGATACCCCTTTTAATCAGAATTTAAATGCAGTCAATAAGTGGTGAAAAAGTCCATAAAAAGTCCATATGTATGTAGTATGTAGAATGTTTTTAACAATCCATTTTAGAATTGAGTTTGCCATCTGTCTGACAGTATGTGCTGTTCATGCAGGACACATTCTTGTATTCTCTCTATGGCATTGTTTTTGGTATATGTTTAGTCTAGATCTGCGTATTCTCACAAACATGCTGTACTAGATGCTATTTCAAGCTTGAATTGTTTAAAGCAATTGCATTGAGTGATAGTTTCTCAAATAGCTGCATGATTGTGGCAAGGACATTTAATTCCTTTAGTTTCATCCAATGTTTCACTGTTCTGCTAAAGTCAAAAGGTTTTAATGCATGTCCAAGGACTCTCAGGTAAGCTGTTAAATGTGCCAGACCTGTGCAGTAGCGCTATTCATCTCAATTGAGCTTCTCTGCATTCTAAAGGTGAATAATAGAAGCCGTTATCTTCAAATGTGTTTTTCTAACACTAAGTGGCTGGATACATCTGAAACTGTTAGAGTAATCATTGCATCATTTGTTGGGAGCAAAGTGTGTTTTACTCAGCTTTGACTGATGGGACTCATTAGCTGCAGACTGTGAGTGTTGCATTTACCTGGTATGAAATTTGGTTAGTAATCTGCTCTCCTGCTCAAATAGTACACTGTATTTTCACTGTATAAAATAAAAATGAAGTTGCAATTGAGTACATTTAACTTTTGAAACTACAGTTAAAATTATAATCAAGTCCTTTAGTATGTTAGTCAACACACCAAAATAAGTGTACTTCTGCAGGGGTAGCTACAGGTAGAAGGAGCTCTTCTGTGACATAGATGTTGGAATTTCAAGCAATGACAAAAACAAAAAAGCTATTTAGGCCACTCATCTTGACCCATCCTTTCTTTGAGAGTGTATTTGAGAGCAATCACCATAAGTTAAAATGCCAGTGGGTTTCAAAGACATGCTAGAGCTGTTTCCAGGTCAAAATTCAATCTAGTGGCAAAGTTAGTAGTTAATTGTATCAAAGGAACCCTGAATGAAGCTGCGTTAAAGTTCCTAAGTGTGTCCTGGAGCCACAGTCACGTTTCTAAGAGAATGCCATATTTCAAAGTCAAAAGTGGGACAGTGGATTTAAAATATATTTCCCGCTTTTCAAAAACATAGTAATGCTATGGTTAGCTTTCCAATTGAATTGTCAACACAAACAGCAGAGGATAAATAATGTTATGTTAAATGCAATACATTTTATTTACATGTCATCAGAGAAGAGATGTCGTTGCAAGAGGAAGATATTTTGATTAAAGTTTATTTTATGCAATTTAGTTAATGGGATAGTTCTCCCAAAAATGAAAATTTGATGTTTATCTGCTTACCCCCAGGGCATCCAAGATGTAGGTGACTTTGTTTCTTCAGTAGAACACAAATGATGATTTTTAACTCCAACCGTTGCGGTCTGTCAGTCAAATAATGGGAACTTCTACTATAAGAGTAAATAAAACTTGCATAGACAAGTCCAAATTAAATCCTGCGGCTCGTGATGACACATTGATGTCCTAAGACACGAAACGATCGGTTTGTGCGAGAAACCAAACAGTATTTATATCATTTTTTACCTCTAATACACCACTATGTCCAACTGCGTTCAGCACTCGCTTAGTGAGGTCTGTTCGCGCTCTGACAGCGGCAGTGCTGCTCGCGCATATACTTCAATGAGTGCTAGACATCACTTCCGCTGTCAGAGCAGTCTATGCAAGTTTTATTTACTCTTATAGCAGAAGTTCCCATTCACTAGCATTATTTGACTGACAGACGGTAGTGGTTGCAGTTAAAAATCATCATTTGTGTTCTACTGAAGAAACAAAGTCACCTACATCTTGGATGCACTGGGGGTAAGCAGATACACATCAAATTTTCATTTTTGGGTGAACTATCCCTTTAAGTTGCAGCTGAAGTGCCCTATCATATACCCGGCACAATGCGGTGCCAGGCGCGACACAAGTGTTTTTTGCTAGTTTCAGCCTGATGCAGTTATCATTTTCACATCCTGCACCACGTTGCTTAAATAGCAAATGCATTTGTGCACCCATGGGTGTGCTGGTCTGAAAATGAGGTGTGCTCAGGTGCATTGTTGGCGCATTGCTATTTTGAGGCAACTGAAATAGACTACGCTATTGACCAAATGAAACCTGGTCTAAAATCAATGGCGCAGTATTTTTTTTGTTATCTAAAGAGCGTGTTAGTAATATATGCCTCTAGACGGGCTTACACTCTGCTTATTACACACACAGGGTCCATATATTAAAAATAAAAGGATTACTATGTAAAAGATTATTATTGTGTGCATAAAGATAAAAATGCTTTGGTGGAATCCGGCTTGTCCCGTAGATGATCCGTTTCCTCACGAGAAGTGTTGAGTTTTTCCACTTGCAAATTCCGCCATCTAAATAGCGAATCCGCCATGGCGCTAGCGGAACTGGCTTTTAAAGGGAATGGGAGATGAGACTCTGATTGGTTTATTGCACGTTATGCCCAAAACACACCCATTACTCATTAAGAGAATAGGGACAACCCTTTTAGACCACGCACCGGGCACGCCGACCATTTTTCCTGTCATTAAACTACCAAAAGTGGATTCACACATTCCCTAAGTGTACTTGAGTGTATTTGTATTTTAATTTAAAGGTGCCCTAGATTCAAAAATTGAATTTATCTTGGCATAGTTAAATAACAAGAGTTCAGTACATGGAAAAGACATACAGTGAGTCTCAAACACCATTGTTTCCTCCTTCTTATATAAATCTCATTTGTTTAAAAGAACTCCGAAGAACAGGCGAATCTCAACATAACACCGACTGTTACGTAACAGTCGAGGTGTACGCCCCCAATATTTGCATATGCCAGCTCATGTTCCCAACATTATGAAAGACATTAGACAAGGGCAGCCAGTATTAACGTCTGGATCTGTGCACAGCTGAACCATCAGACTAGGTAAGCAAGCAGGAACAATAGCAAAAAATGGCAGATGGAGCAATAATAACTGATATGATTCATGATAAAATTATATTTTTAGTGATATTTGTAAATTGTCTTTCTAAATGTTTCGTTAGCATGTTGCTAATGTACTGTTAAATGTGGTTAAATTACCATTGTTTCTTACTGTATTCATGGAGACAAGAGCCGTCGCTATTTCCATTACTAAACACTTGCAGTCTGTATAATTCATAAACACAACTTCATTCTTTATAAATCTCTCCAACAGTGTAGCATTAGCCGTTAGCCATGGAGCACTATCAAACTCGTTCAGAATCAAATGTAAATATCAAATTAAACACTGTACTTACGCGATTAGACATGCTGCATGACGAAACTTTGTAAAGATCCATTTTGAGGGTTATATTAGTTGTTTGAACTTTTATTTTATGTTGTTTAAGGCAAGCGCGAGCTCTTGGGGCGTGGAGCACCAGATTTAAAGGGCCACACACCCTGAATCGGCTCATTTCTAATTATGCCCCAAAATAGGCAGTGAATTAATGAATTTAAAAAAAATCTATGGGGTATTTTGAGCTGAAACTTCACAGACACATTCAGGGGACACCTTAGACTTATATTACATCTTTTTAAAAAAAGTTCTAGGGCACCTTTAAGATTAAAAAATACTCTCTTTTTGTGGACTCAAATTATGTACATTTTCAGTACTCATAAATATAGGTTGTTCAACGTAAATGGTTTAAGGCAATTTGTTTTCTAAAGTAGTTTGAGTTACCTTAAAGTCATAAATACCTATTTATTATAAATGATTTCTCCATGCACATCATTTTCTTTAAGTAAAATAACTCTTCCTCCCTTTTGCAGCATCATCTCTTTTCTTCTCTGTTGACGTGTTTACTGGCACAAGGGCGGGGCAACCTATCAATCACATGAGGTCAACCAATAACAAACCACAACCATCCAACCGCATCCAATCATGGACAAAATCAAGTCCTGCCCTAATTTTTTCTTTGTTTCAGAAGCCATTTCAGTCCGTCTCGGATCTATGTCACAGATTCAGCATTGGGGAAGAAAAGATTATTGCAACTTCCGTTTCATGCTGACTTTAACTTACCTTAACTTTTACAGTGTTACATGTTTATCATCCTCACTTCGTAATTGTGCCTGATTTTCAGAGAGCAATGCAACACCGCATCAGTCAGGAAGAGGTCTCTTACGATGTCATGCTGATCTGGAGTCAGAATATTTTGTTCTGTCCAGCAGAGCGGTCTCCTGTCAGCCATGGGGCAGCTGGCCAACCAAAGGCAGAGAAGAAAGACAGACACAAGGTTCTTTTGTATTTCTGCCAAGAATAACAGCACATTCTGTATGGATATTGTACAACAAAAGATCCCACATGACTTTATTGTAATGGATGTGGATTAATTGCCCTCTTGTGGTTTGGAGTCATAAATCCTCATAGATCACTGCAAAATTATCTTGATTATATGGTGTGCATGGTATAATATAGATTATAATATAACATACGCATCCTATCTATCTATCTATCTATCTATCTATCTATCTATCTATCTATCTATCTATCTATCTATCTATCTATCTATCTATCTATCTATCTATCTATCTATCTATCTATCGTTCTATCTATTGTTCTATCGTTCTATCATTCTATTGTTCTATCGTTCTATCATTCTATTGTTCTATTGTTCTGTCATTCTATTTTTTTTTTCATATACAGAGGCACAGAAATACATTGTTATGCACAAACTGTTTCCACTAATGTATGTCCACCAAAAAGTTCAAAACCATCTCTATTATTTTTTCATTTAAAACCTAACAAACGTATTATTGTGAAACATTTTTCTTTATGTGCTTGGGCTATATATACACAGTATATCTTCAAAAAAAAATGTATCTAATGCTAAAATCATTTTATTTTTGATTTGAGCATCCAAATGCTAAACTACACCTGACAGTTCAGTTCTATGCACGCGTTGTACTTCGTAAATTTTGTCTCAAACTAGACAAGGGAAAAACTGATAAGGCTGGCCTAATTTCAGACACATCTCACTGTTACATGACATGTTTTGTCTATTTGACAAAAAAGCCAGATTCCCCTGAGAGTTGCGATCATGAGACTACTGTTAGTCCGTGCTAAATCCTACAATGTGAAAATCTGCACAACAAAAACTTCAGATTTCCTTTGAAATGCTCCTTGTACGAGACTATGGCTGAATGTGTTACGCGATAGGTTTTCAAAGTCCACTGTGACGTGTTCAAGTTATGGCTTTCACAATAGAGATATCTTTTTATGTAATCCTTAAGGCTGGAGCCTCATATCCATCACTGGATGAAGGACACTCCCTTAAGCTGAAGGACATCTCCCTAGTTGTGTAATTTGAGAGTTGTCAAAAGCAGGGCGTGCAGTATTTATGGTGTGCTGATATGGCCTCAGATGACCTATCAGGTGTGGTTTAATATGTCCAGATTTCAGCCACTCCTTCTTGGAATCACGTTCATGCCTGCCTGGAAGAATAGCCTAAATACAGCCATTCATGTGGTAAACATCAACACAAGAGAACAGATGATAGGGAACAGACTGAACACTAAAGGTAGACTACAGGCAGACTATTAAAACTAGACTATAGAAGAAAAAAATCACAGATGAGATCTCTTGAATATCTCTATTGCGTCTCCTAGGTAGCAGTGAGATTAAACTAAGACTTTTGCATGAATCTTCTGCTTTTTTTTTTTTCTTAGAAAAAGGCCACAGAAAGAGTGTCTCAAACCGTGCTGAGATTTGATATCAAAAGTCAGAGATTTCAGTATGAATTTATTTATTAAAAAAAAAAAAACTTAATGAGAAATGTTTTATTAATTTTACATCAAATTCTTTTGAGACTAAATCATGAGGTATGATATCCACACCTTTAAAAAACACTCACACACACACATTTAAACCAGATGTGATTTAGCTAGTTTGAGATGGTCTCCAAGGCTGACCAGATGAAAGTGCCTAAAACCCCTCTATCACTGAAGACAAGCAAGCCGGGTTCAGCAGGGCATTCAGTCTTGCCTACAACCTTGACTTGTACATTCAGTGATTCATTTCGTGTACCACGGATGAAAGAAATAAAGGCAAATTCATACAGGTTCGTCAAAAAATGAGGGTGAGTAAATGATAACTTCATTTTTGTGTGAACTATTCCTTTACCTTGCATCCGACTTGTAGGCACTCACAAAATGCTTAGTCTTAAAATATGTAACTGGTTTGATTATAGTCCAAATGAAAGTCTGTTTGCATTGATTTTAATGTTGAATAGGTAGTTCTCTCAAGTATCATTCCATAAAAAAAAAGTTTGTAATTTGTTTCGTTTGTTGGAAAATATTCTTTCAGCTTTCTATTTTTAGTTTTCACTGACTTTGCAGAGAAGCAGCATTATGGCACATTTAAGGAACAGTTTGCACAAACTATTGTTTAAAAAAAAGGTCTACCGGTCGTTGAGGAACAGATGTGCTGTTTCAGAAGAGCAGTGTACTCTTCTGAATAACAAAGTTCACTAACTTTTCAAATATTCATGTACAAGTTGGCATGTTTCGAGGCTGTTTCAAGTTCGATTAGGGGAGTGCTGGGGTAACACTGCAGTCTAATACTTGAGGCACCTTCCATAAAAGCCAAATATAGTTCCATCGATCCACTGGCGAAACCTTGAGACGGAAGTGTAGACGCCAGGGTACTGGGCATCAGCACAGCCATTTCCCCAGGAGACGATGCCGTAGACGCGGCCCTCGCACACCAGCGGTCCTCCAGAATCCCCCTGCAGAAAAGACAATAATGTTAATGTGATTTTGGACAGGATGGTGAGATGGTGTGCAAGAGTGAAGGAGGTCAAACTAGAACTAGAAGGTGAAACTCACAGTGATGTGAGACATATTGCCTTTGCTATAAATTTAATTACATTTCTTTTTATTTCAGTGTTATTGGTGAACTTGACACATTTTAATGCCAGCAAAGCTGCTGCTTTTTAGCAAGAAATGGAATGGGAATTGATTTTTATCCATCAAAAATTGATTTGGATTAGAGAGTACATTATTTATTTATTTATTTACACCACCATTTAAAAGTTTGGGGTCAGTAAGATTTTATTTATTTGAAAAAATTGTGTCTTTATTCAGCAAGGATGCATTAAATTGATTAAAAATGACATTAAAGCAAATCAGCATATTAGAATGATTTCTGAAGTGTCATGTGACACTGAAGTAATGATGCTGAAAATTTAGCTTTTGCCATGATTATTATTGTACATTGTAATCACAATTTCTTTTATCAAATTATTGCAGCCTTGGTGAGCATTAGTGACTTTTTACAACATTTAAAAATCTTAAAGATTTTCTTTTACTTATTTGTTTCTTACTTATTTTTTGACAAGTCCTTAATTTCTACCAGATTCTGAATAATATTTATCACATACACTCATCAGATAAAATGTCAAGCTTCGATTTATTCATTATTTTACGGAAGAGGATTAGGGCCAAGCAATAATAAAAAAATAAAACCATCTCGAGATTAAAGTTGTTAAATTTCGAGAAAAAGGTTGAGATAAAATGTTGAGAATAAACTTGTTAAATTACGAGAAAAAACTTGTAAAATTTTTCGAGAAAAAAGTCGATATAAAATGTTGAGATAAAACTCGTTAAATTACGAGAAAAAACTCGTTACATTTCAAGAAAAAAGTCAAGATAAAATGTTGAGAATAAAGTCATTAAATTACGAGAACAAATTCGTTAAATTACAAATTAACGACTTTTTCTCGTAATTTAATGACGTTATTCTCATAATTTAATGAGTTTATTCTCAACATTTTATTTCGACTTTTTTCTTGAAATTTAATGACATTTTTCTCATAATTTAACGAATTTGTTCTCATAATTTAACAACTTTTTCTCGTAATTTAATGACTTTTTCTCATAATTTAATGAGGTTATTCTCAACATTTTATCTCGACTTTTTTCTCGAAATTTAACAAATTTGTTCTCATAATTTAATGAGTTAATTCACAACATTTTATCTCGATTTTTTTCTTGAAATTTAACGAGTTTTTTCTCTTTTATTCTCAACATTTTATTTCGACTTTATTCTCGAAATTTAACAACTTTAATCTCGAGATGGTTTTATTTTTTTATTATTGCTTGGCCCTAATCCTCTTCTGTATTATTTTGTTTAATTAACACCTCATTAGCTTATTAGAAAGTTTCTATCTGATTAAATGAGCTCCATTTAACTTTTAAATTATTTATTTAACTGAATAGTTAGGCAACGCATTTTTAATTAGACCCAGTCAGTTAGTGCAGTCAGAAGTGCAACCAATTAAATTTATACAGTAAACAGTTTTATAATTGGCAATGCAATATCCAAATAATGAATGAAAATAAGATGACAACAAAGTCAAAGTCCAGTCTTAAAATTGTGCTAACAGTAACCTACTGGTTTATTCCAAATACTTTTTTAATTTATTACCACATTTCCAATTAAGCATTTATAGAGATAGTCCATAGTAATCCATAGCATTTTTTCCATAGTATGGAAGTCAATGGGACCCATCAAATGTTTGGTTACACATATTCTTCAAAATATCTTCTTTTGTGTTCAGCGGAAGAAAGAAACTCATACAGGTGAGTAAATGACGACAGAATTTTCATTTTTGGGTGAACTATCCATTTAATGTCAAAGTTCAGTCCATGATAATTGCCATTCACATTAAGTGCATGTGAAGCAGTAATCGATTGTCTCACCTTACATGCATCTTTTCCTCCTGCGCTGTATCCTGCACAGATCATATTCTCTGTGATGTTTCCATTAAAAGAGTCTGTGCCGTTACACACTGCGGTGGACACTATGGGCAGCTTCACCGTCTGCATCGTTGCAGGGATTCCTCCCGTTGGAGTGGTGAAGCCCCATCCGGACACCCTGCACACGCGACCCACGGCCACCATGGCGTCCTGCCGAGGCAGCGGCGCAAGAGACACGTAGCTGTTCAGATAGACCGGAGACTGCAGCTACACAGGTGAGAAAAAGAAATAATTAATAGGACCCATAAAGCATACGTTAAGTGTTCTGTCTGAATACTCGATTCTAATTGGCTGGAAGGTGTGCAATTAAAACCATTTAATGCACAGTTAGTTCCAAGTCAGTTTAATCACAGTTCTGTTGTTTTCACTGAAGCACATACAAACACATCACTCATACACACAGAGATGGGAATCACGCTGCATAATCGCGCTTATATTTCTCAGCAATGAGGCGGTAACATCGCTGGTTTTGAAGTAATTAAACTCACAGCTTCGTATAGAGAGACAGACGCAGGTAATTTACACTAGAGATCTGCATTCCCGTGGGAACTGCGGGACCTGATCCGATTTCTTGTGGCTTGGCATTAAATTTCCCAATGAAAGAAGGTAGCGGTCGGTAACTCTGGTAACTCTTTGGACAGGAGTGGGCAATAGCCCAGCCACTCCCAACACCTTTTGACAACAGCGTATCCATGCTTGAACTTGAAGTGAACAAAACTTTCTGCAGTGGTGGTGTTCACACAGTTCCCAGTTCCCTGCCCTGAGCAACCTGGCACAATATGTTCTTTGCATCCCAGCCAAGAGTGTACCTTCAGAGAGAACATTCAGCCTTTGTGGTTGAATTTTGGTGGAGAGATGTAGGCTACCGAAACCGTCATCAGTCAGTGACATTCTGTTCCTGCATGGATGTTTAATGTCATTTAGCGGTATAAGCCTACAGTTTCATTTTTTATACAAAAATTCATACTATATACGTACTACTATATTCATATTTGGCTCAGTGAGGCCTGCATTGTCAGCAAGATAATTAACACTTTCAGATGCTCAGAAAGCTACTAAAGACATATTTAAAACAGTTCATGTGACTACAGCTGTTCAACCTTAATGTTATGAAGCGACGAGAATACTTTTTTTGCACCAAAAAAACAAAATAACGACTTTATTCAACAATATCTAATGATGGCTGATTTCAAACACTGCTTCATGAAGCTTCGAAGCTTTATGAATCTTTTGTTTCGAATCAGTGGTTCAGAGCCTGAAAGTCATGTGATTTCAATAAACGAGGCTTCGTTATGTCATAAGTGTTTCGAAATTTCAATGGTTCACCACTGGGGGGTGTGACTGGCAGTTTGATACACGCTCCGAACCACTGAATCGAAACAAAAGATTCGTAAAGCTTCATGAAGCAGTGTTTTGAAATCGTGCATCACTAGATATTGTTGAATAAAGTCGTTATTTAGTTTTTTGGCGCACAAAAAGTATTCTCGTCGCTTCATAACATTAAGGTTGAACCACTGTAGTCACATGAACTGTTTTAAATGTGTCTTTAGTAGCTTTCTGGACATCTGAAAGAGTTAATCATCTTGCTGGCAATGCAGGCCTCACTGATTTCATCAAAAATATCTTAGTTTGTGTTCCGAAGATGAACGAAGGTCCTACGGGTGTGAAATGACATGAGGGTGAGTAATTAATGACAGAGTTTTTGGGTGAACTAACCCTTTAATTGAGCCTATTTCGAGAATTTTTACTGTGTTGATAGTATTATGATAGACAAAAATAATAAAAAAAATAATTCTTTGCCTCCACGTCGTGCATTAAAACAGTTTAATGCACAGCTAGCCGTGGATTATCCATACTTAATAAATACAACTTTTGATTTCAAAAATGTATGTAGATATAAACTTTAACTCAGATTAATAAATGCTGTAGAAGAGTTGTTCATTGCTAGTTCATGTTAACTAATGAAGTTAACTAATGTTAAGAAATGTTTTGCTCGTATACTAAAACTGAAACATTTAATCTATTCTGTTAATATACTAAAAAATTATATAGTATAATGTGTTTAATATAAAAGTATACCATTTTAATTACTTTAGATATGTAAAAATTTATGCAGTATTGTTGAATTACTGATTACTAAGAGATACATCACTTCATGTAATCGAACTCGTGCTGGATTGTCGTGTTCATTTTGTATGCATGAAAAGAATCAATGATTCACAGTGAGTCAGTCAGTGTAACACAGGAGCATTGATTCCACTGCCTCACCTTAATGAGCATGATGTCTGCGTTATTGGTGGCTTTGTTGTACTGTGGGTGAGGTATTAAAACATGAGGTCTGCGAAACTGCTCCGTCCCCTCATATAATCCCACAGAATAATCTCCGGCCACGATCCTCATGTTTGCCTCCCTTGAGACACAAACAAACACTGATTTTTAACAACTGAATGACTATTAAAGTTCAAAAACACAAAATTAAATGTAAAATACACTGTCAAAACCTGTTCATCGTAAATTACCTTTATCATATACGTTTACAAAAAATGACGATGCATTATATGTACTTTTACTATGAAAAGTGCATATTTCGAATAACCATATAATTTACTGTTGAAACCAGTAAAAAGACATTCTCAGAAGTCCCTGCATGACACAAATATTTTATTATTATTTATGTATTTTTTTCAGTACATTACACTCTTAAAAATAAAGATTCCAAACGTTTTGTTTGTTTGTTTACAGTGATGCCATAGAAGAACCATTTTTGGTTCCACAAGCAACCTTTTAGTGAACAGTTCTTAAAAGAACCCTTTTTTCTTAGTGTAAAGAACATTTTAATAATCTAAAGAACCTTTTCCCACTATAAAGTCCCTTTAATCCAATGAAAGGTTCCGTGGATGTTAAAGGCTCTTTATGGAACCATTGATGCCAATAAAGAATCTTTATTTTTACCACCTGCATTATTCAGATTATGGAAGTTCAAGTAGCTTGGTATATTAACATTATATCACTTATACAGTTATGAGTTATAAAATGCAAGCGCCAACATAACATCCCGTAAAAGTGAATGTTAATTGTTAAATTTACTAGATAACCTATATTTAAATCATATTTAATATGTTATATTTTTTTAAAATCTATAATGAAAAGAAATAATGGCAGTAACCCAATTTACAGGAAACGTTCTCAGGACTTTAGCTAACGTTCTGGCAAGGTTCAGAGTAACGAACAAACTTTATTCCAGTAATGTTAATAGAATGTTTGTTCAAAGTTATCTGGTCATTAATAATGTTCTAAAAATATTAGATTTTTTTTTTTTTTTGTATTTGTGAGCCTGGACAACAAATCCAGTTATAAGTTGCAAGGGTATATTTGTAGCAATAGCCAACAATACATTGTACTGCTCAAAATTATAAACTTTTCTTTTATGCCAAAAATCATTAGGATATTAAGTAAAGATCTTGAAGATATTTTGTCATTTTCCTACTGTAAATATATCAAAAATGTATTTTTGTGAGTGGATATGCATTGCTAAGGACTTTATTTGGACAACTTTAAAGGTGATTTTCTCAGTATTTTGATTTTTTTTTTTTTTTCTCCAGATTTTCAAATAGTTGTATCTCGGCCAAATATTGTCCTATCATAACAAACCATAAATCAATGGAAAGATTATTTATTCAGCTAATGTCTGAGTTATTGGTGGCTCTGTTGTACTGTGGGTGAGGTATTAAAACAAACTCAATTTCAAAACATGGACCCTTATGACCTCCAGGGTCACATTTATGCATCATTCATGGAAGGCTTTTTTCTATTATGTTTTATTTGGATGTTCATCTAGCATTTTTTAAATGTTTCTACTTGTTTCAGAATGTTCATAGAACATTCAAATGTAACATTCCCATAATGTTTGAAGAATGATAAAATGGAATGTTTCCTAAACGAAAAAACATTTTTAAAACATTCAAAAACTGGACGTTCAGAGAACATTCAGCAATAACATTTTCATAACTTAATTGGAATGTTTACAAAACATTCTTAAAGGGTTAGTTTACCCAAAAATGAAAACAATGTCATTTATTACTCACCCTCATGTCGTTCCACACCTGTAAGACCTTCATTAATCTTCAGAACACAAATTAAGATATTTTAGTTGAAATCCGATGGCTCTGTGAGGCCTCCATAGGGAGAAATGACACTTCCTCTCTCAAGATCCATAAAGGTACTAAAAACATATTTAAATCAGTTCATGTGAGTACAGTGGTTCAATATTAATATTGTAAAGCGACAAGAATATTTTTGGTGCAGCATAAAAAAACAAAATAACAACTTATTTAGTGATGGCCGATTTCAAAACACTGCTTACATCGGAGCACAAATGAATCAGTGTATCGAATCATGATTCGGATCGTGTGTCAAACTGCCAACGGCTGAAATCACATGACTTTGGCGCTCCGAACAGCAGATTCGACACTGATTCATTTGTGCACCGATGCAAGCAGTGTTTTGAAATCGGCCATCACTAAATAAGTCGTTATTTATTTTTTTTGGCACACCAAAAATGTTCTCGTCACTTTATAATATTAAGGTCAAGGTCAAGGTCTCTTTATTTCGTACCCGCAGGTAAAATTGTTTTGCAGAATAGAATTTCATTGTTCAGCAAAAAAAAAAAAAAAAAAAAAAAAAAAAAAAATTTGATTAAAAAAATATGAAGAGTTCATTTGCAAAAACCGATAAACGCCATTTAAAAAAAAAAAATGAACTAAGTGCTGTGCATTATTCTCCAAATATAGCACGTTCTGTACCCTAAATCCATTTTGTCAGAAGAGCCGGTTTTGCCCACTTTCAGGCATCGCAAGTTCACGTTTTACAGCAGAAGCCGACAAGCGCCCTTGTTGTTTGTGTACAGACAGAAACCGATAAGTCCGTTTTAGCGAATCAGCGCGAAGTATTCAGGTCAGGTGACAAACAAGGCTTCTAGTCACTTCAAAAAGACACGCTAGCTGAGGGAAGTTTTATCAAAGCTCACTAAAAGTGATCGAGGATTTATGATTTCGACTCCTGTAAGTCCTTGTACACCATACACGACTTACATGCTGAAAAATTTGTTGTCCTTTTGCTTGTATGTGTGTGTGCGCGCGCGTGCACGTGCGTGTGTGGATGAGTGCGTGTGTGCCGATCTGTGTGTGTGTGTGTGTGTGTGTTTGAGAGAGAGAGAGCGAGAGAGAGAGCGTGCGTGTGTGTGTGTGTGTGTGTATGTGTGTGCCGATCTGTTTGTGTGTGTGTGCGTGCGTGCGTGCGCGCGTATGGAATTTACGCCAATGTCCCCACAAGGAACCAAAACCTAAACTGGGTGGGTGTGTGCGTGCGTTTGTGTGCACATGTGTGTTTGAGAGTGTTTTAAATGCAATTGCTTGGGTTTTGTTTAACTATGAAACATGAAATGTGGAGTTATCTGCTTTTGCCCCAAAAAACGACTGTTGGAGTTATCTGCTTTTGATAAAAAACAAACTTTGAATATATATATAAAACATACTTTCAATGAATTTTAATTTTTTAATTTACCTGTATTTTTTTAGAGTTATCATTACTTATTGATTGTTATTACTTGGAATGCACAATAAAAAAAACATGATTTGTGAGAATTCATAAAAATGGAGTTATCTGTTTTTGCAAATAAACTCTTCATATATATTGATATTGAACCACTGTACTCACATGAACTGATTTAAATATGTTTTTAGTACCTTTATGGATCTTGAGAGAGGAAATGTCATTGCTCCCTATGGAGGCCTCACTGAGCCATCGGATTTCAACTAAAATATCTTAATTTGTGTTCCGAAGATTAACAAAGGTTTTACAGGTGTGGAACGGCATGAGGGTGAATAATAAATGACAGAATTTTCATTTTTGGGTGAACTAACCCTTTAAAACATATTTTTGTGCCAAACTGTTGCTATGGTTACCACCCCAGGTGAACGCAACATCTATTCGCTGTGCCTCCTAACCGGCACCAAATGGAAATACCCACTGACGAAACTCATATCTCATACTGAAATGCTTGTATGTAAAAATGCCCAATCACAGCGCATCAGTTCTGTATCCAGTGATGCTCATCTTACCCTATATTGCAGTGTGCTGCGGTCAGCACCCAGTATTTGTTAATTAAGGTCCCGCCACACAAGTGCTGGCCCGTAGCGCTCTGAATGGACACGATGTACTTGATAGAGTACGGCGTCGGGGCATATCCACCCACGATACGGGTCACCGCCAGATCCAGACCTGTGAAACCATCTAAGAGACACGTGATTATGTTGACAGCATCTTTAATCTCAGTGATATTAGTCTAGATTTTCCTTTCACACAGCGGAGACATGTGTGCACGTGGATCTACACTTTTGTCTCGAAAAGGAAAGTGTGTAACTTAAGGTTGCTAAATCTGCCATACAGTAAGTCAATACTTAACAATACATAGTAAACAATATGGGTTTTTCCCTATCTAAATCTGTCAACAGAAGACTATCATTTCCTGACATGTGCGTCATGAATAGACACTGCGTTTGATTTGAATGAAGCCGTTAGCAGGTGACTGGAGAGTCATCTCTGGTATATAGAAATGTTGCCCTTGGGCATTTTGATCACAGTGTAACAATTAGGCAGTTGTACGTGCTGCGGTTCAAGTAATCCTATACAATATTTGCAGCCGTGTGAAACACATACCGATCAAACCTATTATGTAACCTTGATTGAATGACCTTGGACCTCACGAGGATTGGCAGCAGCGTGACCTTTATCTGATTGCTTTATGAAGCTCTCAACGTGAGGAAATCCTAAACGTTAAAGCGCACAATGCACATGGAGAGGTTATGTATGTCCATTGTATGCCGTTTTATGTCGTGAAGTACCGAAAAACAGTAAACAATGCTGAAGTTCAATGTTTAGGGATTTAAATTACAGCGTTCGGGGAATTAAATGTCTTTGGTATGTTTTTATAATTCAGCACGTGTTTTTACGTTAGATTCGATTATCAGATGGATTAATTCATCTTTCACGTGCATTCTAAACTTTAGAATTGCATTTTAGGGCTTTTTTATGTTGGAACTGAAAAACAATTTGCTTTGGATTTCCTTCGGTGAAGATGCAGGCTGTCAGGATGAAGGGCCCATCTATCAATGAAACTAAACTTAACTTTGTCCTCATATTTCATTTTTGTAATAAATCAAAGCGCTGAGAAAACCTCAGCTAGACAAGTAAGAAAAAAAGCTACACAGTATTAAAAGCCGTCACTGGAAAGACCCATAAATATCTCGCTTTTTTTATTTTGTAGCTCAGGAGATTTCACTTATATTTCTACTCTAAGTATTAGCATCTGTAACATTGTAAAAAATACAATAAAGCTCAGAAAATGTTTGTCTTGGATGAATTTGAGAAGCAAGTCTTGAAGAAACTCATTTTGAGATCTTATTGCAGTCTCTGAAAGTCATAAGAATAAGGAGGCTTAAGATTTAATCTGTTCTCCATGTGATCTTTTGTTATAAAAAGAACGATTGAGATATTAAAGAGATCTCATTGTGTTTTCCCCTACCTGTAAATTATTTTATTTTTAAGTTTTCTAATTGACAACTTGAGTCTAAATTTTTGCATTCATATTTTTTTTAATTTTAAATCATAAAACTTCTTTAAATAATAAAAAGACAGACACAGTAAATTTTCCATTGGCATTTTAAAATTTTCTTATATTATTCACATCACCAAAGCATTTTGAAGTAAAAACGTGACTCTCAGATTTGCTCGAGTTACAGTATACAACTGCTCCACAATGCACAGCACTCAAGCCGCTATATCATGTTAATGCACTGAAAGGATTTTGTAGGATTGAAGTCTAAATCTTTTACTTACCCAACCGCATGGAGCTCACCGCGAGGAGCTCCAGGAGGACACACAGCAGAAGAAGCGGCAGGTTCATACTGATGGAGACGCAGCCACAGAGACAGACACATGCACAGGTGCAGACCAGACTGAGAGGAGCTTTGCTTCAGGTACTCTGATTCCACACCTGGGGAAGGATTACCTCTGCATTCTCGGGTTTCCTAGTTCCTATTTCCGTCTCCATGGCCACAATGTCGTCTGAGAATGGGAACAATATATAATTGAAGCATGCTTAAACAAACTTGTGAACTTTTGTTTTGGGTCTGATTTAGGATTGCTTACGTCACATGCTATTTGCGTCACATCGCAGATTAAATTCTACAGTTGAAAAAACTCTAGGATTTACTGTATCTTTCAATTGTTCTTTCTTGAAAACGCCTTTTTGATTTATATTACAAATGTAGGCCCCAGAAATGATCTACTTGAGTAACATTTTGAGTGTTCTTAAATTCTGAAACATTCTTACAATTGCTTTTAACTGGTTATTTATTTATAGAAATTAATAGCAATATCTTTCTATTCTTTTCTCTTGTGGTAGATGAGGTTTTGTTGAAATTGCAAGAATGATTTCTGATAGGCTGAAAATTGTCAAAATGAAGTCAAAAATCAAGTGTTATCTTGTACCAAATGATAATTTTATCATTTTTCGAAACTAAATTCTGAGCCATTTTTGCCATTACTTTTAACTGGTTATTTTTTATTTTATTTTATTGTTTTACTTTATTTTATTTTATTTTATTTTATTTTAAATTGCCTTCTATTCTTTTCTATTCAAGTTGTAGATGAGGTTTTGTTGAGATTGCGAGAATCATTTCTGAAAGGCTGAAAATTGTCATAATTAAACATAGTTTATTTCATTTTTGGTAAATGAATTCAATTTAATTACTCGTTTTATTTTAAAATGGCCTGAAAATCATTAAAGAAAGAAAAATGTACAGCATTGCACACTGACTAAAACAAATTAAAATATTTTCTATGAAAAAACAACAACAACAAAAAAACACATACGGAAGTAGTTCTAATATAAACAAAGTTTCAATACTGATGTATCAAATGAACCAAATCAGACAGTATTGAGACACTCCTGAGACAGCCTGATTTTATCTTCATGTTCGGTAAAGATCCTATAATGTCAAACTTTTCCCAAGAGAGAGTCTTAAAGCGGGTCTGTAAGCGGTCAACCGTTGTTCTGATAAAACTCCCACAGTCTGAGTGGGTGTGAGTTGGAGGATTAAGGATTGAAGACAATAAGATGGTGAGAAATGGGATGTGTTTGCAGGGAATCATTTCTGATTGGCTGAAATTTGTCAAAATGCCAAAAAATCATTTGTGATCTCATAACAAAAGATAATTTGATCATTTTTCGGAACTCAATTCTGAACCATTTTTGCAATTACGTTTAACTGTTTTATTTTATGTTATTGTATTTTATTATTTAATTTTAAATCTCTATTTAAGTTGTAGATGAGGTTTTGTTAAAATTGCGAGATTCATAGGCTAAAGATTCTCAAAACTGAAATCAAATGGTCTTTTGAACATTTTTCCAGAACTAAATGTCCAGTTTTGCTTTTAACTGGTTGTTTTAGTTTAGTTTATTTTAGTTTATAAATTGATAGCAGTCATGGGATTATGTTTAAGGCAAGTAAAACATTTTATATATATATATATATATATTAATTCTAAAAAATGCTGGATTAAAAACAACCCAGCGATTGGGTTTTTGGGGATTTTTAAACAATAGTTGAGTAAAATAAAACTTTCCAGCAGGTTGGGCAAACATTTAACCCTACCGCTGGGTTTAAACAACCCAATTTTCAACCCAACTTGGGTTGTTTTTAACCCAGCATTTTTTAGAGTGTATATATAAAATATATAAATATTATATATATATATATATATATATATATATATATATATATATATATATATATATATATATATATATATATATATATATATATATATAGATATAGATATATATATATACATATATTTAGTTTTATATTCTTTTAATTTTTTTTCACACAATAAACATAAATAAATAAATAAATCAGTTTATTCAGGCAAATTAAAGTATTTACAGGCCAAGTATGAATTTGAACTATTTGACCAGCAGAAAAACTGCTAATAAGCGCTGTCTGCTGGGAATTGTGGGATTGGCCCAGATCTGGAGCACGGATCATTAAAAATGAAGGTGCGGTGCTGAAATAGCCCTTGTCTTGTTCTCGGGGTGATCTCTTTGGCCAGTGTTGCTAATGATCTCTTCTGAATCTGACACAGCACAGTCTACGTCTCTTTATTGTCGCTCTCTCTCTTTTCTCATGGCTGGTTCCCCCCGGGTGCTGACTGCTGCCATTTTTACGCTTGATCTCTTGTTCTCTTGGTGCTACCACAACAGAGTGATTAGCCCCCTTCCTCACCCTCCTCATCATCGTGACATGATGCCTCTGGCTTCTGTGTTGGATTCACTGCTCAGAACCCTTCAGGATCCGGTCATGGTTTAATAGAGAGTTTGTGGGCCGTTCTGTTGTCGGAAGACTATTAATCATTGGTTTAATGAATTGTCATTCATTAATATCTGACCTCTTAAATGGGATCATCCACCAATACACTTGTCATGGTAATTAGGGTGATGTCACAGCACTGCTGTATGTGGCTCTGCTGAGATTGCCACATGGTGGGAGTGTTGGCAAGTATACAACATTTTTATTTTATAGATTCCAGTTGTGTAACCATAAAAAAAAAAAGATTTAAAGTATTTTATAGCAGTTTGGGAGGGGTTGAATTATGTGGAATAACTTTAGATGACAAACAACTAAAGCTGATGACCTGTTTTAATTATTTTATTATTTTGTTTGATTTTACTTGCAAAATTATTCCAAACCATAAAGTTAAATATAATTATTTGGAATAACTTGACATTTCCTTGAATTATCAAACTACAGCTGATGACCTGTTTTGTTTTGTTTTATTATTTTATTTTATTTTCACAATGATCCCAGACCATTTTAAAATACCACATTTAGCATTTTTAATATGAGGATAATTTATTTGACTTAGTTTAATTAAAATTAATTACTCATTTTTGCTCTCTATTTTAAAATGGCCTGAAAATCATTAGGATTGTATTTAATTATGATATATAATTATAATATAATATATGGAATATTAAACCTTTAAAAAGAAGTAATTCTAATATACACAAAGTTTCAATACCGCTGTATTGGCCAGATGCAACAAAACGATTCAATATTTTATTTTACAGATTCCATAGCTGTGTTAACTATATAATAAAAGTTTATAGTCTTTTATAGCTGTTTAGGAGGGAATGTTTATTTTTTTTATTATTATTATTTTATTTGCAAAATGATTCCAAACCAAAAATTCTACATAATTATGTAAAATAACTTTAGTTTATATTCCCTGTAAGTATCAAACTACAGCTGAAAATCTATTTTATTTTATTTTCAAAATGATTCAAGACCATTTTAAAATCCCACATTTAGCAGTTTTAACATTAGCATAATCTAATTAATTTTAAATAAACAGATTATATTTAATTACTCGTTTTTGTGCATTATTTTAAAATGGCCTGAAAATCATTAAACTTATATTAAATTATCATATATCCTTTTGCATTAAAGAAGGAAAAATGTATAGCATTGCACACTGACTAAAATTACAATATTTTCTGTACAAACAAACAAAATAAAACACTACATATGGAAGTAGTAACAAAGTTTCAATACTGATGTATCAAATTAACCACTCCTGAGACTGATTTTATCTTCATGTTCGGTAAAGCTCCTATAATGTTAAACTTTTCCCGAGAGAGTCTTAAAGCGGGTCTGTAAGCGGCCAACCGTTGTTCTGATAAAACTCCCACAGTCTGAGTGGGTGTGAGCTGGAGGATTAAGGATTGAAGACAATAAGATGGTTTGAAATTGGATGTGTTTTGGAGAGAAAAGCATGTTGTCAGTTAAAACAAACAAACAAGTTAAATATTATTTGACTCTCCATATGCCATTGTTCTACACACAATGCAGTATGCACAATTATAAGTAATTAATCTAATATTAGGAGGTTGTGTTTCCATCCACAAGTCTGATCCACTTTAGAAATTTCAGAATGTAGCATTCAGTAAGTCATGATTTTTTTAATGCTCATTTAAAATCACATATAAATGTAAATAATCATCTTCTCAGTACCATTACCTGATAAAATCATAATTTCTTCCATAACCACATTGCTTATTAATATATAAACATTTAATTGAACAACTGCTGCTCTTATAGCACATTTTATTTAGTTTTGATCTGCTAAACTGCCGACAAATCGCTTATTATCAAGATTCTCGATGTGATGTGACGTGAATGAAACGTCACATTATACATTCTTTGATGTGTTTTGATTTCAGTTTCAAGGACTTTTAGTATGCTTATCATTGTTTCGTGTATCCTTTGTTTCATTTTCCTGCTCTTTGTTTGTTACTATGGTTATTGATTAAGTATTCCCACCTGTCCGCGTTCGGTTCATTATCCTTGTGTATTTAAGTCCCTCAGTTTGTTCTGTTCCATGTCCAGTATTATTGTTTGTGCCCCTGCATGTTGGTTTGTTGATTTGCTATAGTATTGGATTACCCGAGTTTAAATACCCAGCCCTGTGTCTCATCTTCTTCATCATTACCATAAAAGGGATGGTTCACCCAAAAATAAAAATTATGTAATCATTTTCTCACCATTTTCTCAGTTGTTCCAAACCTGTATGAATTTCTTTCTTCTGCTGAACACAAAAGAAGATATTTTGAAGAATGTGGGTAACCAAACAGTTTCTGGTCCTCATTGATTTCCATAGTATTTTTATTTATTTATTTATTTTCCATACTATGGAAGTCAATGGGGTCCAGAAACCGTTTGGTTACAGACATTCTACAAAATATCTTCTTTTGTGTTCAGCAGAAAAAACTTGAGGGTGAGTAAATGATGACAGAATTTAAATTTTTGGGTGAACTATCCCTTTAAAATGTGACGGGTCTTTAGCTCCAAATCATTTGTAATGTGGAACAATTTCAGGCTCCGATTCTGAAAATCTCTTCTTGTTCTGGGTAATTTATTTATAATGATTGCATGCAATCAATATGCTAAAAACATTCACATGTAATATCCAAGCAAAATGATGCAAAATAACTAATTCACTTTAAAACATGTCTTTAAAAACATTTCTGTCCATGTAACTCAAGCTGCGATATTTTGAAACGCTTAACTGACAACACCCACAGTAATTGTATTTAATGCTGCCATTGAAATGACTGAACAGGGTGTTGTTCACAACACCAGCAAACAATAAGTGATCGTAAAGAGCGTTGAATCAGATATACATGACACTGAGGGACTTCAGCTTTGTCAGGTACTAGGTCAGTGTCTCTTATACTGTGGGATAAACGTACAATTAGTTGTTTCACAGGCCCACAAAAGCACTGGACATGGATATGGTGTCATTATAAAAGCTCTAAGAGAAGAGAAATCAGCAGTTGGAGGTCATTCAAGGCTTGGAAGGTGAGGAATTATCACTGGTGAGTCTTCGGATATTTTATTTCCTGTTCCTTCTCATAATCTATTTGTAAAAGGCATTAGAAAATCTGTTAATACATTCATCAACTCGTAAAAAAAAAAAAAAAGTGGCATGATCTCGTGATCAGATATTTGTTCTGCACTCCTGAACTGTATCAGGTTGCTATTGTACAGTTTTGAAGGATGCAAGAAGGCATAAAGACTTCATTGAGAGACTCGTTTTCATTTATTACAGGCTTTCACAATATTTACTTGAGTTTCGGATGCTCTTTTCTTGTTAAAGCGCTGGAAGAATGGCTCAGTTATTGTGGGTATTTCTTGTGCTCGCTGTATTGGTCAGAGGTAAGCATTTAAATTCTTCATTAAATAGCAATTATTTGACTCCATATGCCATTGTTCTACACACAATTTAGTATGCACAATTATAAGTAATTAATCTAATATGAGGAGGTTGTGTTTCCATTCACAAGTCTGATCCACATTAGAAATTTCAGAATGTAGCATTCAATATGAAGTCATGATTTTTTTTTAATGGCCATTTAAAATCACGTATACATGTATATAATCATAAACAAGCTAAAACTGAGGTATGTGGGTCACTGGTTTTCTGACTACATAACAGAAATATCAGAATGCATTTTAACATGATCTAATCTATAAATTTTCTTCTAAAATCATGGATATATAGCCTATACAGCAAAATGTGAATAACATTTACTCCACATTGTTCCTTATATTGAGTTCCTCTTGTTCTTTATATTGACTAGATACATTACCACAAAGGATCATTGGGGGTCAAGAGGTCGTGCCTTACTCCATCAAGTACCAGGTGTCTCTTCAGGTTGACCGGAAGCATTACTGCGGAGGAACCGTCATTCAGCCCCAGTGGGTGGTGACTGCTGCCCACTGCTGGAGACCGTACGTACTGCAACACTATATCGCTTCACTGATATAGATTTACTCAAAAGGTTTTAAAACAACATTTTATTTGAATTGAAGTAAGTTATTTAATTAGTTGTTTCATTGTATTTGGATCAACAGGGCAAGCGTGATTCAGGTGGTGCTGAGTGAGCACAATCTCATGGTAGAAGAGGGATTTGAGCAAATACATAATGTCTCCAGAGTCTACAGTCATTTTGCCTACAATCCAAAAACTTTTAACAATGACATCTTGCTCATTAAGGTAGGAAACATGATAAAAAATACTAGAAGCTACTGATACTGAAACATTACAAATACTGACAAGAGGAATCCTGCAACAGAATTTCTTCTTCTTCTTTGACAATTTCTCCAATATCCCAATTAAATGCGGAGTGATCGATTGATACCTGTATTTTTTTAATGGCTTTGTATTATAATCCAATCCAATGAAGTGAGCTCTGGAGCGGGGCTATCTGTTTGTTTGCCCAGTGGCAGATGGGAACATTTTTTAGGGAAGCCTGTTTGGAAAATATCATTGCATGCAAAAATTACACAGCTCATGTGAAAACATCTTATTTATTTTTTCCTAGCTTAGTGCTCCAGCTTCACTTAATGCTAACGTTCAGCCGGCCCCACTGCCATCCCCAGACAGTGATTTAGTTGGACCGTGCACCGTGAGCGGATGGGGAGTGACACGACTGTACAGCTTCTATCTGTCACCGGTTCTGCGCGCAGTAGATGTGGAGATCATCCCCAACTGCCAGTACTACTACTACTTCAGAGTCAACGACAACATGATCTGTGCAGGCTCACGCTTCGGGGGGAAAGACTCCTGCCAGGTAATCAAAGTGCAGATCTCATTTCCAAAACACTCATTTCCACTTCTTCATCACATTACAAACTTTGATATAAAATGATATTATTGATATAAAACTATTGATGCTTATTATGTACTGTATTAATACAATATATATATTGAGAATATATGAGAAAAGATCGAGTGAGCGAGTTTATTAGCATTTTCCTTCAGGTCACTATGTTTATAATAAAAAATCAGTTTAAATGTCTGATGTATTATTTTGTCCTTTTAACAGTTAAGGGGTTTTCCCGTGACTGACAGCACTAGTCAAAGCATTTGTCAGTTGCGTCTTGTTCCGCGTTCACAACAATTCAGTGTTTTCAATGTAAAAGTTTTCGCTACTGACTGACACACTCATGAAGACAGTCTTTGCCGCCATCTAATGGCGTGAAACTGTAACTTCTGTTGCTGTTCACGGTCAGGGACTATTTTTTTCCAGCGGAAGGAAGGCTTTTAGAAAAAGTTTACTTCGTGAAAGTTGCATTGATGCATATTTCTGTCTTAAATATTTGCATTGTGTGGTAGCCGTTTTATAAAAGCAATAATGTACTCGAGGCTAGTGCTGTATCGTGAATAAGTAAAAACGCCCTTCAGCTGTGACTTATTCACTACACAGCACAGCCTCTCGTACCTTATTGCTTACATACAGTTTCCTCCACAAGTATTGGAACAGTAAAGACAAAATTGTTCTGATAGCTGTGGTGTCGTACAGAATGTCACATTTTATTATTGACAGTTTCAACATACACACACACACACACATTTTTATGTTTTATTTTATTTCAGTTAATATTTATTTTATTTTAAGCAACAAAAGTGTATTTATTTATTAATTCGTTTATTTGTGGTTTTTAAACCCTGATTAGATGCAATGAAAATTACACTATTTTATTGACACTATGGTTGTTCAAACCTGTTCTGAGCTCTTCCTGAATTTAGTTTGACCCCTCACACACCTGCTTTGTCACGACAACTGTGGCAGTTTCCTTAATTTATGATCGCACACAATCCCTCCCAAGGGTCCTGCCAATGGCTTTTCTGTGAAAAAGGCATTCTGGGAATAAGGGTGCGGTCAACTGCTGACAATTCAGGGAGATGTTAGATGTACTCTGATATGGCACAGCTATTCAGGGCTTTATGTTCAGACTCTTTATGTTAGTTCAAATCAAGGTGTGATATCTGTATCTGTAACATACTGTAGGTACACAATAGATAATATTTATAGCTTTGCAAGTAACAAAGAAAAAAAACAGTGAAAATTGGGATCCAGAAGTGAGACCACTTTTTTTTCTGTTTAATTGGAAATAAATTTTTTGTGTTGCGTGTGTATGTATATATATATATATTCTGCTTCTGTTCCAGTGTTATGAGGATAATGTCTATATTATAATAATAATAATAGTAATCTGTTTGCACATGCCGCTGTCTTTCACAGGGAGATTCCGGCGGCCCGCTCATTTGTGATGGGAGTTTAGAAGGCATTGTTTCATGGGGAATCGGCTGTGCTCTTCCATACTATCCTGGTGTGTACACAAAAGTCAGGAACTACAACCGCTGGATCGACTGGATCATCACCTCTGAAAGCTAAAACACATGTTCATCAGAATGTGGGAAGAATTAAGAAAAGAATGTAATTTAACAGTAAATCCTACTTCAAGTACTGATCCATTTAAATGAATCAATCCAGAAGTTTATAGAGTAACATGCATATTTTGGACTTTTAAAGTAAAACAATTAAATTAACTTTATGTTGTCTTTTACAGAATGTTATGGCACTTTTTCATTTATATTTCTGTTTTAATGTAACACAACTGACTGAATTTCTCATTTCTCTTTTGATCTAAAAACTTTTGCTTAAATGCTTGAAGTTATGTAGGCAAATATAAGCTGTGACTATATATGAACTTCTTTACAAAACTTGTACCTCTACTTCAGTACAATTTAAAAAGCATCCCATGATGCACCTCAAGAGAAAATGTCCAGGAAGAAATCCAGCTGTCAGTAAGATTAATGGAACTGTCACAGTCATGTTTTTAAATGCATAAAGTTTACAACAAGCTCTAACTTGTGTCTTTATTGCGATCATTTCCACACAAGTGTCTGAACTCTGGACTAAGTAACAGAATCATTTTTACTCATCCGTCTCGTTACCATCTGTGCATTACCTCTATTAAATATTTTCTAGTATGAGAATAAATGGTTAAACCACATCAAAGTAAGTGGAAAATGTTTTATTCATTATGTTAAGTGTGCTCTGTCTAATGATTGTCAGTCTTGTTCATGAAAATCTGCCTATATCCCAAGGGTGAATACTGTATATAAATTAAGTAAATGGGTATTTTGCGAGCAAACTTTGGCATTGCTTTAGCGAATTACTCCATTGTAAGAGTCAAAGAGTCATTGCATCACTAATTTCCTCCTTCAACACACACACACACATACACACACATTAACTTGTGACTTGAAGCCATGCAGTGCCTGTCTGTTGGAACAGAGTCTCCAGTCAGCAGCATTATGGATAGCTGGAGCCCACAAGCGCTTGTTCAGAAATCTCAGGAAGCCAGAAACCTGGCGTACTGTCCCTACAGCAAATTCAGGGTTGGAGCAGCTGTCTTAACAAGCGATGGAAGTGTGTTCACAGGTGAGGACACTCTTACACATACATATATATATATATATATATATATATATATATATATATATATATATATATATATATATATATATATATATATACATGCATACAAATACATAGGCCTATATACCATTCAAACGTTTTAATGTTATGTCCAACAAGGGATTTATTTGAATTTATCAAAAAATACAGTTAATATAATGTAATTGTAATATATATACAGTAATATAACATAATTAATTTTCTGTTTTATTATATTTTAAAGAGTAATTTATTCCTGTGATGGTAAAGCTGAATTTTCAGCATCATTACTCCAGTCTTCAGTGTCACATGATCCTTCAGAAATCATTCTAATATGCTGATCTGCTGTTCAAGAAACATTTCTATTATCAATGTTGAAAATGAAGTTTCTACTGTCACTTTTGATCAATTTAATGCATCCTTGCTGAATAGAGTCCATACTTCGTTTGGCTCAGTATGCATACGCAGGCGTTTGACGCATGCGCAGTTTTGAGCAATCTCTCCCCACGAGTTACAACCCATATATCTTTGTATTCTTTCATGCTAGAGTTGTACAAATGAGGGTACTTTCTAACCTCTTCGCACAATCTCTCGTCTATGTACGCCTCCATTGTCGCTTTAGCTTGCATGATGCGTTCTGTTTATGCAGTTTTTCTTTGACAACCTTGGCACGGTTGCCACCTTGTGATTAAACTAATTACTGCAAAAAAAAAAAAAAAAAAAAATTAAATGCGCACCTGCGCGTACCATTTCGTGCGATTAGAAAAATCCGGTGGTGCGCGCAAAGTACTTGCGTACTCTTCTGATGATAAAAAGCAAATTATACTTTAAGCTTAAAATTCATAATTTCTTTAAAGAAAAAAAATCTTGAACAGTAGTGTATATATTTGTTTATGCTGCAACTATATTTCCACATTTATTTCGCATATGCTAAATGGACGTCCAGACAGACAATATGAGACATATGAATCTATATATAAATCTAAATCTGTTTGTGTTTGTTCATGGTTCATTGGTATATGGTGATGTGCTGTTAACAGGCTGTAATGTAGAGAATGCGTGTTACACCGCTGGATTGTGTGCTGAGAGGACTGCTATCTCTAAAGCTGTGTCTGAGGGACATACAGCCTTCAAAGCCATCGCAATTGCCAGGTATATTGATATATATATATGTATTGGCTGAAGTATAAATACTGTTGAGCAATATTCCTGGTATACATTGTTTTGTGCAGTGACCTTGAAGATCGGTTTATTTCTCCATGTGGAGCCTGCAGGCAGTTCATGAGAGAGGTTAGTGCTTCTAAAAAAAAAAATAAATAAATAAATACTGATAATTATCATTGATATTATTGCTGTTATTTACAAAGACATATAAAACGTGCAGTTACTCTATGGCATGCAAAAACAAGTCCTGAGTCAGAAGAGCCAAAACATGAGTCAACAATGACAAACTGCACATGTAGAAATATAGGAAATTTTGAGAAATGTATATTACAACAAAAAACTCAAAATTGCATTGTGAATAACGCACAGCATAAATAATTTTTCACCTTTCATTAACACTGTCAGTTAAGAGACTGGTTATGTCATCCTTTTTTTGCAGTTTGGCTCACAGTGGGACGTTTATCTGTCAAAATCTGATGGATCTTACAAACTGATGACAGTGGAGGAGCTCCTGCCATGTTCATTTGGCCCTGATGACCTGAGGGCAACACCGAAAAACCATTAGACTGTTGATTTTTAGAAATAAAGCTAAAAATTGTTTAGTTATGTTACAAAGCAAATGTATAGGATAGATAGATTTATGATGTATTGAGTCGATATGTGTTTGAAAATTAAAACATACAGTAAATGTGTATACTAATAAATAATAACCCTATTCTGAACTGTTCTTTGGTTAATAATTGACCAATTAATACCTGCCACTTTGACTTTTATTGTGAAATACATGACTTTTGACTTTTATTTTGAATTGGTACATAAACACTGTCCTTGAGTAATAATGTAGGGAGAAGTAAAAGGGGCCCGATTATTTTTCTGTCATCATGAAATTAAGTTCTTTATTTGGCTCAAAATGTCAAATCCTCAGACCTTCTTGCCTGGCCGGTACCGCTTCTTCTGCCTGTCTCGCAACGGGATGGATGTAAACAGCATCGCAGAATGACAGAACAAAAGATATTGTTGAATAAAGTTGTTATTTTTGTTTTGTTTTTGTGCACAAAAGGTATTGACAGTCGGTTTTGTTATGTTACAAGATTTCCATGACGGTCGGTTTTATTTGGTTACAAGATTTCAAAGGCAGTTAGTTTTGTTCCTTTTCGAGATTTCAATGACAATCAATGTTGTTCCTTTACAAGATTTAAATCATGACCATTTTTTTTCGGTTACGAGATTCGGTTTTGTTCCCTAACGCAATTTTAACGGCGGTCGGCTTTATTATGAGAATAATATAATATAATATACATATTATATCAAACACACATAATATATTAAAGCGTCTTTGGTGTTTCCATTTCCATTGAAACCAAGGGTAACGCAGGTATGTAATTCATAGGCGACATATGGACATGTCGCGAATCCTGGTTAAAATTGCTTAAAATTGGTTTACAACAGAGCAAATGTTATTCTCTGAATGTATTTTTGTAAAATGTGGTGAAAAAGAAATGTGAATATATATCTCCATAAAATTTTGTTAAGATACCAAATTGGTTGACTCTGGCTGCGTTCCACTCCAATTTTAAACATGCACTCACAAACTTCCCTAAGCACTTACGCTCGAGGGAATCCCTGCCGCCGTTTTGAAGTGCGTTCGACTTCGTAAAGTGGACGAGGGAAGTTTATTTGGACAGTCCCCTCGATTTTGACCTGGGGAGTGAGTCTACTCTGATGTACACTTCAAGCAGCTATATATCCCACAATTCAACTTGATTGTGACATCACAGCAGATCGCGCTTAACTGCAGTGTATGATATATTGATTATTTTAAAAATTAATCGCATAATAGTGTATAATATATTAATTATGTTGAGATTTAATCGCATAATACTTGTAAGCTACTTTATATTCACATTCAAAGTTTATACTATTGATACATGATTGTCATTTTATTTTTCTCCAAAAGCTCATATAGGATTTTATAGATTTCCTCCAACAACTTAGAACTTAGAACTTAGAACCAAGAACTTAGAATATAGAATGTTGCATAAAAAAAAAATCATAAAGGGGTTGGGATTGTGAATTCCAAGTGATCAAGGGCTTATTGCGTTTCATTAAACCTTATGCACGAGATCTGCCAGTAGTGGGCACTCGTGCAACGTAAGTGATGATGGACATCCGAGTCCAGGAGACGGAGGGATGTTGTAAAAGTAGCAGTTTGTAGTAGTTCTTTGCAATAAGTGTAATTAATATTCTAATTACATCCTATTTATACTTTATACTGGCAGATACATACTATTTGCACCTCAGTATTGTTGTACATTAACAGGATGCAATAATGACATAGTGTAAATGATTGTATTTCTTAAAATTATAAAAATACTTTTATTATTATTAATAAACACTCGTTAGGCACTTAGCACATTTTCTTCAGTTTTATTGAAAATTATTTTCCGATGTGATATATGATGGGAAAAAGTGAGCTCGGCATAAGGCGGACTCGAACCCGCGTCTATGAGCGACGCAGGTAATTAATTCGCGCGCTACAGCCTACGCCACTGAAAGCGTTGAAAAACGCGCGTCAGTTTTAATCTCGTCAGGCAAGTTAGTGTAAATTTGCATTTAGTAATAGATAATCCGAATAATCATGTTTTCCTTTTGCATTAAGATTATTTTTATAACCACACTGGCAGATGATTTTACTCAAGTAAAATGCACTTCCCAAGATCTTATATAATTTTCTTATATAGAAAATCCATCTTGATTCAAGAATTTTAAGATATTTGTACTTTAAATAAGACAAAATACTCACTAAGAAAAGCATTTTTTTGCAGCGTGAATGAATGAAGTATTTAAACATTGCTTGCGATTTATACCATTATTTTAAGTTGTAATCAGGGACGTGCACAGGGGGGTTGCTCAGGTTGCCCGGGCAACTGCCCATATGCCCTTCTCGACTCACGTTGCCCTTCCGAGGTAGAAAAAAATAAATAAAAAAACCATACAATGGATGCAGAATTTCACGTAGGCCTAGATAAAAAAAAAAAAAAAAAAATCGCAAAAGCCTCATTCACTTCCATATTCGGGCACCCGTCCGAAAGTGAAAGTCAGTAGGGGAAGGGCAAACTCTGTTTACGTGGCTGCAGCGCTGCACGCGACCGGCACCTGAGCTGAGCCTGCATGAGCGGCACTAGAAGGAGATTGTCGCGGTTGTCGGGTGAGACGACTTAACGTTGCCGGAAAGGTGAGTAAGGTTATAATCGTTAACGAAAATGAACGAAAAAAAACGAAAACTAGGTGGGAAAAAACATTGTCGTTAACTGAAATAAAAATAAAAACGAGGCATTACAAAAAAACGATAACTAACCAAAACTGTAATGTGTGTTTGGCAAAACTAACTAAAATAAAATAAAATTATAGATTAACTGTCCTTAGTTTTCGTCTTTGTCAATGTCTTTCATAGAGCAAACGTTCAGCTGCGTCTCTCACTCACGCGTCTCTCTCACATACTCGCGCGCGCACAGCCCCACCCCTCCGTGCACACCGCGCCTCCATGAGAACGAGTGTTGGAAGCAAATTCGCGAAAGGTTGGTATCTCGTGAAAACCTTTACACAATCACACATTAAAAAGTGGTTTAAAAATATTTTTAATTCTGAATATAATTTTGTCAGTGTGTTAATGTCGACCCGACCCGAGAAGCGCTTGCTACTTTAGAAAGTTAACTAGACGCAAGTTTGATCCTTTTTTTAGGCCAGAGCAACTGCCCCTCAAAATTCCTGTGCACGTCCCTGGTTGTAATAATATTTAACAATATTACTGTTTTCTGTATTTTTGATCAAACAAATGTAGGCTTGATGAGCATGAGACTTCTTTCAAAAAAATTTAAATAGTAATGCTTCCATGTAGTTGTAAGAACTAAATAAAGTATATGTGATGTGAAACTAAGTAACTAACTAAGGGATTATTTTTGCCCCAGGGTTACACCCCTTATTTTCTGAGGTTTATTTTAACCCATTATTCAGTACAGTTTATGGCGACTGTACTGGGGCATTGGGCGGTATGTGATGTGATGTGTGGACTGTTTTACACCAGGGTTATATCCCTTATATTCTGGGATTTATGTTAACCCTTTATAATACAGTACAGTTTATTGCGACTGCACTGGGGCGTTAGGATCCACTCAGTCCACAGGTTGATCAGACCCACTCGCCTCTCCAACACCTCTTTCCGCAGCTACCCGGTCTCCAGGAGGTCTCCCAGAGGTCTCCCATCCGGATAGAGACCGGGCTCAACCCTGCTTAGCTTCAGTGGGTGTGCAGGTGAAAGCTTCAGGTTGACCGCTGCAGGCCGGGGTTTCTTATGCATCTTTCCAACAACAGACCCTCGGCCTCTTACGTAACAAAAATATCACATTATATTTTGCTACTGCAAAATATAATGTGATATAGCCTATTACATAATACGTTTCCATATATGGGAAACTAGTGCTTATATTTTTCATTGTAGGCTACTTCTGTGCGTACAATGAGAGAGCGCTAAATAATGCTGTTTTTCATATTTTTTAAATTGATTATTAAAATCTATCAGCGTACACTCATGACATATTAAGAAAGCAAGAGAGAATGAGAATAAATAAAGGTGTGCGTTTGTGTGTTGTAAAGTCAAATGTGTGTATGTGCGTGCATGGGTGGGCGTGGCGGATATGGGCGAGAAGAAATCTGATTGGCTAGTTTAGTTTCGTCGCTTTTTTCACATATGAAAAATGACATTAAAAACAGGCTCAAAATGAGTAAATTTGTAAAAGATTTGCAAAAGACCTAAAACAATTGAAATAGGGGTGGAGAAATTAAGCCTCTTAAAGGGATAGTTCACCCAAAAATGCAAATTATGTCATTAATTACTCACCCTCATGTCGTTCCACACCCGTAAAACCTTCGTTCATTTTCAGAACGTAAATTGGCTCAGCGAGTCCTGTGTTACCAGGAAGATCATTAACACGAAAGCTACTAAAGACATATTTTAAAAAGTTCATGTGACTATAGTGGTTCAATGGTTCTATGAAGAGCGCACGTTTTGTGCGCCAAAAAAAAAATAGCGACTTTATTCAACAATATCTAGTGATGGGCAATTTCACTGCTTCATGAAGCTTCTACGCTTTACGAATCTTTTGTTTCAAATCAGTGGTTCAGAGCGTGTATCAAACTGACAAATATGTGTGTATACACTGTCAGAAATAAGGGTACAGTAGGAGTCCATTTCTGTCCCCCAAGGTACAATCTACACTAACGTACCCCATAGGGCTTATTATTGGACCTCATACATGTTTTTACCTTTTTGAGGGTCAAAAAGGTACATATATGTTCCCAAGCATTAAAAGGTACACTGTAAAAAAATGACCGTGATTTTAACAGTAAAAGACTGTAAAAATGCTGCAGTGAAAAACTGTCAATTGGTTTACAGAAAGTTTCTGTACTATATACGGTGAATAACTGTAATAGATCTAACGGTACATTTAATGTAATTTTACGGTAAAATACCATTAAATTCACAGTTTTTGGAAGTGAAAAATAACAATTCATTGTAAAATTTACAGTGAAAAAACGTAAATTGACATTCCCACAATTCCCTGTGTGACACTTCACATTTGATATATTTTCGTTGAAATAACTCTGTTTCTTCTTAGTTTTTCTCATTTTTTTTTCTAATCAGTTATGTACATTAGGGTTTTATGTTACATCTAATGTTGTTAAATTAATGTTTATTGCATTTTTAAAATTTCATGCATGTTACCATGATGGTGTTTAGTGTGTGTGTGAATGAAACTGTGTGCACCTTCTATATATTAGTATTGTCCTTCTCAGCTTGTGGAAAAGCTGCTTGTGATGAACTTTGATTCATCATGTGACCCTTATCACCACTGTGTTTGGTGACTGTCAGTGTGTTATAAAGGTCCAAAACAGATATTAGTACTTCATTAGGTTGGTAAATAAACATTATATCAGTTAAGGAAATACGTTATTTTACTGTAAATTTAACAGATTTTTTTTTACGTTGCTACTGTATTTTTTTACGGTAAAGTTCTGGCAACCACAGCTGCCGTTTTTTTACCATAATTTTTTTTTTTTTTTTTTGTAAAAGTTGTAGTTTAAAGATTTTAATGATATATCATTAAAATCTTTAAACAATAACTTTTACACACAAAAAAAAGGCTTAGCAGAGGCTGTCCATCTTGCCAGGTGTTAAAAATTAACACTGAAGCAGTGTTAAAGTTAATGAGATAATTGATTGATGATTGAGTGATGATTGACAATAAGTGGAGACACCTGATGTTATAAGCAGAATCACTGAAGGAAAGAGAGAAAAAAGGTGTTAATTAATGTTTTATGGAATGTTTCATTTCAAGTCACCATGAAAGAGGTCAGCGTTTGCTTTAGTTGGGCTCTTGACTCTTTATCTTTTATTATTAATTGCTCTCTGGCTACTCCAACTTTGTGTTTGTAAAGCACATTTATTATGGTCAGAGAAAATAGGATCTGGTCACAATATAATTTGATGCAGAAGTAATCATCATGTGATGGTCTGATGTCATTTAGAGTATAAATCTTTGACTGTGTTTGATGTGTAGCTTTAGTATTAATGATTGTAGTCCTGTGATTTTACAGCTTGAGATCCAACAGCAGTATTAACACATAATTTTTTTAAGGATAATACATTATGAACTGAAGCTTCAGTTTTTTTGTTTTTTTTTTAACACACACAGACATCAAGAATCAGCATATGATTCTCAAGAACGGTGACGATAAATAAATACAAAATACTGACAAACAGATCAACTCTGGACATCACAAAACAAGCTACTGTCACAACAAAACAACAGAAAAATAAAAGCAAACATGAACAATCTACGAAAATTACAGGACAAATAAGCTGCATAATTTATTCATGCAGCAATGCATGATGGGAGCCATGGATGAGTTTTGATTGGTGGCTCCCATCATGCACTGCAACATGAAGCACTTTGTTTGATTGTCACCATTGAGGGTCATGTGCTGATTCTTGGGCTGCGTCCGAAAACCTAGGTAGCTGCCTATCTTATAAGAGAATGACTTGCACAGCAGTGTTTGTGCATGAAGGCACCTCACAAAATTGATTTTGGACAGACTTCTGAGGCAGCGTAACAGTTTAATGATCTACAGCAATATAGCGTGGGCTTTGGTGAGAACTAAACAAATATTTAATTACTACAGTAGTAATTTCTCAATAGAAATGATATCAAAATTGAAATATGTTGATTAAATCGTACATTTATACACAAACTGAGCAGCAAACACAACTTTCGGACACCATCTTTATTTTTCTAGCTCAACTGTCACAGAATGGAAAGCACAGGATTGTGGGATATCAAAGGCAGCTAAGGATACATCTATGCTTATATCTTATACTACCTTGAAATGTGTTTCAGGAAGGCAGCATTTTCCAGTTTTCGGACGCAGCCTTTATGTCTGTGTATGTTTCTGAAAACCCCTTCAGATTATAAAAGCTCTGCTGAATCTCAAGTGGTTGAGATTTACTATAAAGAAATGATGTAACATCAATATAAATTGTAGTTGTTGTGTCTCTCTCTTTTTCTCTTGTTGTTTCTTCAATGATTCTGCTTATAACATCAAGTGTCTCCACTAATTGTCAATCATCACTCAATCATCAATCAATTATCTCATTAACTTTAACACTGCTTCAGTGTT
This sequence comes from Chanodichthys erythropterus, assembly GCF_024489055.1. Lineage (NCBI taxonomy): Eukaryota > Metazoa > Chordata > Actinopteri > Cypriniformes > Xenocyprididae > Chanodichthys > Chanodichthys erythropterus. The sequence continues at coordinate 31,944,699 of NC_090240.1, forward strand.
ACTTTTTAACACCCGTCAAGATGGACTCATATGTAATGTGTAAAAATGTTTCAAATGAAATGTTGTAAAATGTAAAAATGAAAAGGATTTAATAAATTCTGATTTTAATTCAGTGTGTGTGTGTGTGTGTGTAAAATATATATATCTTATTATAGTCAACGATTGTATGCTGTCAAAGCCAATTTTGTAAAAAAATTGTTAAATAAAGGTACAAAATTGTCACCACAGGTACAAAACTGGTCTCTTAAGGTACAAATCATAAGGGTTCAAATTTGTACCCTATGCCAAGGGTACAAAAACTGTACCCTTGAGGGTACAGCCCCAGTGACAAGCCATTGTACCCCTAAAGGTACAATTATGTACTTTATTTTCTGAGAGTGTATATATATATATAAAAAATGAAGTTTACAACAAGCTCTAACTTGTGTCTTTATTGCGGTCATTTCCACACGAGTGTCTGAACTCTGGACTGAGTAAACATGATCATTTTTACTCATCCGTCTCGTTACCATCTGTGCATTACCTCTATTAAATATTTTCTAGTATGAGAATAAATGCTTATTATGTTAAGCGTGCTCTGTCTAATGGTGAATGGTGCAATGGTGCAGAATTACTCCACATTCATTGCATCACTAATTTCCTCCTTTAACACACACACACACACACATTAACTTGTGACTTGAAGCCATGCAGTGCCTGTCTGTTGGAACAGAGTCTCCAGTCAGCAGCATTATGGATAGCTGGAGCCCACGAGCGCTTGTTCAGAAATCTCAGGAAGCCAGAAACCTGGCGTACTGTCCCTACAGCAAATTCAGGGTTGGAGCAGCTGTCTTAACAAGCGATGGAAGTGTGTTCTCAGGTGAGGACACTCTTACACATACATACATATATATATATAGATTGATTGATTGATTGATTGAATGAATGAATGAATGAATGAATGAATGAATGAAAGCTATATACCATTCAAACATTTTAATGTCTTTTTAATCTCTTATGCTCACCAATCTGCACTTATCAAAAATACAGTAAAAAATATTTATTTAAAATAATTGTAATATACTGTAATATAAAATAATTACAATTTTCTATTGTATTATATTTTAAAGAGTAATTTATTCCTGTGATGTCAAAGCTGAGTTTTCAGTATCAGTCTTTAGCGTCACATTATCCTTCAGAAATAATTTTAATATATTGATTTAATGCTCAAGAAACACTATTATCAATGTTGAATACAACAGTTGCAATACAATATTTTTTGATGATTAGAAATTTCAAAAATTTAAAATAGGAAACTTTTGGATGAATAAATACTCTAAAAAATAAAACATTGGTTCAAAAAAAAATATATATGTTAACGTTTTCCACTAGAATTTTTAACTTGAGCCAATTGGGAGAATTACATTAATTCAAAGCAATATTTTGAGTTGATCCAAGATAATGTTTTAAGTAAGGTGAAGATGTTTTTGTGCTACAATAAAAACACTTTTCTAATTAACATGAACTTAATAACGGTCAACATGAATGCAACAATTTAAGTTAATCCAACATATTGTTTTAAGTAAGGTGAAGACACTTTTTGGACACAACAAACTGCAAGTCTAAGTAACATGATCTTACCAAGTACCGCTTGTCACCATGATGGTAACTCTCCAAAACCCACATTAACACATTAACTCTTCTAAATTAGCACAACAAAACACTAATTACTGCTAAATCTCCCTTACCATTAATCTTGTGCAAAAAATTATATAACACTTAATTTTAGCATTTACTCTCCCTTTCAAGTGCCATGGGCAAAGCATGATGGGAAATATAAATCCCAGCCCAGTTTAAAAAAAAGTGTTCATACAACTCAAAACAATGAAACACGTTTACACGACATCAGATTGTATTTTACATTAACAGAACTTAAAATGAAATACATTTTTGATTAACTGAAAATGTTAAACTATGACAAGTCATGATAGTATATTGAATCAATAGGCATAATTTGTGTGCCATCCAAGCTCAATAAAATAACAATTACAAGTAAAAAGTCTAACAGCATTTCAGAACTTGACTTTAGAGTATAGAGTAGAGAGTGTACATCTCTATACTGTCACTTTTGATCAATTTAATGCATCCTTGCTGAATAAAAGTATCAGTTTATTAACCTTCAACAGTAGTATATATTTCTTTATGCTGCAACAATATTTACACATCATAAAAATATGCTAAATAATATGCTAATATGCTAACTTGATGTCCCAAAAGGAAACCAGAGAGACAATATGAGACATATGAATCTATATATAAATCTACATCTGTTTGTGTTTGTTCATGGTTCATTGGTATATGGTGATGTGCTGTTAACAGGCTGTAATGTAGAGAATGCGTGTTACACCGCTGGATTGTGTGCTGAGAGGACTGCTATCTCTAAAGCTGTGTCTGAGGGACATACAGCCTTCAAAGCCATCGCAATTGCCAGGTATATTGATATATATATATGTATTGGCTGAAGTATAAATACTGTTGAGCAATATTCCTGGTATACATTGTTTTGTGCAGTGACCTTGAAGATCGGTTTATTTCTCCATGTGGAGCCTGCAGGCAGTTCATGAGAGAGGTTAGTGCTTCTAAAAAAAAAAAAAAAAAAAAAATTATCATTGATATTATTACTATTATTTACAAAGACATATAAAACGTGCAGTTACTCTGTGGCATGCAAAAACAAGTCCTGAGTCAGAAGAGCCAAAACATGAGTCAACAATGACAAACTGCACATGTAGAAATATAGGAAATTTTGAGAAATGTAGGTGTGGCTTACAACAAAAAACAAAAAATTACATTGTGAATAACACACGGCATAAATAATTTTTCACCTTTCATTAACACTTTCAGTTAAGAGACTGGTTATGTCATCCTTTTTTGCAGTTTGGCTCACAGTGGGACGTTTATCTGTCAAAATCTGATGGATCTTACAAACTGATGACAGTGGAGGAGCTCCTGCCATGTTCATTTGGCCCTGATGACCTGAGGGCAACACCGAAAAACCATTAGACTGTTGATTTTTAGAAATAAATGAGAAGTTATAAGCAATGTTACATAGCAAATGTGTAGAATAGATAGATTTAATGTATTGAATGGATGTGTGGTACTATTATTCCGCAATAAAAACATGCAGTAAATGTGTAAACTAATAAATAACAACCCTATGCTGAACTGTTGTGTGGTTCTTTTGGTACTTTTATTTTAAAATACCTGCCACCTCGGCTTTTAATGTGAAATACATGCCTTTTGACTTTTATTTTGAAAAATAGCCGCCGACCAATCAGCGTTACATAAACATTGTCTTTGGGTTATAATGTAGGGAGAAGTTAAAGGGGATCAGTTGTTTTTCTGTCAACGCGAAATTTAGTTATTTATTTGGCTCAAAATGTCAGTCAAACATGCTCTCAGTCGGGGGTTGGAGCTGGGGAGGTCAGTTTTCCAGCTGGGTCTCTTCAAACCCGCCGGCCGAGTGGCAGCGAAGTTCCGCGGTGAGCGGCTGCGTGTGTCCCGGCCGACCCGCACCGTCCAGCCGCAGACCTTCCTGCCTGGCCGGTACCGCTTCTTCCGCCTGTCTCTCAGCGGGCTGGCCGCCCAGCTCCAGTCCGGCGCTTTCAGGAGAGTGATTGGGGGTGGTTCACCCAGGAACAGGGCTGTTTTCCTGGCTTTTGGGGTTGGTTTAGGGCTGATTGAACAGCAGCAGGAGGAGGACAGGACAAACGTTGCTCTGTGTCAGGAGATACAGGTGACATCAAGAATACAAAATGACTAGTTGTGTATAAATGATGATAATGACAATAATAATTGAGCATTCCTGTAGCTCAAACAGTCAAACATGGTCATGGGTATGATTCGCAGGGAATGCATGAAATGATAAAAATGTATTTTTTGAATGCAAGAGTGTGTGTGTGTATTATACATATTACATTTGTTATATTTAATATTACATTATTAAATTATCATATTCCTTGTTACATATAATAAATGTAATTGTGAAATAATTAAGTAAACAACAGGTTCTTAAACAAAAACAGGTTATTAGTTAACGTAATCTACTGACAAATGTACCATAGTAATTTTGTGTTTTTACGTGCCATTATTGATAAAATGAATTATAGCATTAAATTACTAGTTACTTCTGGCACACACAAGCACAGAAAAAAAAAAAAACTTTTTTTCTAGCTTGTTTCCTAATCTAGTTGTCTAACAAACCTGGCTTTTTATATTGCATATAATGTTGATGAATTTTGATGAATTGCATTTGTTCCCCTTTTGTAAGTCGCTTTGGATATACGGAAGAGGATTAGGGCCAAGCAATAATAAAAAAATAAAACCATCTCGAGATTAAAGTTGTTAAATTTCAAGAAAAAACTTGTTAAATTTCGAGAAAAAATTCATTAAATTACGAGAAAAATGTTAAATTTCGAGAAAAAAGTCGAGATAAAATGTTGAGAATAAAGTCATTAAATTACGAGAAAAAAGTCGTTAAATTATGAGAACAAATTAGTTAAATTATGAGAAAAACTCGTTAAATTTCGAGAAAAAAGTCTTTGTTTATTCTCAACATTTTATCTTGAATTTTTTCTCGAAATTTAACGAGTTTTTTCTCATAATTTAATGAGTTTATTCTCAACATTTTATCTCGACTTTTTTCTCGAAATGTAACAACTTTTTTCTCATAATTTAATGAGTTTACTCTCAACATTTTATCTCGACTTTTTTCTCTAAATTTAACGACTTTTTTCTCATAATTTAATGAGTTTACTCTCAACATTTTATCTCAACTTTTTTCTCGAAATTTAACAACTTTAATCTCGAGATGGTTTTATTTTTTTATTATTGCTTGGCCCTAATCCTCTTCCGTTTAGGAATACAACTTCTCCATTCATATTTATTTAAACAAATTCATGATAAATTGTCCTGCTACAAAAACAGAGAAAATGTCTCAACTGCAATTACATGTGTATTTGCATGCTTATTTGAATATTTTTCACAATGTTTTTCATTATAGGCCGTATTCAGAAAGAAGAAGTTCCAGAGCCCTCTGAAGCCCTTTACATCAGGCTACAAGTTGGAGGACTATGTCATTGGGAAACAGATCGGGAAAGGTTGTAATGCAGCCGTGTATGAGGCAGCGGCTCCGTTTGCGTTCCCTGCGGAGAGTGAGAAGTGTTCACTGGTGGAACTGAACCAGAAAGAAACAGATGATCCACTTAGATTCCCTACTACACCAAGCTTTCCTTTAGCTATGAAAATGATGTGGAACATTGGGGTGAGAAGCATTTTTGCATTTTGTGCAGAATGCATCTACAGAATGCATCTATTCCAGAATACATCAACAGCTTTTTCTAATGACATACTGAACATTTAATATCGTTCTGTAGGCTGGTTCATCAAGTAACGCCATCCTTCGCTCTATGTCTATGGAGTTGGTTCCTGCCTGCCCACAGGCCTTAACGAAAGAGCAAGGAGAGATTGCTTTGGATGGGTGAGTTCATATGTGAACTTTAGCATGTTCTTAAAATACAATGATTCATTGCCAGTGGCTTTGCTATTTTTACAGGCACTTTGGAACAGTGCCTAAACGGCTGACCGCTCATCCCAACGTGATCACAGTGTACCGGGCCTTCACTGCGGAGGTCCCGCTACTGCCTGGAGCTCAGGAAGAGTACCCCGATGTCCTGCCTGCCCGACTCAATCCGCTGGGTTTGGGCAGTAATCGAACACTGTTCCTGGTCATGAAGAAGTGAGGAAATAAAATAAATCAATCATGAAGTAATAATTATTAAATATAATAGCAATAATTATGATTTTATTTATTTATTGTTAAATACATTTATTATAGAATAATAATAAATATATACAATAAAAATAATAAACATATTTGATAATAAAACAAACATAATATTTAATAAAAATAATAAGTAAATAGAATAATAAAACAACAAACATAATTGATAACAATAAAATAATAATGAATAAAAATATTAATAATTATATTTATTTTCATAACAAATATTATTACTAATAAAATATGAAACAATAAATAACAATTAATGATAATAGTATTAATTATATTTGTATATTATAAAATTGTGAAAATAATAAATAATAAAACATAATTGATAATACTAACTAAACAATATTATAATTAAAAATAATAATAGTTATATTTATTTTAATAAAATATTTATAAAAAAATAATAAATGAAATAAAAAAATAATGATAGTAGTAATAATTATTATATTTATTTATTACAGAACATTTATTCTAAATTATTACTAAATAAAATAATAACAATAATAAGTGACAATTATTATATTTATATAATTTCATTTATTGTTAAATATAATAAAATATAATTATATTTTTAATAAAAATATATGCATTATTAAAATAATAATACATTAATGAAATAATTATTATTTTTATTTATAATATTATATTTATTTATTGTATTATTGTATTATATTTATTTATGATTGTATATATATATATATACACACACACACACACAATTTTTTTTTGTTTACCACAAAAAAAACAAATATATATATATATATATATGCATCCAGTGTGATAAGTGCAGTTTGGATATGAACAGGCCTTTAGACTCATTTTCTGATGAATAATGTGTTTTGTTTTGTTTTATCTGATAACTCATGGTTGATGTGCCTGTGCTGTAGTTACCCATGTACCCTGCGGCAGTACCTGGAGGTGTGTGTACCAAACCGGACGCAGGCCTCTCTCATGTTGCTGCAGCTGCTGGAAGGGGTGGACCACCTGTGCAGACAGGGCATCGCTCACAGAGACCTCAAATCGGACAATGTGCTCCTGGAATTTGACAGCAGTAAGAGCCCCAAGACATTGCAGCCAGTTTTTTTCATGCCAATATAGACTTGCATCATTGTTAAGTAAATGCTTCAGTCATGCTGTAATGAGTTTTTATTTTAAAGCTGGGTGTCCCAGACTGGTGATCACTGACTTTGGGTGCTGTCTGGCAGAGGATTTGGGCCTTAAACTGCCCTTCAACAGCTGGTGGGTCAACAGAGGGGGAAACTCCTGTCTGATGGCACCTGAGGTGAGAAAATTCCCAATGTCCCAAATATCAAATGAGCAGTCTGAACTTATTTACCCAGCTCATTTTTTTATTTTGGTCGTGCATGTGCACCCCTGATTATATATCAAATGAAGTATATTTATGCTAACTTTACTTGATCTTCTAGGTGGCCACAGCGGTCCCAGGTCCAGGGGTGACGATTGATTACAGTAAAGCAGATGCCTGGGCCGTAGGGGCGATTGCCTATGAGCTCTTCGCTCAGCCAAACCCCTTCTACAGCTCACAGGGGCTGGAGAGCCGCAGTTACCAGGAAAGACAACTCCCTCCACTTCCTGCTGCTGTACCTGCTGATGTACAGCTAGTAGTGAAGCTCCTGCTATGCAGAAACGCTCGCAAGGTATATAATAATTTCTGCAATCAATTATTTGACTTTATAAGTGTTGGTCATAAAATGGTCTAGTTTGAAATGTACCAATATTGAAACTCAACACTTCAGACTGGACTGAGAAGATAAACCTGTTCATTAACTGTTTTCTTTGACACATTTATTTAATAATTTCTCTGCTCATTTCCAGCGTCCCAGTGCACGAGTGGCCGCTAACATACTTCACATCAGCCTGTGGGGCAAGCGTGTCTTGGCCAGCTTGTATCAGGCAAGAATGGATCAAATGTTCGACTGGCTGCTGTGTCAGTCTGCTGTGGTGCTCCTGAAGGGTCGTGGGCCCGGCGGAAGCTCCGTGGAAGCTGAACTCCAGAGATCCTTCCTCGCCAACATAGACCTGGAGGACCTCCGAACCGCAGTCAGCTTCCTCGTGTATGGACAAGAGCAGTGGCAATCTCTGCTCATGCACTAGTGTGTGTGTGTGTGTGTGTGTTTACTGCAGAAACAAGCACAGCTGAGTTATTTTTTCAAGCTGTTCCTTTGATTTTTTTCTGTAGACTGTGAAAGGACTTTAATTTTTATGTCTATCACTGACATTTTGAAATTATGACAATTTATGCATTTGCACTTTTCACTATATATAATATTTAATGCAGTTTAGAACACTTTAGAATAACCATATCAGCTTAATAACCACTTTAACAGGAGATATTCCTTTCAAACCAGGTACAAACTCATGCATAATTAATAATGCATTATTATACACAGTATATCATAGTATACAGATTATAGCTTAAGAAAAATTATGCAAATAAATTCTGAATACATTTTAAAAAGTTGATGCATTTCTGACAGGATATTCAATGTGAATTTGAGTTTATCCTTGATGGCTGATGCATCATGAAACATTAGTGTTGTTTACCAGAATTGAGTTGATTGGAGAGGTTGAAAACGATTGGTATTCGTGATGTCATTTGAAAAGGCAGTTCAGAGGTGGAGCAAGTTATTATTATGTTTTGATAAGTTCACTATGATATTCTTTGTGTTCAGATGAATTGTACAACTAGACCAGGAAATGTAAAGAGAGTGACTTTTGAATGCAGGTTGACGTCAGTGTATAGCCTGGAAAGGAGCCCAAAACAATAAAGAATTTGAATAGTATTGAAATATGTACTCTTGTCGTTTGCAATGTGGTAATAAAATTTGGTGATTGGTTATATTTGATGGAGTTTTAACACACATACACTGCATATGAACATACACTGCAGTATGTTAGCATTGTAATATTTGCATTACTTTTGGATATATATATATTATCTGACAGGATATTCAATGTTATTCAAATGGCAAATGCGCAGTGCTGGGTAGTGGGTAGATTACTAGTCTGTTACTGATTCCAAATTGCATGACAAAAATTGTAGTTATTAACGTAATCCATTACATTACACATTTAAGATTAAAAAAAAAAAAGAAAATATATTCCATTCTTTGTTTTCAGCAACATGAAGTGCATTAAATATTACATTACGTCAAGGTTTCCCAGACTGGGGTTCGTGATGGAACTGCAGGGCTTCGTGCAGTTTAATGAAAAACTAATAATTAAATAAATAAAAATGTAAAATTAAAATAAATCATGTTTTAAAAATGTATTTGAAAGACAAAAACCTTCCAAAGACAGCAAAGCATGGTTAAATGACTTGCTGATTGATAATTCAAATAATAATATGTTTCTCAGTATTGATTTGATATGTTGCAATGCTAGGAAAACACTCTTTAAAAGTGAAATGGTTTCTGTAAATCCAATGGACAAATGCTTTCTGGACTCTCCATTTTCCATGTAATTATAGCCAGATGACTAGTGGTGTGTCTGTGTGTGCAATTCCACAAAACTAGAAGACTTTAAACGTATGTAAGCAATAAGGTACGAGAGTACTTGTTGTGCCTAACAACGCCCTTCAGCCATGACTTATTCACGATACAGCACTAGCCTCGAGTACCTTATTGCTTTTATAAAACGGTTACCACACAATACAAATATTAAAGCCAAAAATATGTATCAATGCAACTTTCATGAAGTAAACTTTCATTAAGGCATTCCTTCCGCCGGAAAAAAAGTCCCTGACCGTGAACAGCAACAGAAGTTACATTATTACACCATTAGATGGCAGCAAAGACTGTCTTTAAGAGTGTAGCGAATACTTTTACATTGAAAAGACTAAATTGTTGTGAACACGAAACAAGACGCAACTGACAAATGCTTTAGCTAGCGCTGTCAGTCATGGGAAAACCCCGTAACTGTTAAAAGGACAAGATAATACATCAGACATTGAAACAGATTTTTTATTATGAACATAGGACTGACCTGAAGGAAAATAATCAATCTGAATACTCTTCTACATAATACAGTAAGCTTCAATGAACAATATCAGTTGAGAACATGAAGGGTCATAGCCATGTTTTATCATGAATAAAACACAGCTATTGACCAATCAGAATCAAGGATATATATTATATTATAATTATATTATATATTATAAATAAGCAATATGCTTTTTTAGAAAGGAAAATTTAAAACATGAAAAAGAATTAGGGAGAATCAATAAATGATGGTTTACTGCCATTTTGTGAATAATATGTAATCATGTAATCAATAAAGAAGCAGCTGTAGTCTGATTATGAGTATTTTAAAATGTATTGTAATCTAATTACAAGTACTTAATTTTTGGATTACATGTAATCAGTTGCTACCCAGCACTGCAAATGCATTGCCCAAGAAGCATGGGAATATTGCTCCAGTCCTCATAGGAATGAAGTATGCATAGGCTACTTTCTAGTAGGAGTAGTATGGCAGTGTATAATTGTGACAACACACAGAGCCCAGCCCCGTATCAACCCAGGGGCTAAAGTTCATTCTGAATCCCCTGAGCTAATATTGGCAGATAAAATTTTGCATTAAAATCGGACCAGTAAGCTCAATTGTTTGCACGGCTAAGTTGTTGCATTGGATTTTTCGATTTCTGCAGGATTTCGTTTCATGCGACGCTAAACATGTTTTCTTCCATCAAAATTGCTAATAAAACTCGAGCAGTCTTCGGTGGATCTCAGGTTTTTAAAACGTGTGCTTCTCAGAGAGTCGTGCAATGGCGAACCGTTGACGGGAATCAGAGCAGTGTGTCTGGCACACGGCGAATGTCCGGGAAAGGTTTCAATGTCCCACCGAGCGCGGAGTTTGTGGCGAGAGTCAGCGGAATCGCGACTATGTTTAAACTGCCGTTTCAGAAAACTGCGGACGGACTGGACGCGGCGTTTGTCGGTGTTCCTATCGACACCGGAACATCCAACCGTCCTGGTGCAAGGTAATACTGTACATTCATATATGATCCACAGCCAGGAGTGTCGCCAAAATCCATGTTGTGTAATTGTATATTACACCGGTCAAAAGTTTGGAAACATTAATACTTTTAATGTTTTTCAAAGATGTGTCTTATGCTCATCAAGCCTGTATTTCGTGGTCAAAAACACAGAAATATATTGAAATATTATTACAATTTAAAATAATGATTTTCTATTTTAATGTATTTAAAATTATAATTTATTTCTGTGATGCAAAGCTGAATTTTCAGCATCATTACTCCATAGCATTACTCCAGTCTTCAGTGTCACATGATCCTTGATGATTTGCTGCTTAATATTTTTTTTTGGAACTTAAAACTTTTTTCAGGATTCATGGATGAATATAAAATTAAAAAAAGAGCATCTAATCAAAATAAAAATCTTTTTAATCCTGTAAAATTATTGATTAAATACAGTCAAACCAAAATGTATTCAGACACCTTGAACATTTCATTCATTAATAGAGTTTATTCACTATAGTTTAAAAAAAATGGTAATAAAATATGACAAGATCTCAGAGTTAAACTGAAAAATTATCTTAATTATGTCAGATAATACAGGCAAAACATGGTCAGGTTAAAGTGTCTGAATAATTTTTGGTTCCAAATTTGTATAAATTTTACTGGTAATCCACTGTATGAAGAATTTTTGGGTATAATATGTCACAGTTTACTTTATTTTGCCATCCTCACTTACATAAATGAACTAGCACTTCTCAAAGTCCGGACTCCGGTCCAGATCCGGACCCGGAGGGAATTCAATCCGGACCCGCCTCCATTTCGTATTTCAACAGCAGTAATTGTGTGTAAGGGATTAAAAATCTGGATTTCCTACTTTGATAAACGCATGTCAAAATTATTTGTTTAGTGTTTTATGTTTTTTTGGAGATGGTCCGAAATTAAAGCGAAGGCGAGATATTTAAAGTTTTCCTCCGTGATTCAGTTGCCATGACACCCAGTGAGCATATACTTTTGATGTAATTGGACACAAGTCGCGCGACGCAGCGTTTGAATGGCTGAGGAGCAGTGGTTCTCAACCTGCGGTCCGTCACAAATGTAAATGCGGCCCGCGATATGCCGACCACAATAATAATAATAATAAAAAAAATAGCATACAATTTATTTTTGTTTTAAAATTTAAATTAAAGTGAATTAAATAAATATAAATGAGATAATGCTTGTCATATAAAATAATTTTGGTGAGCATTTATTATTTTCAGACATCAGGCAATGTAGGCTAATGACGCAATCACTCAGTTAACGAAACAAACACAAGTGCGCGCTTAGGAAGAATTCAAACAGTAGCCATTAATTTTGTAAATTTAAGCCTCAAAATGGTCAAATTTGTTATTAAAGGAGAAAAGCTAAATGTGGAAGATAAAATGAAGGAACACATGCAAACAAGAAGAGTCGCAGCATCAGCAGTAAAGGTGAGAAGAATGGAAGAATCAGTTTGCTGTTAATGAGCGAGATGGGCAGCCTTCCTGTTTGCTCTGTAGTAAAGTAGGCCTACTTGACAAGCAAAACCTACAATTTCAAAAGACTGAACTGTGAATTCGATGTGTTTGTTTGATGTATTTTAAATCAGTAAAAATAACCGCATCATCGCACCCGCGGCTGAATGAGCCCAACTCTGCGCGCTCGCGGATCCGATGCTGCGCGAGGGATTGCGACATGACAGAATGCTTGATATCGTCAGAGATTGTAATTAGCCTACAATGCGCTCAGTGTTGTTTGTAAAAAGAGCTGAGTAACATTTGCTTATTAAGGCGTTTATGTGATTGTTTGGTGACTATTGCGATGCTGTTGAAGAATTAAATAGCAACTTAAACTGATGTATATACAGTTTGTGTGTTCATTGAGCATTACTGATTATTATTGTAAAGCTAATGTCAGTAAGTTCGTTTTTATTTGTAATTTATTGTGTGCAACATCTTGGTATAATAATAGTATTATCTGCTAATACCATAACATTAAATCTGATTGGTTTGCATTGGTGATGTCATATGTAAATTAGATGCGGACCGTGAGTCTTGCACTTGGACCACTGTGCGGCCCACTGGGGAAAAAGTTTGAGAACCACTGAACTATAGTGTCCTGCACTCACTAGTAAAAAAAATATAAAAAAAAAATATATCTTGTGTCTGAATAATTTTTGGTTTGACTGTATATTTATATAATAATTACAAATATTTATGTAATTTCCAGTCAAGCTGTAATATGCAGAACGTTTGAAAATATAAATTAAAAGTATTTGATACACAAAATGGTAGCTAGGAAATTGAGTTATTTTATTCCAAAAATATTTAAAATAGCCTTTTGGGCACAGAATGCCATTAAACATAATGCATAACTTGTGATGTGGTGGAAATGTTCATTATTTTCCATTTATATAAACCATTATAGTGAGAGAAAATGAATAGTTGAGCCTCTTTTACTCTGTACAGGTTTGGTCCGAGGCACATCAGGGCAGAATCTGCTATGCTAAGGTCATACAGTGGCTGGACAAGAGCGGCCCCGTACGAATCAATAAGAGTGGCAGATATCGGTGACATTAACGTCAACCTTTTTGACCTGAAGGACACATGCAAAAAAATACATGAGGCTTACCGTGAAATTGTGGCCACGGGCTGCATCCCACTAACACTGGGTGAGAGAACAGTTTCAATATGCAGGAATACATAGATCAGTTTTGAATCTACTCTAAATATGTTACTTCTCCTATTCAACTTGTCTTGGATTTCCAGGAGGTGATCATACAATTGCATACCCGATTCTTCAAGCAGTTGCTGAGAGGTTGGTGCACACTCAACAGGCCTTTGCAATACTAACGTAAATTTAGTCTGAAAGACTGCTGTTTCTGCTGTTCAGACATGGTCCAGTGGGCCTAATACACGTGGATGCCCATGCAGACACTAGTGACATGATTCTGGGTGAGAAGATTGGCCACGGGACCCCTTTCAGGCGCTGTGTGGATGAGGGGCTCCTGGACTGCAAGAGGGTCGTCCAGATCGGACTAAGAGGGTCTGGTTATACTCCAGATAATTATGAGTGGAGCCGAGCACAGGTATCAGGCTTTTATATGTATATACACATATATATATATATATATATATATATATATATATATATATATATATATATATATATATATATATATATATATATATATATATATATATATATATATATATATATATATATATATATATATATATATATATATATATATATATATATATATATAATTTTACTTTATTATTATTTACTTTATTTATTTTAATTTATTATTATTGTATTAATTTATTATATTGATATATTAAATATACAATTATTATTATAAATTAATATGATATATATTAATATTTATACTAATATATATATATATATATATATATATATATATATATATATATATATACACACACACACACACACACAGTGTTTTATATATTAATATTTTTTTTCTTTACTATTTGTATTATTATTGTATTCATTTATTATATTGGTATTTTATATATACAATTATTATATATTAATATGATATATTAATATTTATAATATATATATATATAGTGTGTATATATGTATATTTTTACTTTATTATTTTTAAATTATTATTGTATTAATTTATTATATTGATATATTAAATATACAATTATTATTATACATTAATATGATATATATTAATATTTATACTATATATATACACACACACATACACAATTATTGTTTTATATATTAATATATATATATATTTTTTTTTTTACTATTTTTATTATTATTGTATGAATGTATTATATAAATATATATATATATACAATTATATATATATATATATATATATATATATATATATATACACACACACACACACAATCATTGTTTAATATATTAATAAATATAATCTTTCTTTATTATTTGTATTCTTATTTTATTAATGTATTATATAAATATATTATATATACAATTATTATTTTATATATATATATATATATATATATAAAATTTTACTTTATTCTTTTTAAATTATTATTATTGTATTAATTTATTATATTGATATTTTATATATACAATTATTATTATATATTAATATGATATATTAATATTGATACTATATATCTATATATACATATATAATACACACTATTATAATTATATATATTAATATATGTTTTCTTTATTATTTTTAATTTATTATTGTTGTATTAATTTATTAGATTGATGTATTATATATAGTTATTATATTAATATATGTATATGTATAATATATGTATATTACATTAATTTATTATTATAATTAGTATATTATTGTAGGTATTAGGTATATTAGGTATTATTGTTTTAAGTAATATAATATATTAATATATAGTTATATTACTCAAATAAAAATTTAATTTATTATTAGTTATTGTATATAATATGCATATTTTGTGCATAATTAATTATTCTCATTATTTCATTAATTTCATTTGTGTATAATAAATTATTCTCATTATTTTATTATTTTCATTATTTATTCATTTATTTATTATTATATTAAAATATTTTTTCAAAATATACGCATATTATTTTGAACTCCCCTCAATCTAGAAAGATCTAGAGGGTTATCTAGTGGGGACTGTGCATATTTTATCATGTGTATATATCTTATATATTAATTTAAATGTGTTTTGATTTCATTTTTGTTTTGTTTTTTTGCTCTTTCCAGGGTTTCCGTGTAGTCGAGGCTGTGGAGTGCTGGCACAAATCTCTTGTCCCTCTCATGGAGGAGGTTCGCTCACAGATGGGAACCGGACCTGTCTATCTCAGCTTTGACATAGACAGTTTGGACCCTGCATTCGCTCCCGGGACAGGAACGCCCGAGATCGCGGGTCTCACACCCATTCAGGTATGTTTCGCCTGTCCAGGTCGACCAGAGATGCTCAATCCTGCTCCTGGAGATCTGCAACTCCCTTGAACCAACTAAAGAAGGTCTTTGGGTTCACTTGTTGATAATCATACTTCTACAAGTATACATACAAATATGACTAAAGAATGTACACAAAAGGTATTTACTCTGCTAGTGATAAATAAGTATGTAGGATGGATCTGCACACTCTTATATTATCCCAAAAATTATGCAAGAATACATTTTCGAATATCCATTGGTCCAATAACTCCAATAGTTCATCCTGGCATCTTTGAGGGACATTTTTTCAACATGCTGTTCTATAATTTGGGACATGCTAACTCTAATCTGACAGTACTGGTAATGTGCAATCGGGATGTAGCCAGGATCTCACGCTCAGTTTTGAGCAGCTCATAGACTTTGCACATCAAAGTTTAATATTAACCGTAGGTTACTGTAGGTTTGCTTGAAGAATAATGTATTTTGTAATTTGCTTTCAGGGTCTGGAAATCATCCGAGGTTGTCGAGGTCTTAATCTTGTCGGTTGTGATTTAGTTGAGGTTTCTCCACCTTATGACACCACAGGTACTGCATTACATTAAGTAAACAAGACATTTAAGGTGAAAGACTTCATTAATGCAGAATGTTGCATTTCTAATACTGTTTGATCTAATTCTAGAAATGTTTTCATAGGAAACACTGCTTTGACTGGTGCCAACCTCCTTTTTGAGATGATGTGCGTCCTTCCGAAAGTCAAATACTATTGATTGCTTTATTTTTCTAAGATGAAATGTCCCAGTAATTGCACAGTGACTTGAAAAATGTGCATGATTTATGTACAAAATCAGTATTAATATTATTTTCAGCAACAGAAACCTTTATTTGGAATAGCGAAACAGTGTCACAATTTATGATAACATTCCTTCATGAATTGTGGGGGGAAATGTAATATTTTTTTCACAGAATTATGGAAATGAAACATTTCATATTTATTTTAAATATAGTTTTAAAACCATTTTTGAATGTATTAATAAATGAAATGTATTATATATAGTAACATGATACAGTATTAATATTTTACACCACAGACAAGAAATATATTTAGTCATACAGAGAGAATAAGCCATGAAAATTTGGCATGATTTAATGCTGACTATCTTAAATTTAAGATATTTACTAGCGCATCGCAAAACATAATATAATAAAATGCTTATAAAGAACATTGTCACCAATACAACATTATTAATTATAAAGTATAATGAATGTTCATTGAACACCATATGAATAAAGTAATATTATTCAGAATGTGTCAGTAATGGAAGACTTCATACAGGAGTGGATTGAACTCACCCACACCTTCTGTGCATATGTGATGCTAACCAAAAATACATTAACCACTAAATCCTGAAAAAAAAAAAAAACACATCCCAACATAAAGGAGACAAACAACCTTTCACAGCAAACATGAAATGCATAGTACAAAACACTTCAGATCAAGTATGTCTTATTATTTCTTCTCTACGTATTGTTGAGAATATGTTTTGCATGCCACAGCACATCTTTAAAGAACGCAAATGGAAACTCTACAGAACTCTGGCACTATTAGTCAATCTTAAGGCTTCACCTGCTCATTTGTTAGCTGCACTATATAGCTGTATGTGACTTGTAAAGGTCAAAGAGCTTTACTTGCACTATCAATCTGGTTAGAACATCTCCAATCTTTCTTATATTTTTAGAGACACAAACCCATATGATGTCTTTACATACACATTTAATATAATCATGTTACTATTTACACCTTGTGACTGAAACACAGTTCATATTTTACAGGTATTGCTTCTAGCGTGGGCAATGCAAAGAAAATTTGACAAAGAGCTGCACAACAAATATTTTTTATAAACAAAATTTATAAAGCTACAGTTCTTAATTTGTTGAATGTTCAAGTAAACAAAATAAAAATACTAAAATCTTTTCAAAATTGTTTACAAATATTTTTTTTTTGTAATATTCAAATTATTAAAAATGTTTAAAATGACACTGTTTTTAAAGAGAACAATTCTAACAAATAGAAATGTTACGTCTCATTTTATTTTATTTGGCCTAAAATTATTTTTTGGTCAGGAATTGCAAGTAAAATATTTTATAACAGAAAACAACACTTTATGGTTAACATTAGTTAATGCATTAGGCGTCGAGTCCTAATAATGAACCACAATTTTCAAATGATAAAAATATGTTAGTAAATGTGCTGTAGAAATGTATTTTATCCATGTTTTAATACGTTATCCATCCAATAAATGCTGTAAAAGTACTGTCTGTTGTTATTTCATTTATTGCATTAACTAAAGTTAATGTATAAAACCTTACAGTAAAGTGTTAGCAAAAAAAAGTTACTTTCTTTATCAAGAGGGTTAAATTAAAAGGGAAAGTGTCTCTTAAAATTGTAAAACATAAAAATTCACAGCATTGTCACGAGTAAACATAGTTATGACTAAAAAGTCTACCGTGTTCATGTTTGTTATGCTACACTTTGTTAAGATTTTTTTTAAACTAGCAGCATGTTGCAATGTTGTTCATGGAACTGAAATGTCAAAAAATCGAAAGCTAGGCTCACTGTATCAATATTTTGGCTCTCCTTTGAAATAAATACTGAAGACCCAAACTGACTGTAAAAACCTCCAATAATATTTCCAAGAAGTCAGTAACAGCATCGATGTCCATTCAATTACTTCAATCAAATACCAAGTTCTGTCATGAAACTCTAGATGGCGCAGCCTGATAGGTCCTTAACACAATCTGTTGCAATCACGTCATTCTCTATAGGGCACAGCTGATTGGTTCCTGCTGTATCAGTAGCCAATGAGCTAGCATGCTCATTCAGCTACTGGTCAGCATTTTCTGAAGCAGTTGCAGCGCTATCATGAAACCCTCCACCTTCCCCAGCTCCACCTGTATAGATCTGCTATGGGTATTTCATGTACGCTATATTGTACAGCAGCGGCATGTCTTGCTCGCAGCAGTGTGTCGTGTGTGTATTGGCAGTAGCAAGTCCCGCACTTGCTCTGCAGCAGCAGCGTAGCATATCTATTCTGCCAAGACCAAATATATCAACATTGTCATATCCATTACCATGCCAAACACTCCGAGAGTTGTCATGACAGAATTTCCTTTCCTCCACACAGCTAAACTTCTGCAAAGTGTATAATCGTCTCGTGTTCTGAGCAGCATTAAGTCTGGTTTCGCTGAGGCCTTTCGGTGCTTCTACTCCAGCTGGGTTATTAATTCTAGCAAAAGCATGCTAGCTTCCATGAGGCTTTATTTATTGACAGTGATCTTGTCCAGACCGGGCCAGGCTGGGACGTAGTACCGGGGCAGAGTCCCTTCCATCAGTCGCTCCATCCACAGCCCAAGTCGATCCAGTTTGTGGTGGATCTGAAGAGTTGTGGATCGAGAGCGGGTCATGCCCTTCCTGGACCGGGAAACTCCTCCTTCCTCCTCCGGCTTGCTATCCAAGTCTTCGCCTGTGTAGACTGGCTTGAAAAGACACAGGTATTTCTTATGGCCATTGAGGGCTAGAACGTAGCCCGTGTAGTCTACTTTGCGGCCGCCCACCTCGTCCTCGTCCGTGTCGATCTGCATGGCGTCCTGGGCATACTCCAGCACAGCAGTCATCCATTCACTGTGTTTATCCACATTTAGGAAGGAGAAGTGTAGCGTCAAACTCCTGCGAGGAAGAGGAAACATTGAGTTCTTAAACCAATTATGCTTAAGCTGATAACGTGTGTGGTCATGAAAACGAGTTGGATTAGTTCACCCAAAAATGGAAATAATGTCATTACTCACCCTCATGTCGTTCCACACCCGTAAGACCTTTGTTCATCTTCAGAACACAAATTAAGATATTTTTGATGAAATACAATGGCTACAATGGTGAGGCCTGTACGGAAGAGGATTAGGGCCAAGCAATAATAAAAAAATAAAACCATCACGAGATTAAAGTTGTTAAATTTCAAGAAAATTTTTAGATAAAATGTTGAGAATAAACTTGTTAAATTACGAGAAAAAACTTGTTAAATTATGAGAACAAATTCGTAATTTAACGACTTTTTTCTCATAATTTAATGACTTTATTCTCAAAATTTGAGTTTATTCTCAAAATTTTATCTCGACTTTTCTCGAAATTTAATGAGTTTTTTTCTCGTAATTTAATAAGTTTATTCTCAACATTTTATCTCGACTTTTTTCTCGAAATTTAACAAAATTTTTCTCATAATTTAACAAAAGTTTTCTCATAATTTAACGAATTTGTTCTCGTAATTTAACGACTTTTTTCTCAACATTTTATCTCGACTTTTTTCTCGAAATTTAACAACATTTTTCTCATAATTTAACGAATTTGTTCTCGTAATTTAATGACTTTTTTCTCGTAATTTAATGACTTTATTCTCAACATTTTATCTCAAATTTTTTCTCGAAATTTAACGAGTTTATTCTCAACATTTTATCTCAACTTTTTTCTCGAGATGGTTTTATTTTTTTATTGTTGCTTGGCCCTAATCCTCTTCCATAGGCCTGCATAGCCAGCAATGACATTTCCTCTCTCAAGATCCATTAATGTTCTAAAAACATATTTAAATCAGTTCATGTGAGTTCAGTGGTTCAATATTAATATTATAAAGCGACGAGAATATTTTTGTTGTGCCAAAAAACAAAATAATGACTTATATAGTGATGGCCGATTTCAAAACACTGCTTCATGAAGTTTCGGAGCGTTATGAATCAGCGTGTCCAATCATGATTCAGATTGCGTGTCAAACTGCTGAAATGACGTGACTTTGGCTATCCGAACCGCTGATTTAACACAAAAGATTCATAACGCGCCGAAGCTTAATGAAACAGTGTTTTGAAATCGGCCATCACTATCTAAGTCGTTATTTTGCTTTTGTGGCACACCAAAAATATTCTCGTCGCTTTATAATATTAATATTGAACCACTGTACTCACATGAGCTGATTTAAATATGTTTTTAGTACATTAATGGATCTTGAGAGATGAAATGTCATTGCTGGCTATGCAGGCCTCACTGAGCCATCGGATTTCATCAAAAATATCTGAATTTGAGTTCTGAAGATTAACGAAGGTCTTACGGATGTGGAACGACATGAGGGTGAGTAATAAATGACATTATTTTCATTTTTGGGTGAATTAACCCTTTAAGCCGTTTTCCTTTATTGGCTTAAAAATTAACTAATCAACACAACTAGATTTTTGCCCATTACCCTGATTTTGCACGGCATGTAAACACCTTAACCTGCATTCTGTCGGCTTACTGAAATATGCATGTGTGATATATGACAGGAAAGCGTCCTTATACGGCAGATTTACTTGCATCCAGCCATAGTAAGTGTTTTGCGGTAGGTGATGGGAAATGTCTCACAAATTACACATTTTTTCTCTCTCACTCTAATAACTGCATTAATAACTGCATTAGTCTGCTATCAATGGCTCAAGCCTCTGTTACTAGCTCTAAAATGATGTTTTGTAATTCGCAACGGAGGCCTGGGATTAGATGCGTAAGAAATTAGTCCTACACACAAGAGCATTTTGAGGACCTGACAAATGTCTTGAAATACAACAGGTATTGAGGTGTGGTAACCGTAGTATAAGCGGAATAATTGACTCTGGTCCGTTAAATTATTAGAAAATTATTAGAAATTCCACTCCACTTCAGTTGTGTGCATGTAAACGTGCTCATTCTATATATCTTTTTTTAGACAATGTAACTGCTAAGTACGGCATGCAATGAGGGCTCACCCAGTGAATGAATAAACTTCCTTGGCAAACTTGCTGAGCAAGATGTTCTTCGTGGCATCAGTGAGTACCAGAACTACATTGATGTGACCCGGCCTCAACTTCACCAGGTTACTGGTGTATGTGATGTCGGTTAACTCCGTCACCTCCACAAAGTTCTTCTTTGGTGGACGACTGCTGGAAAATGAAATGAGCACATAAAATAGATTAGGAAAGCGTTGATATTAAAATTCTGGCCTATAAGCAGATAATTTGTTAAGGGTGTTATTAAAATTCTATACTTATTTTAGTATACCATTATTATTTTTTATGAATTCAGACAAAATATAATGAATGTATTGTTTTAAATGCTATTGCTGTAATGGGTGATATTAAAATTGCATACTACTTTAACTATGGAATCATTTTTTTTAGACATTTATTCATAAATTTAGGCATCACGACATTATAGAGTATAATATGAAAAATGGATATTCATTATAATCATATACATGTTATTAATTAATTGTATGAATAATCTAAATGTAAAAATAAGTGAAATTACCATGCATAATTAAATATCCAAAATTGACCAATATTGATACTAAAATCTTTAATATAATCCAATAAACAATATGATAATTATACGTTGTGCATTATTAAAATAGATTAAGTTCTGTGGAATATTTGTAATGATTTATTCAAACATAATATACGAAAAAACCTGGAAGTGTTGGAGGTGTTTGGTGAACCGTTCTCTGTCTTAGCGGTCTCATTTGATTTCACTTTGGGCTGTTTTTCCTCACTTGAGTCACTGAAAATGGAAACAGCGATGTTGAATGTCTCTGCATTTCCAGTCTAAAGACACATCAGAAATACGAAAGCAATAAATCTCACCTAAACGCTTGAATAACTACAGTGCCAAACAAAATAAAAAGTGCAGAGAATAACAAAGACATAAGGGGCATCATCTCACGCCTGCAAAAGAAAGAAAATTAACTTTGTATAGAACATTAAATATCCAAATATTAAAAATATTACTGAAATATTCCACCTTAGTAACTGTTGTAATCTGCCTCTAAGGGATATTTCGTAAAGCTTGCCTGAGTTAGCAATCTTAACCAAAGCTTAGCGAATGATTTATTCTCTTACCAGTTATTGTGAAGAAGATCATCAATAATTTCAGACAAGTAGTCATATGCCGTGTAAATCCATCTTATTAAAAACATCTGAAAATAAATAAATATACAAAATGTAAACTATTAAAGGACACTTTACTGATCCAGCAAATTCAGAACACTATTTGGACATGGTTCACAATCTAGATCTCTACTGAAACATGCATATAGGTCAGTGCTAATTTCTCAATTAAAGATGCTCCAAAAAAAGTAAACCCTGAGAGACTCACAGAGGCAAACTCATTGTTGAGCTCTGGCAGAATGGCGTCGTAGTTGAGGATGGAGGGATCCTTCTGCAGTCGTTCGAGTTCCTCCAGGAGCTTGTGTTTGTCCTCTTTACTGCCGTTCCATCCTCCCAAGACTGGCTTATACAGGATCTTACCAGCTTCGTTACGCCTCTCCAGAATCACTACCTGCTCGATACACACAAAAGTCAAAGCTGCTGACTTCAGTGGTCAGTGGCCAATTGTGGAATTTGCCAGTATTGATTGGCAAATTGGAAAACAGGCCAACAAGCAAGGTTTTTTAGGAAAACATTCCAGGATTTTTCTCCATACAGTGGACTTCAACAGGGTTCACAACAGGGTTTTTAACCATAAATGCTCGTCTTGCACTGCTCTGCGATGCGCCACGCATTACGTAATCACGTTAGAAAGGTCACGTTTGACATAGGCGGAAGTAACGCGGTAGGGTGAAAAACTTCCTCTCATTTTCTCCTCCAACTTCAAAATCGTCCGACATCATTGTTTTACCCTTTTTTGTAAAGGCCGTTTGACTTAGTCTTTGCACGTTTGCTTTGTAAACACTGCATTGGTACTTCCTCCTACGTCAAGCATGACCTTTGCAATGCAATTACATAATGCGTGAAGTCGTGGACGTGCATCGCAGAACTAATTCTAGACGAGCATTTATGGTTAAATGCTCCAATGACCAATCGTTTTGCTAGAGAAGACCCTTATTCATCGGCTGGGATCGTGTAGAGTCCTTTGAAGCTGCCTTGAAACTGCAATTTGGACATTAAACCCATTGGTCCCCTTTGAAGTCCACTATATGGAGAAAAATCCTGGAATGTTTTCCTCAAAAACCTTCTTTTTTGTTCAAAATGTTGCTTTTTAAAAAAAAATAATAATAATAATAATTTATGAATTAATGATTTGATCCTGAAAATGTAATTATTTAAGATTTAAAATAAATTCATATTAAATAAAAATCCAAATGGAACCAAAATGTAACATTTCAAATAACTATACTTCCAAATAACAAATAAAATTTGTTCCAGTACATACAAAATGAACCAAACCAATCTGAACAAAAACAAGTGAAACTTTAGCAATCTTCTAAACAATTGCAGTATAATGATTAATTTGATTAAATTTAGTGCTCCAATCTCTGTCGGCAAAAATTGAGGCACAAAGCAACAACTAACATTGATTAACCTGTAAAGACAACATATCGGTCAACCTAATCCAAACTGTTTGGAGAAGATAAGGTCTACCTGTGGTGGTGTGCTGTCTTTGTTCTTTAGAAGAGCATCACATAGAGGCTGCTGTCGTCTCTCGTAGACGTAAGCAAACCGCAATACATCATTAGTGTTTGCAGAGGCTAGTGAAAGGAATGCTTCATTTCCTGTGGCGAAGGACTCTTCCTCACCAGTGATGAGTAGAATGCAATATCTGTGGAAAAGACATCGCAGACCTTTGGAAAAGACATGTTGCATGAGATCAACTACTCATTTTTACACAGCCATCTTACTTCCTGCGTCGATGGAACTGTTTAACTGGGCAAAGCTCATCAAATAGCTTCTGGTTTACCAGACGAGGGGCCAGTAGGAACCTGTTGTTGGAGATGAACTCATCTATTATCTGCTTCCTCATCCCTTTAGCCTGAGAGAGAAGACAGTCAATTGAAAATCAGAGGTAACACATTTATATCTTCTCAAACATCTCATATGACCACCATTTTCCAAACAAGGCATCGTTTGTTGGTCCTGGAACAACATTTCTTGTCAAGCACGCATATTAAAGCTAATTTTAACCATTAAGAACATCTAAAATTGGAGGGAAGTGAGATGTTGCTGAAGTCCCAAACTGATTGGTTGATACAAGTGTTGTATCAGGATCAGCAATTTTGTTGATCCAGGACCTACAACCTTCTAGGAACAGGATCCAGGATAGTTGAAACCATCAACTATATGCATTGATTTTTGCCAGTAACAGACTTCAAAGGTCTACCTGTATAATGTCTGCAGGCTTCTCAACATCTTCTTTGAAGACAAGCATGGTTGGCGCATAAGTGTTTATGTTGAATTTTCTGAGCAGGTCAGCGGTCTCAGAAAGACCTTGATCCACATATCCAAACTGCACGTAATCCTTATAGGCAAACGCTGTTAGCTATTGGAAAGTAATGAAAATGATCAGTCATTGAGGTACTGGAAGGTGTATTGGTAATTCTTGAGGTTGCTAACCAACCTTATAAAGCAGAGGAACCGAAGGCACTTGGTCAAACAGGAGAACATGTGGCTTGTTCAGCTCATGCCAGCTCTTCAGAAACTCTTGGCTGTTCTTGTCTGTAACCTACAGACATCCACAAATGAGACATTTGAGACTAGAAGAAGATATAAATGCAGAAATTGTTGAATGATGATGCTCACTAACCTTTTCAACTAGTCTCTGTGGCAGTAAATCCTCTACGAACTGCATCAGGTGGCCCTTAACAACAGCGTAATGAAAGAAAGCCACTTTTCCATTGACAACACCAAGAATGGAGGGAGTCTGATGTGCACCCAGGTGATTAGATAAACGCCGCTCGTAACCAACATCAACCACACCAATCCCAATCCCTAGAAATGAGAAAAAAACTTCTTACTTGGAGGAAGTCAACATAAATTCATTTCAACTTTAGTTGACATGTAAGCATTTCTAGAAAATCGCAAATCTCTCACCCAGAGTTTCCAATTCCTGCACTGTTTCTTTCCAGACGGGCTCGATATGGATGCAGCTAAAGCACCAGTCTGAGGTGATCTTGATCAAGTAAGGTCTCTTGAAGCTGTCAGGCACAACTTCATTGACATACTGGTTGAAGTGCAACGTGTACTTGCTGTCAGCAAAGTCCCGACCACCCTTATTGTTGAAGGGAAAGTGGAAGAAAGTCTCATCAAAGTAGAAGTTGTCATGAAAGTGGCGGAAACCATAATGGCTGCGACCATACGGATGAGAGTTGTCTGTTTGTCCATATCGATCGTAGCTGGCTCTCTTCTCCTCATTTGTTAAGATCTATGGAGTAACATGAAGTTAACATCAGCATTACTTCTGACAACATTTAATCTGTTTAGAGTCTACATGAGCTGCAGTACCTCATAAGACTTTGTAATCTTTATGAACATGTCTTCTGCGTCAGGATTTTTGTTTTTATCAGGATGCCTGATGGTAGAAAGATGACCATGGTGTACCGTTCTTATTTAGACATCATGAAATGGCTGTACAAGTATTACAATCTACAAAAAAAACAGCACTCTCACCATTCTTTGGCCAGGCGTTTGTACACTTTCTTGATTTCTGCTTGGCTTGCGCTTCTGGTGACTCCAAGAACCTTATATGGATCAAATTCTGCAGCGCTTTCCACCACAGCATCCATCAGGAGCATGTAGATCATCATCACAGAGAGCAATACCACCACCATCCTCATCATGACCACGTGTTCTGCTGCCCAGAGACTATCACAATAATGACATAATAGAGGTTATTATGAAGGAAATGGTGAAATATGAAATAATAAGTATTTAATTTAATTAATAAATGCAAAAAAATATATATTAAATTAAATTGTAATAAACTGCCACGAATGAGGCAAATAGATAAACATCTAAACATTAAATTTTTATTCATTTGAATATATGTGAATACATATAATAAATACAACAAAATGTGACGGGTAAATACATAAATGTGTACATAAATGAAGGAATTAAATGTATCCATTGTTATTAAAATTAGAACAATCATTTTTGGTATTTGAAATAAAGCTGAAATAAAATAAAATATAAATATTATGAAAAACTTAAATTAAAAATGTTGCAGTAATTGACAACTAACTGAAATAAATAAGTTTAATTTGAAGTAGTAAAACTCCTAAAATAAAAACAAAAGTCAAATGGAAATACTTAAAATTTATAATTACAACAAAATTATTAAAAAGTAATTTAAAATTAAAACAGGCCTATACTAAATACTATAATAGTATATAAATAATATTAATATAACACTGAACATATCTATAAATAAAAACCATGGTTACTTATGATTATATAGGCTACTTATACTTTTTAATTTCATGTTTGGTCTTCAGTGTGTTATGATCGAACTGAATAAACATAATACATAAACAAAATAACATGCGTATTAAAATTAAATATGTCCATACTGAAAGCTGTCATGCAATAAGTTTCTAATGGATGTCAGTGAGACGTGCTATAGTCTCGTTTAGACTATTACAGAAAACGCGACATAATGTAAAGCGCACTCAATAACAGGAGAAAATAAACAATAAAACGCGCTCTGAGGGCAATAATAAAGACATGCAGTTATAACGACATCTGACCAATGTGCAGCATCCTTAGCTAGCCTGTTAGCCAGCCTAGCTCATGCTTTTATCACGAATATGACATCGAAACGACAGGAGAAAACATGAATGGATTATGAATATACCGCTACGAATGGTGAGAGGAGGTTATCCATCCATCTGAGTGACGCGTTCATAAACCTTGAGACATGCGCATTAATATTAGCAGAGATTCACAGCGACACAGACACATCCTCCCTCTCCCCCCTCTCTCTCTTTCTTTCTCTCTCACTCTCTCAGACATTTAACATGGTATAGGCTTTTGCCATTACAAAAAACGCACTGGTGGTATCAGATGCAAAGGTCCAAGTTTCTTTCAAAATCGTGAACACAAAAGCCAAACAGACTGGACACTGTAGAAGGTCTAGATTAAAATTTTAATACAGAGACTCCAGACTCCAGATAGCAATGTAACTCATCAAAACTGAAATATTAATAAGCTAAAACAAAGAAGAGGTGTAAGGTCATACTTCATTGCTGTTAAGCTGTTTGTTTAAAGGTTAAAACAATAAATTGGACAAGTGCTGCAGTTAAAGTCTTTCGTCTATTCATCAGTTTGTAGGACCAACTTCTGTCTGACAGTCTTGCAGCCTTTAACAGAAAAGATTTTCTCTTCTTTGGGGAAGAAGGGCATTTCTTTGGCCACTTTATCTGCCAGATCAAAGTCTTGAGTGATGTTCAGATGATCCATCTCAGCCAGGACACACTGACGCACATGCTTCAGCTCCAGAGGGAGGAAAGGAATATAGTGATCAACCAGATGATGATCCATGATACTGGAGTGCAGAAATCCACCTGTAGACATACACAATAAAAATTAAAGGAGGCAAACAACAATTGAAATAGCTGTAGGCTAAATACCATTGGCACCTCAGTGTATGGGGGCGTTTCTAAGATTTCATCCTCAATGAATCTGTAGCAAAAGACCATTCAACATCACTATATTACCAGTACTATATAGTAAGTCAAAAGTAGCCTACTACCGGTACTTAAATTGGTACTTAATTCAATAGAAGAATGTTTAAATGGTATAATGATACCCAGTTTTTCTGCAGGAGAGTTCAAATCAGTACACATGTAGGCTACTGCCTGAAACATCATATCATTATTAACAAGTATCACTATTAACTAGATTCCAATTTACTATCTCAGCTAAAACTAATTCTAGCCAAACTAATATAAAGTTCAAACATTAAAGACAAGTAAATAGTAAAATAAAAAAATCTTTCAAGCAATAACACAAATAAATACAAGAGAACAAAGATACAAATTAAACACTTTTAAAAACTGTATTACTAAAGTAAATATACACAGATACTATTAAAGCTACAGAGGTTATTTAGTTGAGCAGTGAGTGATTATCTTTTATTGTTTGATTAACATTATTGAAACAGAAGGTATATGAGGCTGCTGTCACTTTACAACCTAATGCCTAACTGCCTTTTTTTCCTCAGAACTGGACTTTATGTCTTGCCATTACGAGTTTATATCTCACAATTCTAAGAAAAGAAGTCAGAATTGCGAGTTATAAACTAGCTGTAACGAGGCGGCAGACTCGGTGGGATTCATGTGCAACTTTATTAAACAATCGTGGTCATACAGGCAGGGGTCAAATACCAGCAATAGCAATGTCAGAGGCAAAACGTAATCAGAAACAGGGACAGGCAAATGGTCAGGGCAGGCGGCAGACAAGGCAGAATAATCCAGTAAACAGTCAGGTAAATCACAAGGCAGGCAGCAGGCAAAACATGGAGGTATAAAGCAGTCCAAGGTCATACACAGAATCACAATAAACAAGGGAAACCGCTCTGTAATGTTAGCCAGGGTAAAACAAGACTTTGCAAAGAGTATGCGTGGGCTTAAATAGTCCGAGTTATTGGGATCAAGTGCGTGGGTAATCAGCCCAGATACGGGGTTGTGGGAAATGTAGTCCAAGACAGGTTAGTACTCAGGTGAGAGGCAACAGAGGCCAAATTCGTAACACTAGCAATTGTGAGATATAAACTCGCAATTCTAACATTATAACTCGCAACTCTGACTTTATTTATCGCAATTGTATATATCTTTCAATTCTGACATTATAACTCGCAATTGCGAGTTTATATGTCGCAATTCTGATTTCTCGCAATTGTGAGAAAAAAGTCAGAATTGTGAGCATTGTCACAATTACCTTTTTATTTTTTATTTAGTGGTGGAAACAAGATTCCATAGATACTCATAGAAAAGGGCATTTTGACATAATTTTGTGTGTATTTGCTCAAGAAGATGCAAAAGATAACTAAACTCGGTACTCGCGTTCTGTCTGAGAGTTGCTTTCTGTGTGCGCACTTCAGGTGTGTGAAACTATCTATCACAGCGCGCCAGTACCGCTCTGATTTCTCTTTCACAGCATCTCGCGCTTGAATGGCTTAAAATCACTTGAAAGTTTAAAGGTCCCGTTTTTCGTGGTTTTTTGAAGCTTTGATAGTGTTTATAGTGTGCAATATAACATGTGTACATGTTTCTCATGTAAAAAAACACAGTATTTTTCACATAATTTACTTATCTGTATACCGCTGTTTCCACTGTCATAAAAACGGGCTGATGACTTCCTTGTTCTATGAAGTCCTTCAGAAATACGTAACGAGTTCTGATTGTGCCAGCGGTTCCTGTGTTGTGATTCGACAGCAGTTTAGCGCATCTTGCTCGGAAAGGTCACGCCTCTTACCATAACGTGGAGATGCACGCGCTCAGTCTTTAATGTCTTTAATTTTACCCTATCAATTTGAGCCGGAATCAGACCCGGTGATTGGACTGCGGGATGAAAATAACATTGCTTCGACGACATGGCAACAAACACACTCTACAAACGCAACTCTTGTGTATTCCTTTTTTTTTAGTTTTAGTGACGTCATTAAAGAAGGAAGTAGAGGGATGTAGTCCAAACTTGCTGTTCGATGTAGGCAACTTCTGTTAAATAAAATATCTCGCTTGGCATTGAACTTTTACAGATTTTATTTATACTCTAACAACAACATTACACACTAACTAAAGTTTGAAACATGGGATCACGAAGAACGGGACCTTTAAACTAACAAGACTTAAAAACATGTGAAAATGATAAACCTTCTTGAGGAATCACCATAGACCTGATCATTCAGAATCGGATTACAGATTTAGGAGGCTGAGACGACAGATAGGTGGGACTGAAAAAGGGCCTAAAACCACCTCTGGTGTATTACATTGTAAAACAGTATGTAATAACAACATATTCAGTCAAGTGTATATGATTATATTTATTAAATGGATGCTGGCTTATTGGAACCTTACTTGTCCGACCCCTACACACTAAACCCTAACCATATTGAACCTGCTGATCCGTAAAGATGTCCTGGAAAGATCAGGAAGGGAGCCTCAGTTATATATTATTTTATACATTTATATCCCAGACAGCAACATAGTGTGGCCCAGATCCGGCCCACATCGGGTACATATGGTTTACATGCAGACCAGATGTGGGCCGGATCTGGCCAGACACTATGTTGCTGTAAGGGATATGGATTATGTTTTGAAAGGCTACCTTTTTCTTATTTAAAATACATTCTCAAAATACAATCTTCTATCACTTGTTTCTGCTTCTTCTTCACCAGTGTTTTGCTTAAAGAAGATGCATAATAGTGCCATTAACAGTGAAAATATGGATATACGAAAACATTTTGTCAGTATGAACATATCTGTTTTTATAAAATATTTTCAAATAATGACAGTATATAAAACTATGTGAAAAAAAATTATTAAATAAGGTACTCAATCAAAAGATTAAACGCAACTACAAGCCAAGTTTACTTAGATTACTTAATTACACTTTTAAGTACATCACGATCAAAAAATTGAGTAAATGTATACTTATACTTAGATATACTTAGACTTTCTGTCAGTGTAAGTCAAGTATACTTAAGTGCATTTTTTTTAAAGTATATACTTACATACAAAGTACACTAAAAGTATACTTTCTTATTTTTAGTTTAAAAGAAATATACTACACTCTAAAAAATGCTGGGGTAAAAACAACCCAAGTTGGGTTGAAAATGGACAAACCCAGCGGTAGGGTTAAATGTTTGCCCAACCTGCTGGGTAATTTTATTTAACTCAACTACTGTTTAAAAATTACTTTAATTAAAATTAACCCAAAGTATGTTGGAAATTAACATTTATTAATGTTCAATGAATAATTATTAAACAATAAACATTTATTAAATTGCTTATTAATAAATGTATATTAATAAACTATTACATTTATATTAATAAAATATTAAAGCTTATTAATAAACATTCACCTTTTGTCTATTATTGTTGCCTCTAATTGCATCTGGTTTTTAATTTCCCAACTATTTTGGGTTCATTTTAAGCTAGCCATATAGCAATTTTTAAATAATAGTTGGTTTAAATAAAACTACCCAGCAGGTTGGGCAAACATTTAACCCAACAGCTGGGTTAAAATAACCCAATAGCTGGGTTTGTCCATTTTCAACCCAACTTGGGTTGTTTTTAACCCAGCATTTTTTAGAGTGTAATAGCACACTTGTTATTTTTCATAAGGGTACTTAAATGATTTTTCCATACATACTGTTTTTATCATTGAAAATGTTTTGAAAGATTTTAGTCTCCAGTCCCTTGCTGTTCATCCTGATCTCTTCCCGACCTTTGCCTTCTTTCCAGAAATCCAGAGCCACTTTAGCAATCTCATTCCCACCTCCATTACTATAAATAAACACAGCTTAGTTAGGTTAGTCTTATGGGAGTAGAGGTATTTCATTATCACTACATTTGAATTTTATATAGCTAATTGTTACGGTTGCTGGTGTAAAGAGGAGGCAGATCACGGATTTCCACAAACATACAATACTTTAATGTAAACGAAGGCAGAGAACACCATACAAACTCTAACATAAACAGAGAACGGACGAGGAGTGAAGGGAGTGAGTGCAATATATGGGGAGTGCTGACAATAGAGTCCAGGTGCAGGTGATCTGTGATGATGAGGAGCTGACGAGGGAAGTGTGTGCAGGTGAGGAGAACAGGAGGATTCTGGGAAATGGAGTCCAGGGAAACAAGGGATCTGTAACAGTACCTCCCCCTCCCGGTAGGCGCGTCCTCGCGCCGTAGATGTAACAACCGGGAGGGGGGCGGGCGCCCTGGAGACCTCAAACCGGAGCAGGGGGATGAGTAGACTGGAGTGGAGGTCTCCAGGGCGGGCTCAAAAGCCATGGTGGGTCAGGAGCCAAAGGCAGCCATGGCGGGTCAGGAGCCGAAGGCAGCCATGGCGGGTCAGGAGCCGAAGGCAGCCATGGCGGGTCAGGTGCAGCGGGCAGCCATGGCGGGTCAGGTGCAGCGGGCAGCCATGGCGGGTCAGGTGCAGCGGGCAGCCATGGCGGGTCAGGAGCCGAAGCCTTCGAGGCGTTGAGCCCAGGCGTCGCTGAAGGACTGGCGGGTGATGGCGGAACCGAAGGCTCCGCCGACCGAAGCGCAGCCGGGACTCCAGAAGGCCGCAGTAGAAGCAGTAGGACAGCCAACAAAAAGAACACCGGGGGGAGTGAGGAAGCCAACTGAAACTGAGGGACGGAGTGACGGAGCGGAGACGGAGGAGTGTAGTCCAGAGGGAAGGGCAGGCTGACGAGTGCACAAGGTGTGAGTGGAGGCAGGATGGATACTGGTGACGCTGGTGGACTGATGGGTAACGGTGGAGCAGAGGGAGGTTGGAGCCGAGGTGTAGGTAATCGCCCAGAGGTCCGAGGTGGAGATCTGGGCGAGGGGGCTTGAGGTGAAGGTTCAGTGCAAACATAACTGGATGGAGGTGGGAGAGGGAGGCAGGGAGGGAAAACAGTCTTTGGGCTGGAGGGTTCAAAAACACAGTTCATAGGGGCAGTAGGTTCGGCGGCGGCGGCGGCGGCTGGAGCGGCTGGCTCGGCGGCGGCGGCTGGAGCGGCTGGCTCGGCGGCGGCGGCTGGAGCGGCTGGCTCGGCGGCGGCGGCTGGAGCGGCTGGCTCGGCGGCGGCGGCTGGAGCGGCTGGCTCGGCGGCGGCGGCTGGAGCGGCTGGCTCGGCGGCGGCGGCTGGAGCGGCTGGCTCGGCGGCGGCGGCTGGAGCGGCTGGCTCGGCGGCGGCGGCTGGAGCGGCTGGCTCGGCGGCGGCGGCTGGAGCTGAGGGCTCGTAGGCGGCGGCGGCTGGAGAGCTTTGCTCGGCGGCGGATACTGGAGAGCTTTGCTCGGCGGCGGAGACTGGAGAACTTTGCTCGGCGGCGGAGACTGGAGAACTTTGCTCGGCGGCGGAGACTGGAGAACTTTGCTCGGCGGCGGAGACTGGAGAACTTTGCTCGGCGGCGGAGACTGGAGAACTTTGCTCGGCGGCGGAGACTGGAGAACTTTGCTCGGCGGCGGAGACTGGAGAACTTTGCTCGGCGGCGGAGACTGGAGAACTTTGCTCGGCGGCGGAGACTGGAGAACTTTGCTCGGCGGCGGAGACTGGAGAACTTTGCTCGGCGGCGGAGACTGGAGAACTTTGCTCGGCGGCGGAGACTGGAGAACTTTGCTCGGCGGCGGAGACTGGAGAACTTGGCTCGGCGGAGACTGGGGTTGAGGGCCATTTCATCCCCTCAAATACAATTAAAATCCCCACAGGCACTGGAGCTGGCTCTGTGGGGACTGGAGCTGGCTCTGGAGATACTGGAGCTGGCTCTGGAGATACTGGAGCGGGCTCTGGAGATACTGGAGCGGGCTCTGGAGATACTGGAGCGGGCTCTGGAGATACTGGAGCGGGCTCTGGAGACACTGGAGCGGGCTCTGGAGACACTGGAGCGGGCTCTGGAGACACTGGAGCGGGCTCTGGAGATACTGGAGCGGGCTCTGGAGATACTGGAGCGGGCTCTGGAGATACTGGAGCGGGCTCTGGAGATACTGGAGCGGGCTCTGGAGATACTGGAGCGGGCTCTGGAGACATTGGGGCCGCTTTCTTCCTCCTCCTCCGCTTACTGGGCCCAGTAGCGGAATATGGGTCCAGCCTGGGGCAGGCAGGGAGTTCGCTGGAGGGGTATGCGGAGGAAGCCGGAGGTTGACTGACTGGCCCGGCCAACCGTGTTTCTGGATGGACCGGACGACAACACTGATCCTGAACCTCTTCTACTAAGAATTTGGAGCCATTCAACCACAAAATTAAATTGATAGTATCGCTTAAGGAGAAACAAAAAACAGGTTCATCAAAACGGATAGTGTCGTCATCCAATCCATCCAAAAACAAGGAGATCAACTGAGCATCAGGCCAGTTAGTCAAGTAAGCAAGCTCAACGAACTCCTCCACATACCTCTCCAGCGAACGTCCTACCTGCAGGAGCCCGATAAGGCGTTCGCTGGCTGTTAGGGTGAGAGGTGATGGAGGAGCTGGATCCAGGGAGCTGGGGAAAGTCTCCATTTTTTTTTCTCGTGGAAAATCCGGTCGTTTAGGGTCCGTTCTTCTGTTACGGTTGCTGGTGTAAAGAGGAGGCAGATCACGGATTTCCACAAACATACAATACTTTAATGTAAACGAAGGCAGAGAACACCATACAAACTCTAACATAAACAGAGAACGGACGAGGAGTGAAGGGAGTGAGTGCAATATATGGGGAGTGCTGACAATAGAGTCCAGGTGCAGGTGATCTGTGATGATGAGGAGCTGACGAGGGAAGTGTGTGCAGGTGAGGAGAACAGGAGGATTCTGGGAAATGGAGTCCAGGGAAACAAGGGATCTGTAACACTAATATGTTGCCTACAAATGCATTAGTGGAAATCTGAAAAACAAACCCATGAGAGCTTTACCTGAGAAAAATGAAGATTGAATTGTGGAATGACACTCCATCTACACGGGCATTGTAGTCCAGAAAGGCCTTTATGGTGTCAATCAGCTGTGGCTGCATCTTGTCCATTTCATCAAATATGAACATGGAGTGGGGAAAACTTGATACACTTTCATGAATCCACTGCTTTAGCTGTGCCTGAATATACAGAACATGCAAATCCCAGTTAGAAAAAATTACTTCTGATATGTGCAATATTCCCACAGTCGTTTTGCAAAGATGTACTTTATTTTTACTTTCATATTATAATTTTAAATATACAAAATACACTACGTTTTCAGTGTAGTAATGAATACTGGGCAAAAAATTGTCTGTTTAACAGAAACACAACTTCACTACTGCATAAAGTGAAAATACTGAAACTGTAATGACCAAAATCCTCAAGTATCTGGCCAACTTTGAGTCCAAGAGTCCTGTGGACCATCTTACATCTTAAAGCTAGAGCCTGACCATGGTAAAGAAGCAATCATTCGTTATAAATGCGAGTGCTAAGGCCAAGGCAAAAAGTACTACCATTTATTTACTTACGCTGTATAGGTCTGACTTTTCTTTGTGTGGGAAATGATGCTCAGATATATATGTGTGAACGTGCTTGCTGTTTTCCCCTTTTTCATAAATGTTTCTTGCGATGATTTTAGCAACATGATTTTTCCCAACTCCTGCTGTCCCATGGAAAGAGAGGACCAGCGGTTTGTTTGGTTTGCTGTCAGTCATAAACGATGTTACAGATTTTAATACAACATCAGACGCGATGTGCTGCCCAAAGAGAGAGTCTCTTAAATCTGCCTCCAAACCTGAAAGATGTGAAGATATGTGAACTCAAAGTTTGTTTACAAAAAACCCGATACGTAATTTTGCAGTTTTACTCACGTTTAGGATCAAACGGCAACAAACCGTCCCGTTCAATAAATGTGTAAACCACATAAGATGCAGCAGCCGCAAACACATCCAGAAAACATGAAGATAATGTAAAATCAGACACCAGCAATAAAACTATAAACAAATGCCGCGATATCATTGTGAAAGCGAATCATCCAAGCCTCTTTCAGTCTCGGTTTCGTTTGTAAAAAAAAAAAAAGTAACTCGGAGGGAGAACTGGATGGATTAAGAGACGTTATCGCACTCCTTAACCAAACATTTGTTTAACCCTTAATATAGCCCAGTCTTACATATATACGCTGCCATATGGCAAACGCTAAACAATTTACCGACTGCAAGGAAGTAAACACGCTTTTCCTGTTTTACCAGTTCTCAGTATGCGACAACAACTCGCTGTAACCATGACCACCACTATAGAAATACTTTATGTGCTTCTTAAATAAATAAATAAATATATAGGCTTGTAAAATAAAGACAACTAGGCTATCATATGTTAATAGATAAATAAGTGTGTAAATAAATGCTAACATATCTAATAAATAGCCTACCTACATAATAGAGTCTGGGAACGTGACGTCAACAACGCATTGCATTCTGGGACTTTAGATGTTAAAATTTATATTATACAGTTAAAAACATATTAGAATGGTGAACGCTGGCTGTGTTATGAACTATCTGCATATACTGGTCCAATACTTTAGCGTTACGCCACTGGGGACATTGTCAAATGCACGTCCTTTATCATAAATTATAGATAATGAAGAGTTACTATGTTGAAATAACGACTTATGTTGTTATAACGACTTATTATGTTGAAATAACAAGATATTATGTCGTTATAACGACTTAATATCTTGAAATAACGAGATATTATGTTGTTATAACGACTTAATATCTTGAAATAACGAGATATTATGTCGTTATAACGACTTATTATGTTGAAATAACGAGATATTATGTTATAACGACTTAATATCTTGAAATAACGAGATATTATGTCGTTATAACGACTTATTATGTTGAAATAACGAGATATTATGTCGTTATAACGACTTATGTTGAAATAACGAGATATTATGTCGTTATAACAACTTATTATGTTGAAATAACGAGATAACTTTTCTATTTTTTTTTTCCTCCCTACCAAGTTTTTTTTTTTTTTTTCACCATGCGGTTCAGGGCTTCCGTAGGAAAATATTTCAAGTAGCACAAATATTTCTTTTTTTTGTTTTTAATTATTATTTATTTATTTATTTATATATATTTATGCAGGGACAGATTGGGACTAAAAAACGGCCCTGGACTTTGACTAAGCCCGGCCCAAAGCAATCGCGCACGGAAACTCAACAACAACAACAATAACGCCTGGCATGAGTGTCACAAGACTTTAATTGTGGCTCATGATACTATACCATCCAAAGTATAGCAATAGCACTGATGTTGACTAATAGTGGGGGAAAAAACAGGTGATGACTGCTGGGGTGGCGGGTGGTGGGCCGGCCCACCGGCTGTCCTGGAGTACCGGTCGTTCTGTGATTCTCCAGATCACACAGCTGGCCAGTCCGCCCCTGTATTTATGTATGGTCTAGCTGAGTGTTGCCTTGCAGAGTTTAGCTCCAACCCTGAACAAACACACCTGAGCAAGCATCTGAAACAGCAAACATTCCTGGTGAAAAACAGTAGGCCTATGTGACAAAAGAAGTATGTCTAGGGTGACCATATTTCTCACGGTGGAATATGGGACCAGTGAGCATGCAATATGACCATTTTAGCTGTAATATGAGAAATTTTATTTCACGATAATTATTGTTATATAAAATAAGAAATTTACAAACAATGCGACATACAATAGAGATACAAATTAAATACACTTGTTTTTCAGATACAGTAGGTTTATCATATACATTTCGTATACATTTATTTAACACATTTTGATTAACATTAATGACAAACAAATATTTAATTAGGCTATTGTCCCTTTAAGAGCGAATTCATGGATGTAATATACTGACATACCTGAGATACTCCACACGGTGGACATTTTGGCAACTATGTGTGTATTTGACCATTCAGGTGCAATGAGAACTGATCGCGCGCTGTCTGAGAGAACTGTATCAAGCGCAAGGAAAGAGAAAGCGCGCGAGAGAGAGAGTCCCTGTCCCAAATGGCACCCTAAACCCTCTGAGTCCACACTTTCACGACGTACTGCCCCTTTGACTGCCGGGTAAAGTCCTCTTTGTAGCTCACAGTGGCCCTGTCCCAAATGGCACCTTAAACACTCACGGTCTTCCCGAGAGTCCACATTTTCGTGATGTAACGTCGCTTTGACTGTTGGGAAGAAGTCTGCCGCGGAGCACGCACAAGTACGGACTCAGCAAAAGTGCGCATCGAGGCCGCATATCAGCCGCAAAGGGAGCGCTCGCGAGCACCCTTCTGAAGCCTCAAATTGACAAATGGGACACCCTACGGTCTCGTGGACTTAAGCCACGGTCACACTGGACTTTGAACGTGCGAAATTTATTCGGATGCTGTAACGGTTGTGATATGACATCACGGTCTACAACGTCTTTTTTATAAATATGAATTCAACACATAACTTAAAGCAATACATTCAAAATATAAAAATATAGAACCTACTCGACTTTACTGCAAAAATAATATAATTCTTTTAATTCAGTCAAGAGGTCATGCCGTGACAAATCGATCTTCTACTGGTTGCACGTCTTCACATGATGCGAATTCGCAGGTCAGAGTTCACCAAACTTGAACTTTGGAACGCAGCGAAATGCGAAATTTTTCGCATGAGCTTGTGTTTCCGGTCTGATGCATTCGTATGCGTTCGAATGGAAGTCAATGGAACGAAAAGTGCAGTGTGACCGCCCCTTTAACGGACACGCGCACATGGCAGCCATTGTAAGACCACAAGACTGAAAGAGCATAGAAGTGTGTCATTTGGGACAGGGACAGTCTTGCGGGCTCAGCAGAAGTGCGCATCAAGGGCGCATAGCAGCCGCAAAGGAAGCGCTCACGAGCACCCTTCTTTAAGCTTAAACGACGAATGGAACAACCTTCTGTCTTGTGGACTTAACGGACACGCGCACGCAGCGGCCATTGTAAGTCCACAAGACTGAAAGTGCACATGAAGTGTGCCATTTGGGACAGGGCCAGAGAGTGCTTCTGGTGTGTGTCATTCAGCGTGATTCCGCCTATCCCGCGTTCATAACGGCAAGGTCGTTTGGTGATGTTCGTCGATGACGAATTGTGATTGGATGGTAATTTTGTTCTATGACACTCGTGTCACAGAACACTACTACTACTTGCTCTATCATTCATAACGAAATTTTAGGGAAGACGAAATATGGGACAAACATGATTTTTTCTTAGTAAGTCGGGACACTAAAAATAGACCTGAAATATGGGACTGTTCCAGGAAAAACGGGACGTCTGGACACAAGTATGTCTGAATTCACATTACTCATAAAACAGTAGGCGAAAAGTACCCGGATAACTTCCGGCGACATACTGAAATGTGCATATGATGGACACTTTACTATCCCTTGAGGTCACAGGACAGGA
This sequence comes from Chanodichthys erythropterus, assembly GCF_024489055.1. Classification (NCBI taxonomy): domain Eukaryota; kingdom Metazoa; phylum Chordata; class Actinopteri; order Cypriniformes; family Xenocyprididae; genus Chanodichthys; species Chanodichthys erythropterus. The sequence continues at coordinate 31,984,361 of NC_090240.1, forward strand.
TTTGTGAATGGCGGTGACGGGACACAACTGACGCTGGTAGGTCATGTGATAAGGGCAACATGGCGAATGTAGTACCTACACATGCAGATTACATTCATACTATATACAGCATACTTTTTAGCGGCCATAAAGTAATTACTTATTCAAAATAAGTACCTACTCAATAGAGTATGCGATTTCAGACACAGCCGACATGATGATCACTAGAAAATCACAGGTGAGTTTGATCAGGGTTTGAGCTAAACTCTGCAGGGTAGTGGCCCTCTACGACCAGATTTGAGGAACCCTGGTCTAGCCTATGGAGGACTGCTCTTGTTGCCTAACAACTGCGACAGCTGCAGTTGAAGATGCGGCATTCCCTTTCAAAGTGGAACTTTGACACTGCTTCTTGGTGTTGACGCTATGGGAATGCCATCAGTGTGACCGGTGTCTGAAGCACCCAATATTCACTGGCTTGATGGCAGTCCATGACGTCACACGCTGAGCGCCCATGAGTATAAATGGTTGCCTGAGTTACACGTCATCACCTTTTTGTCTTCAGGAGCCGCTTTGTATCTATTGGCGTGTAAAATAAGAATCTGTTGGATGACTCTCTCTTGAGGGATGAGAGTTGAGTGTCCGCACCTTGCCAGTTCGGGTCCCACGGCTGCTGAGGCGGCAGGGCAGGATCGATCATGTGGAGAAGTCCCTTTTGGGATTCTCCTGCTAGCTCTGTTGCTATGATATCGGTTCATGAAGCTGCTCTGCGGCCTCTTACGACCTGAGGGTGCGAGTTACTTCCAAAATCTTGAAGAATGTGGACCCAAAATATAAATACACTGGACACATGGGTCTAGATTACAATTTTTAATTTAGTAACTCATCAAGACTTAAATATTAATAAGTTAAAACAAAGGAGATGTAAGGTCTTCATTCTTCATTGCTGTTCAAATGTGTCTAAAAGTTAAAACAATAAATTGGACGAGTGCTGCTAAAATTGTTCATCAATACAGCGCCAACTTCTGTCTGATTGACCTGCAGCCTTTAACTGAAAAGATTTTCTCTCTTTCAGGGAAGAAGGGCATTTCTCTGGCCACTTTATCTGCCAGATCAATGTCTCGGTTCATGTTCAAATGGATCATCTCAGCCATGACACACTGACGCACATGCTTCAACATGAGAGGTAGGAAAGGAATATAGTGATCAACCAGATGATGATCTATGATAGAGTGCAGAAATCCACCTGTAGAACAGACATACACATTAAAAAAGTTAATTGAGGAGTAAATGCAACCACATTATCAGGTTTGGGCAAAATATATATTTTGACTGAATACTTCAATGATTGTTTAATACATACTGTTTTTATCATTGAAGATGTTTTGAGAGATTTTAGTCTCCAGTTCATTGCTGTTCATCCATAGCTCTTCCCGACATATGCCTTCTCTCCAGGAATCCAGAGTCCAGTTGGCAATCATATTGCCACCTGCATTACTATAAATAAACGCAGCTTAGATATGTCAATCTTTTGAGAAAGTAGAGGTACTTAATTACCACTCTGTTTGAATTTTATATAGCTCATATGTTACAACTGCATTTGTAGAAACCCAAAAACAACACACTGATTTGAGAGCTTTACCTGAGAAAAATGAAGATTGCATTGTGGAATGACACTCCGTCTACATGGGTATTGTAGTCTAGAAAAGGTTTAATGGTGTTGATCAGCTGAGGATTCATCTTGTCCATTTCATCAAATATGAACATAGAGCGGGGAAAACTTGATACACTTTTATAAATCCACTGCTTTAGCTGTGACTGAATATACAGAACATGCAAATCCCAGTTAGAAAAAAATGACTTCTGTTATGCCTCCCACAAAATGTGCATTATTTTTGCTTTCATTTTATAGGCCTATTTTTCCCCACTATGTTTAAAAACTGAGCAAAAATACTGTCAGTTTAAAGGAATAGTTCATCCAAAATGTAAATTAGCTGACAATTTACATAACTTTGTTTCTTCGTCAGAACAGATTTGGAGAAATGTATCATTACATCACTTGCTCACCAATGGATCCTCTGCAGTGAATGTGTGCCGTCAGAATGAGAGTTCAAACAGCGAAATAAAAACATCACAATAATAATCCACAACATGCAGCTTTTAGCTTTACAGCACATCAGTTGATTGACTGGAGTCATGTTGATTACTTGTGGATTATTATTGTGATGTTTTTATCAGCTGTTTGGACTCCCATTCTGATGGCACTCTTTCACTGTAGTGGATCCATTGGTGAGCATGAGATGTAATGATAAATTACATTTTTAGGTGAACTAACAGAAATGAAATGCATCTTCATTACTATATAAATTGAAGGAAATAATGAATGACCCAAATCCTGCCAACTTCTGAATCAGAGAGTCCTGTGCTCCATCTTAAAGCTAGAGGCCAATTTACATGCGATTGCTAGAGGACAAGGCTAAAAGTATACTACAATTTATTTACTTACACTGTACAAGTCTGATTTTTCTTTGTGTGGGAAATGATGCTGAGATATATACATGTGAACATGATTGCTGCCTTCCCCTTTTTCATAAATGTTTCTTGCAATGATTTTAGCGACATGATTTTTCCCAACTCCTGTAGTGCCATGGAAAGAGAGGACCAGCGGTTTGTTTGGGTTTTTGTCAGTCATACATGATGTTACAGCTTTTAGTACAACATCAGATGCGATGTGCTGCCCAAAGAGAGAGTCTCTTAAATCTTTCTCCAAACCTGAAAGATGTGAAGATATGTGAAGTCAACAAATACTAACAAAATAACCCAGAAAGCACATTTCAATGTTGCATTTATCACCACACAAAAAATTATGTAGCCTATTATAGTACATTTTTTACAAAATAAAATGTTGTGAAAATACCTAACAGTTTTTTTTTTTTTTTGAGAAGACTGTTGCATGCAGGTTTGCTGGTCTTAGTTGGACAAATTTCTCAGGAAAAACCAGAGCAGCACATCAAAAGAATCCGATTAACTAAAATATATTGTTGGAGGGCCCAATAAAGGGACTTATTACAAGAAACAACACATCTCATTAAATTTCTCTGTTTCTCTGTTTGGTAAACACTTTACTTTCACTTTCGTTTTTGAGGTAAAAACAAAACAAAACAAAACTGTGGTGCATAGTAGACAGGATTAAAAACGTTGTGCTTGTTGTGAGACCTTTGGAAACAAAGTAAACCGCCTATAAATAGCCTATACACGTAAAACACACGACACGTTATTTTACTCACGTTTAGGGTCAAACGGCAGCAAATCGTTCCGTTCAAAAAATGTGTAAAACACATATGATGCAGCAGCCGCGAGCAAATCCAGAAAACCTGAAGATAATGTAATATTAGACACCAGCAATAAAACTATAAACAAATTCCCCGCTTTCATTGTGAAAGCGAATCATCCAAGCCTCTTTCTGTCTCGGTTTCTTTTTTTTTTTTTTTTTTTTTTTGAATGAAGGATAGGGAAACGACGGATTAAGAGAAGCAAACATTACTGACTACAAGAAAGAAAACACGATTTTCTTGTTTCCCCTGTTTTAAGCCTCGTTTGTTCAACTCGCTGTGACCATGACCAGAAACATAGCCTATTATTTACATTAAGTTACAATATGCTTCTTACTAAGAATGAGCTCTCATAAACATGTGATTATGTTTACATTGTGTATGAACTTTTCCATGTTGTGTATTCACTTATGTGCTCATTTTGTGATTTAAGTTTAGCTATCTAGTTTAGTCACTCGAGGGCGCCGTTGTCTAATCACGTAAGCCATCATCATCATCATCACCACAGAGAGCAATAGCCTACCAAACCTTCATCATCATGATTATGTGCAGTAGGGTCGTCAAGAATTTGGTATCAGGGTATATGGTGGCTGCCATACCATGGCTGCCTGGTTAGGTCATTGCAAAGCAATATATTTTTATTGCAGGATATTGATTTATATTACTGCATGTAACATAGGCCTAATTTATAATTGTTTAATAAAAGAGGAAAGCAAGCAGGCTAAATTAAAGTGATCAGGGGCCGTATTCACAAAACATTTTTATCTTACCACTAAGAGTTTACATAAATGGCAGTAAAAGTTCTTAGTTAAAAGTTTTCTCTTAAAACCTTATTCACAAAGCTGCTGAGACAAACTTTTACTAGGAATATAGAGAAGTCTTAAAGGGTTAGTTCACCCAAAAATGAAAATAACGTAACTTATTACTCACCCTCATGTCGTTCCACACCCGTAAAACCTTCGTTCATCTTCCGAACACAAATTAAGATAATAATAATAATAATAATAATAATAATAAACTTTATTTTCTATAGCGCCTTTAAAAGTAGCATCTCAAAGCGTCTGAATTATACAAACATTACTTTAAAATAAGTGCGATAAAATAAAAAATTAAATAAAAATAAAAATAAACACACCAAATAAGAACATACTATCAAAAACAAGTCAATTAAAATATTGATATTGTTAAAAAGATATTGTTGATGAAATCCAATGGCTCACTGAGGCCTCTATTGAGAGTTATTTTAAGTTATTTCTCAGTAGGTCAGTTAAAGAAATGTCAATCAAGTATATATTGTTTTATCAACTCCATGTCATCATATATCTCTAATACATCATATCTTCAAGCGTGTCTCCTCCTCTCTGCTACCATCTTGTTCCTCCAACTTCTCCAGCTCTCCTAAATAATTTAGCTAAGACCTCGGCTTGACACTTAGGAACCTATATGAATCATACCTATTCTTAAGTCTAGGAATAAGAGTAAAATTACGTCATTCTTAGAATTTCGACACACTTAAGACAAAAATTTTACTCTTTACAACGTGATTTTTGCAACATTGAATATTGTAGCCAATCATAGTTATTTCTGTTGAAAATAATGACCAATCAGAAGTGTTTATTTTACTGGTAGTAATACGCTCAATAGCCCCATCTCTCAAAACGCTGAACGAGTTTATGTTTAGCACAAGTTTACTAAGTTTTACACACGCACAAAGCCTCTCATTATGACAAACAAAGCGGACACAATGTAAATAAAAGATTCTTTGTGAAGTTTACATACATAATTTATCAAAAACTGAGTTCATTGTTTTAAGCATTTAGTAACAGACAAAATTACTGACTGTTGTTCATGTCACAAATTTAAAACAAATAAGTAAATAATAAAAACTAATATATTGGAATAGTACATGCTAAATTTGACCTTGTTTTGCTTAAATTCACAATCAAAAGGAAATAAACATCTTTCCTATAAAACATATCAAGCAAGTCAAAGAATCTTCAACTGTTGCAAGAGTAGGCTAGAAAATGACAAAAATATTCCTGTTTTTTTATCACAATGATGTTTCTTTGTTCTGCTGTAAGTTTCAAATGTTAATGCATCAAAGGTTTTTCATATTACAAAGTCTGACGAGCACACCTTACATTGACAAATCCATGTTTGTCCTTCTGCTGGCACTGTAATGCATCTTAACTCATCATAAGTGCTGCTGCCTGAAACCTTAAAGGTGCCCTAGATTGTTTTTTTTACAAGATGTAATATAAGTCCTAGGTGTCCCCTGAATGTGTCTGTGAAGTTTCAGCTCAAAATACCCCATAGATTTTTTTTAATTAATTTTTTAACTGCCTATTTTGGGGCATCATTAACTATGCACTGATTTTTTCAGCACGGCCCCTTTAAGAGATGCGCTTCCTCTGCCACACGAGCTGTCGACTATATTACAGCGCATTTACAAAGTTCACACAGCTAATATAACCCTCAAATGGATCTTTACAAGATGTTCGTCATGCATACTGTATGCATGCTTCGAATTATGTGAGTAAAGTATTTATTTAGATGGTTACGTTTGATTCTGTGTGAGTTTGAGGCTATATTCTCTGTGGCTAAAGCTAACATTACACACTGTTGTAGAGATTTATAAAGAATGAAGTTGTGTTTATGCATTATACAGACTGCAAGTGTTTAAAAATGAAAATAGCGACGGCTCTTGTCTCCGTAAATACAGTAAGAAACGATGGTAACTTTAACCTCATTTAACAGTACATTAGCAACATGCTAATGAAACATTTAGAAAGACAATTTACAAATATCACTAAAAATATCATGATATCATGGATCATGTCAGTTATTATTGCTCCATCTGCCATTTTTCGCTGTTGTTCTTGCTTGCTTACCTAGTCTGTGCACAGATCCAGCCGTTAATACTGCCTTTCCTTGTCTAATGCGTCGAATGGGCTGGCATTATGCAAATATTGGGGTCATACATATTAATGATCCCGACTGTTACGTAACAGTCGGTGTTATGTTGAGATCCGAGTGTTTTCCGGAAGTCTTTTAAACAAATGAGATTTACATAAGAAGGAGGAAACAATGGGGTTTGAAACTCAATGTATGTCTTTTCCATGTACTGAACTCTTGTTATTCAACTATGCCGAGGTAAATTCAAATTCTGATTCGAGGGCACCTTTAAACCATAAGTTCTTTTCAGAAGGTGTCATGTGATGGCTTTGTCCTATTGTTCTATGACAGCATCTTTAATCATAAACTGAAAATCGCTATTACAAAAACCTTTTTAAAAGAAATTCCAGAAGCTGAAAATGCTAATTCTATTCCTTCTATATGACTATAAAGTCCACAAGAGGTGTGCTAATTGTCAGGTTCAGAAGATTGCATTAGTTTAGTGACCCTGGACATAAATTATATTATAAAATCGATAGCTCTGTTCCTTGATTATGTTTGGCTGAGCCATTTTCAACTCATCGTAATAATTATTTTAAAGGCTTTTCATTGTAAGCAGCATCATAAAAGTATCCAAATACATTAGCAAAGAAAAGAGAGTTTAAAATGCAATTTTATACAATAATAATGTAATAGCCCGTTCCGTTTCTCTTTCAAGGTGTGTTAAAGCTGGTAGGACTTAATATTGTGGATCCAAGAGCTAAACAGACTGAACAGAATCAAACAAATTAAAACTTCTAATGTTCATTTTTTAATATACACAGTCAACTCTAGAGGAAGAGCCTATTAAATCTAGACTCCTGTTGTTCTGCTAAGAAAAATAGTCTTAAACAGTAAAAATAGCAACAGTAAAAATGTGGACAACAAGCTCTGCTAAGGCTGTTCATCTATTCATCAATACAGCACCAGCTTCTGTCTGACAGACTTGCAGCCTTTAACAGCAAAGATTCTCTCTGCTTCAGGATAGAAGGGCATGTCTTTGGCCACTTTATCTGCCAGATCAAAGTCTTGAGTCATGTTCAGATGGACCATCTCAACCAGGACACACTGACGCACATGCTTCAGCTCCAGAGGAAGGAAAGGAATATAGTGATCAATCAGATGCTCAATTATTATACTGGAGTTTGAGAATCCACCTGTTGAACAAACATAGACCAAAAAAATTAAAGGAATTATACAGTATTTCTAGAGTAACATATTTAATGTACATTATACAAGAATGTAACCACATATTCAGGAATGGATTAACCAAATGTAATTATTTAAGAACCAACCATTAAGTGTTGGATATAGTGTTTGACAAAAATACATTTTTCATTTATTCAATACAAGAAAAAAAAGTGTCTTGTTATACCTATACAAACTCATGTAGCTTAACACTATGCATATACTTCACTAAAAATTACATACTTTTCTCATTCTTGATTTTTTGAGAGATTTTAGTCTCCAGTTCCTGACTGTTCATCCTGATCTCTTCCCGATTTCTGCCTTTTCTCCTGAAATCCAGAGCCACTTCCTCAATCACATTCCCACCTGCATTACTACAAATAAAACAGTGTCGTAGGGTAACCATTAGGGGCCAAGGGTGATAGAGAGAGTTAGGGTTTGATTCTGAAAGTGTTTGGTTTTATTAATCTAATAAAACAGGCATTATTTACAACTTACTCGGTTACTAACGTAACCTCGGTTACCTTAGATATGGATCGAGTGCTGCGTCGTTTGTCTTATTATTATAAATAAAGACACAATGGGGAAAACTCCATTTTCTTCGATTTCTGAAGCCTTTTTCAATCACGCAGTGAAACTGCACAGCCATTGGTTCGTGGAGTTGTAAGTAAACGAACCAATGACGATGCGGCCCAATGGTTAGCGAGCCCGCTTGAGCCTGCCAAAAGGGACGGGGTATCGGGCAATATAAGCGGCCGCCTCACCTTGACAGACTGATTTAATTCGAATGAAGTGATGGCATGAGGCGTCCAGCGAGTAGCACGGCAAAGTATGCATACTCGTTCCGTATCTAAGGGAACCGAGGTTACATTAGTAACTGAGTACGTTCCCTTTCGATACTACACTTGTACTGCGTTGTTTGTCTTATTATTATTATTATTATAAGACAAGACGCTACGGGGACAGTCCAATCACGCCATGCCTTGAAGGGGGGATGACAGAGCATGTGGGCAGAGCGCTAAAAAAGGGCTTAAGCAGAAAGGACCTGCGTCTGTAATGCAGGAACGGCCAGATTATAAAACCTGACAAATGTGGACGACGAGGCCCAGCCGGTCGCCACAAAAATTACACCGATGGACATGCCACAAGACCATGCCCAAGAGGAGGCCATGCCTTTCTGGATAGGACCTTTGGGAAGTATCCATGTCTCGCTTGCAGGACGACTTTGGAGTCATTAGGCCTGAATTCAAGGGGCTTACAGAGAGCACCTGCAAATCTCCCACACGCTTAACCGATGCTAAATCTAACAGTAAGGCAGTGTGTCCACTAAAGCATTTTTTCCAGTTGCTAGCGTACTTTTTCAATTGTTTTCAATGGGAATGCTGCGTTTTTTTTAACGCCAGGAGCGTAACAAGGCGCTGAGCGTCTTGAGAGCTCAGCATTTTTCACTGGTCGCCTCGAGTTGAACAATGTTCAACTTTGAGTAAAATGCTCATCACTCATCACTTTTTAGCCAGCCATCCAATCAGAGTGGAGGAGGGGCGGGACAAATACAACAAAGCGTCTCAATGCAACAAAGCGTCTCAACTGGAAAAAAATGCTGCGCAGCTGAAGTGCTTTCAAGCGCTCACAGATAGACGTTTTAAGCAGAGCGCCTAGCATTTTCAGCTGGCTAAAAAACACTTTGGTGGACACACGGCCTAAGGCGACAGTCTGGATTGGCTCAAAGGGAGGGCCTTTAAGGCCTCTAAGAACCAAGGATAGGTCCCAGGTAGGAACCGTGAAGGGACGAGGAGGATTCAGCCAGGTTGTTTCTCCCTATTGACAGCCTCTATCCATTAAGTCTTGAAGGAAGGACAATATCTAGGATATGTCACAAGTAAATGGGTCCTCGCCCCGGGCTGTGCACCAGGCAGCAAAGACGGATCATTTAAGGGAGTAGAGATATCTCATTCACGGAGCTCTAGCTTGTGAGATAGTGTTTAGGATGTTCTTAGGGAGGCTTGCAGGCTCCCTTTGAGAAACCACACATGAAGATCCCACAGCTCCGGTCTGGGATGCCATATCGTCCCTCTCGCTTGAGAGAGGATGTCTCGTCTCAGAGGAATCGGACATGGCTTCATGGGCAATAACTGAGATGGGTCCGAGAGCCATGGTTGGCTCCTCCACAGAGGAGCCACCAGGAGGACCTTGTGAGCACCCTCCCTGATTCGTCTGATAACCTGGGGAATCAGCGATCTGGAGAAAAGCATAAAGGTAGAGGCCGGGCCAGTCGTGGGCCAGTGCATCTCTGGTCTTTGAGAAATAGATTGGGCAAAGATTATGGTCTTCTGAGGCGAAGAGGTCGACCTCTGCTCTCCCAAAGACATCCCAAATTTTCTGAACTGTGAGTGGAGTGACCATTCCTCCGAGGGAAGGTTGTTCTGGGACAACATGTCCGTCCCTGTGTTCAGTACGCCCTGTATATGTGCTGCTCTCAGTGAGAGCAGGTTGTGTTGGGCCCACTCTAGGATGGAGAGGAGTGAAGAGGAGCTTTGAAGAGAGCCCGCCCTGGTGATTTATGAAGGACACCACCGTCATACTGTCTGATCTGACTAAGACATGGTGTTCCACCAGGAGAGGAAGGAAAGTTTGGAAAGCTCTATATACGGCCATCATCTCCGAGCGGTTCTTTATAGCCTAATTCTTTTGCACTTAAATCTGTTTGAAAATTTTACTTTAAATACAATAATACAATACACAAAAAAATATATAAACAATCAGAGTTCTTTTTGTTATTACAAAAAGATTTTTAAACCTGTTATACTATGACAACACTTTTTTTTTGCAACTTATTTCAATATCGTGATAATGGGCAAGACAATGCAATTTTATTTGTATAGCACATTTCATACTCAATGGTATTTTAAAATGCTTTACATAAAGAAGAACCAAATTCATAATAATAAAAATGGAATGCATAAGAAATAAAAATAACAGTAAAAACAGAGAATACCGCTATCTGGATAGTAGAGTTAGGAACTTACAGGGAGTTTTTCATTGTCCATCAGGGCGGAGCTAAATGGGTCTTCCTCACACTGGAGGGATAACAACTGTATACCGTGATAAAAGCTTCAGCAATTAATCGCAACACAAAAATTTTATACCGTCACATGCCTAGCTGGGAGATAACGAGCTCTTGGGAAAATTGACCTTGAGCCCCAAGCAATCTAAGTGGCTGAGGATGATGGATCTGTGTGATACTAGCTCCATCTCCGACTGGGCCAGAACGAGCCAGTCGTCGAGGTAGTTCAGTATGCGTACGCCCATCTGTCTCCGAGGGGAGAGAGCCGCATCTTTTTGTAATAACAAAAAGAACTCTGAATGTTTAAATACAATAAGCCAGAGATAGCCCGATTGAAAGGACCATGTATTGACGTTACACTCCTTCGAAGGCAAATAAAGAATCAAGAAAAATTATTTACGTTTCTCTGCATACACTTAGTTCTTAAATTGCTTAAACAGCAGCATGAAAACGCATGAAATTTAATTCTTGTCTGGGTATATGTTGTAGAAATAGTACAACTACTACTTTTGCACTGATGATCTTATAACACAATAACTCAGTGACGGCATCACATTTAAATCTCATCATCACACATAGCTTATGAACTGCGTCGCTATTTAGGGAGAGTGGAGGAATTTATTACAGAATTACATTTTATGTTGCTTTACCTATATGTAATTTAGTAATATGTAAGGTCATTTACCTGATAAAAATGAAGATTGCATTGTGGAATGACACTCTGTCTACACGGGGATTGTAGTCTAGAAAAGGTTTTATGGCGTTGATCAGCTGAGGATGCATCTTGTCCATGTCATCAAATATGAACATAGAGTGGGGAAAACTTGATACATTTCCATGAATCCACTGCTTTAGCTGTGCCTGAAGAACATGCAAATGCCAGATAGAGAAACAGATTTCTTATATGTGCAACACTCCCACAGGCGCATTATGAAAAACTGTGTTTTTGTGTTTTGTAAAATGCAAAAGGTCCTTTTAGGGAGAATGTCAGGGACATGTGCATTGACACTGAAAGGTTTATGCACATGAATGGTGACTATGCCGAGAATATGAGTCTGTCACATTCTGCCAAACAATTCATTTGGAAAAATGGGAAAGAAATTGTGATTCAATATTTTTTTCCTTTTTTTTCTTTCTTATTTTTTTAAAGGAAAAAATTCAATAAATTTTGTTTGGATTTATGCTTAAATCAAGAAAAAATGTTTGGGCTAAGAAATTCACTGTATGCTTTCCAGTAGACAAGTCTACTGAGAAACAGTGCTACCTATTTGAAACTACCTTAGCAAAATATGTGTTATTTACTTACCTTGTAGATATCTGAATATTGTAGTTCTGGAAAAGGATGGTCAGACATAAATAAGTGAACATGTTCACTGTCTTCCCCTTTCTCATACACATTTCTTGCGATGATTTTAGTGACGTGTGTTTTCCCAACTCCTGAAGTCCCATGGAAAGAGAGGACCAGCGGTTTGTTTGGTTTGCTGTCAGTCATAAATGATGATACAGCTTTTAGTACAACATCAGACGCGATGTGCTGCCCAAAGAGAGAGCTTTTTAAATCTTTCTCCAAACCTGAAAGATGTGAAGATGTGTGAAGTCAAAGGTTGTTGGTAGCTTGCGATGATAATTTGTATTGACAAAAAAAACATTTCAACAGAACATTGCATTTTTGTCTCAGCACAGTGAAATCACACTTGAAATAAGAAAAATGTACTATAGTACTATAAGCAAAATAAAACGTTTTGAAAATACCGAATATTTTTAGGCAGACTAGCCAGCTGAAGAAAAGTTAAACAAGCTCATGCATGTTTGCAGGTTTCTGGACAAATAATAATAATAAAAAAAAACTAGACACACCAAAATATTCTGACATTACACATTTTCTGGCACTTTTAGCGCATGTTATTATATCTTGTAACTTATAAATTGGTGTAAAAATAGCACATGAAAGTAATTTTATAATAACAATTAGAATTAAAAAATATACTGTAGGCCTAAATCATAAAGGGAATTATTATGAAAAAACAACACTGGAGTCTCATCCCTTTCTTTCATTAATTTAAGCCCTTTCATTAATCATTGGTAAACACTTTACTTTGAAAGAAAATGTATGTGGCAAAAACGATTTGACAACATAGGCCAATATGTACAACCAGGCTGAACGTAATGACGTGGGAACAACGTCATAACCACAGTTTGGGAATAAAAAAAAATACCGTCATACGTAGTTAAGTGACAAATGTCACTATAGGTGTTGTAGGTCGTTTCTGACGCGTGAGATCCAGACAATATGATCCAGTACTGTGTTTTTTTCAAATGTATCACAAAGTTCGTACAGTAGTTGTCATTTTAAACTCACAGTTCTGATGCACAAACACATAATAATCCAACAAGCTTGCGTCCAGCTGCACATGTCCTAAAACGGTCAAAAATTGTTGCGCTTCCATCAATTAGCTCAATTAGTCTTTCTCATATCTCTGGGTACCCACCTGTATTTAGACCCACTCCACCCAGTGTCCAACAATGGAATTACAACAGACATTCACTAGGCTACAACAACATGGCTCTTACACATAGGCCTAGTATGCAGAATAAAAACTTTACCGCAACCCTTGGGTGAAACATTTTAGAAAAAAAAATAATAATTACAACATAATTGTGCTTGCTGCGAAGTTATTCGACATAGTCTATTGGAAACAAATAAAACTTTTGACGTTTGAACCATATAGCCTAAGTATATAACCATATATAATATATGTCAAAACATACGATAGGCCTACGTAATTTTGCAGTTTTACTCACGTTTAGGGTCAAACGGCAGCAAATCGTCCCGTTCAATAAATTTGTAAACCACATGAGATGCAGCAGCCGCGAGCACATCCAGAAAACCTGAAGATAATGTAATATTAGACACCGCCAATAAAACTATAAACAAATGCCGCGCTTTCATTGTGAAAGCGAATCATCCAAGCCTTTTTCAGTCTCGGTTTCGTTTTTTTTTTTTAACTCGGTGGCGAACCAATGGATTAAGAGACATAAACTGAACTCCTTCAGAAAATATTTCCGACTACATGTAAAAAAAACACGCTTTTCTTGTTTTCCCTGTTTTCAACCTACTATATTTAACTCGCTGTAACCACTAGGCTACAGGAATTCTTTACACAATGTGCTTCTTACAATGAACTGGGTGATACTGAACTTTATGAGCTCTTATGAATCAGACGTATTAATCATGAAATATTTCAATTAATTCAAATATTTCTGTTTTTAATTATTTTATGTTTGTTTTGTGAATGGTCCAGCCTATGAAGGATTGCTATATCCCACTTACAGCTCTCTTGATGCTCTCGGCTGAGGCCTATCCCACAGAGAAGTGTTTGCCCTAGCACCTGTGCACACTGCGTTTCTAGCGTGTCATGGGTGGGCATCAAAAACATTTGGCCATATGTTAATACTCTTTTGTTAACTCTATTTTGGATATAAATATTTTTACCTGCAGTACAGAGTTCGTTCACAAGCTGCACGCCCAATATAGCGCTGATTTATTGTTGACCAACGACAGAAGACATTTGCAAGTTCTGTTTTGTACAGTTGATTGTAGTTAAATATCCACCTCTGTCATGTCTGTTTTGGGTTTTGGTTCACTTTTATGTTTTTTTATTTCTTTTTTTTTGTAATTCTCACAGTCATGTTTCCTGTTTGTGTGTCCTTGCCATCATGTGATCTTGTTCGAGATGCATCGGTAGGTGCATGATAAATCAAGTCCTCCAAAAAAATAAAATAAATAAAAAATAAAAAATCAGGTCCTCCTTCGAAATCGGGTCTCCCCAAATTGCCAGTTAATGATTATCCTTCCTAAGTATACAAATTATATTAATTTAAAATACAATGCAAAACGTTTTTTAAACGGAAATGGTGCGTTGAACACCCTGATGACGCAAGAGTTGCAACTATTTAGTCCCTAAACAGACTGGACACATTAATAAAAAATATTTTTAATACAGAGACTCCAAATAGCATTGTAGCTCATCTAGTCTGAAATCATAAGTAACAAAGGAGAATTGAAAGGTCATACTTCATAGTAAAACTGTGTTAAAAATAATAAATTGGAGAACAAATGCTAAAGTCATTATACATGAATAGAATGTGTTATTTGGCCCAGTTAGCCTACTGTTTAAATCAAAAGGAAGTAAATAATCTTTCTCATAAACACACTTAACAATTCTGAGAATCCAGTCTCACCTTTTGCAACAGGAAAAAAAAAAAACTCAACAAAAATTTCCTGATTTCATTGCAATGATGCATCCTTATGCTGTTTACTGTTTAAATCTGTAAAAAGAAAGTGGTATGAACTATGTATGATGAACAATATGAATTCATAAGACTTGTCAAGAATGCAGTTTGACAGCTACTAATTTTCACTTTTTAATAACTCAAGAGAAAGAGCAGCCTATAGTTTTTCTCAATAAGATTTTACACATTTCCCCAAACTCAGTTCACTGTCAAATCAGTTAGCACAGTGAAATTTTCCTTAATTTCATGCAAATTACAAATCACATATATAATTTTTTCAAAACACATGTGCACAGAATTCTCAAATGTTTTCACAGTATTCATACAGCCTACCAAAACTTTAATATATCAAGAAAAAACATTTGCAGCTCTTTTTATTAGTTTTACAAAAATCACAGTCATTTGTGCACCATTTTTCCAAACACAACAAACAAAACTCATCTTTCATTCACTTGGAATGTTCTCAATCAGCCCCAAATAAGTATCTTCAGAGTTAGTAATACACACAGGAAATGCAAATGTCCTAGTTGTTTACACAGCTATCTCTATTACAAAAAGGGAAAGGGGAAAAGAAAAAAAGAATTTTGGAGAGGATAGAGGAAGGGTAATATTGAGCGGAAGAGAAATGGTGGAAGAGGTAGAAAGAGATGTGGGGAAAGGAATAGATGGTATAGGAAGAGAAGATGGAGCAAGAAGAGGTGAGGATGTAGGAGAAGTTAAACGAGCTGAGGATGTACGATGAGGAGTATAGAGGGAGAAGAGATGGGTAAAGTGGAATGCAATGGTATTAGTGGAAAGAGCAAAATAAGAAAATAGAAGAAGACATGGACAGAGGGAAAGGGGAGAGCAGGAGGGAGGAGGGAGAAGGAGGTAGAAGAATAGGGTCAGAACCAACCTAATTTACCTAAATTACCTAATTATGGTCTTTCCTTGAGAGAAGCTGGACAGAGAGTTCAGCCCAATATAAACATCGTGCCACAGTCAACGTCCACAACGTGAGCCGCAATCCACTGATGGTGTGGCACACAACACTGTCCTGAGGCCGCGCAACACAGAAAGGCTCCTACATTTTTTAAACTCCCTCAATGAAATTGTGTAGTTGTTTGGGAAACTGTTCAATTTCACCATTCAGCACTGGTGCAAGAGTGGTTTGAGCATCATCCACATTTCAGGAAGGTGTTCATTCCAGCATATTTTCTTCGTGGAGATGGAAAGTATATGATCGCAACCCTTACCACCAAGTAAGCCTTCTTGAGGCCTGTGAAGAAGTTCAGACACAAGGATGGATCCTGCATTCACAGCTTTTTTTCCCACCAGGGGTGGTTCTAGGCCATTTTTAGGTGGGCTTTAGTCCCCCTATCTGTTGTCTCAGCCGCAAAAAAAAATGTAGGTGTTATCTTTGACTCTGAGCTTTGTCTTAAAGAACAAATTAGCTCAGTTGTTAAAAACAGCTACTATCAATTGAGAATAATTTCCAGACTTGATTTGGCAAGATTTGGAAAAAGGTATTCATGCATTTATCATATCACGGCTAGACTATTGTAATTCGCTGTACCTTGGCCTTCCTCAATCTTCATTGGCACTTTACAGATGGTCCAGAATGCAGCAGCTAGACTGTTAACTAGTGCAAAAAAACATGATCATATCACTCCAATTTGAGCTTCTCTTCACCGGCTTCCTGTCTTTTTCAGAATTCAATTTAAAATTTTGCTGATTGTTTTTAAAGCTTTTAATAGAAAAGCACCATCCTATATCTCTGATCTTATTTATTTGAACTCATTTATTTGATTCAATGATTGCAGTACATTTATTTATTTTATATATTATTATAAACTCATTGTTATACAACTGAACTTTGAAGAACACGATTAAAGAACATGAAAAACATACTTTCATTCATGTATTTATGTATCTATGGCTGAATTTATCAAATCACATTGTAGTTTTGGGTTAGGGTTCATATTTATTTTTGATAAATGCATTACTAGAATAAACTGCTGTGCTTCATTGTGCAGTGAATACTGAACTGTTTTGCCAACATAAGAGTGTTTGGTTTGCTGTATTAATTGTTTTGAGAGCAACTACATTAATTTAGAGAAATGTGTCAGATTGATTGATAAAAACTGTAATTCACAGTATTCCCTTGAGAAGAAGAGTATTAAATACAGGCTGCAGACTAATCAAGGCACAACATCACCAACACTTGAATACTCATAATCAAAAGCAAAGGTGAAAAGTCAAGTAATACTTCATTGCTGTTCACATAAAGAGTTAAAACAGCAACAGTAGAATAAAAGTGAACAACGCTAGTGCTGCTTTTATCTATTCATCATCATACAGTGCCAGTTTCTGTCTGACAGACTTGCAGCCTTTAACAGCAAAGATTTTCTCTTCTTCAGGGTAGAAGGGCATTTCTCTGGCCACTTTATCTGCCAGATCATTATCTCGCTTCATGTTCAGATGGACCATCTCAGCCAGGACACACTGACGCACATGCTTCAGCTCCAGAGGTAGGAAAGGAACATAGTGATCAATCAGATGATGATCTATTAGACTGGAGTGCAGAAATCCACCTGTAAAATGTAAAGGAACACATTACATATATGAAATAGAAGATTGTAACCATGGAAATCGGCTCAGTGGTTAGAGCAGTTGCCTCACAGCAAGAAGGTTCCCTGTTCTAGCCCTGGCTGAGGGTGCTTTCCTCTGCCTCTGGCCTATGAAACTGGGACAGGCTCCAACCCCATGACCCTAGAAGGTCATAATGAATCAATATACACCGATCAGGCATAACATGATGACAACTGACAGGCGAAGTGAATAACACTCTTCATCACGGCACCTGTTAGTGGGTGGGATAAATTAAGTGAACATTTTGTCCTCAAAGTTGATGTGTTAGAAGCAGGAAAAATGGGCAAGCGTAAGGATTTGAGTACGTTTGACAAGGGCCAAATTGTGACGGCTAGATGACTGGGTCAGAGCATCTCCAAAACTGCAGCTCTTGTGGGGTGTTCCCGATCTGCAGTGGTCAGTGTCTATCAAAAGTGGTCCAAGGAAGGAACAGTGGTGAACCGGCGACAGGGTCATGGACGGCCAAGGCTCATTGATGCACGTGGGGAGCGAAGGCTGGCTCATGTGGTCCGATCCAACAGACGAGCTACTGTAGCTCAAACTGCTCAAGAAGTTAATGCTGATTCTGATAGAAAGGTGTCAGAATACAGAATACAGTAGACCAGTCAGGGTGCCCATGCTGACCCCTGTCCAACGCCGAAAGAGCCAACAGTGGACACGTGAGCATCTGAACTGGACCACGGAGCAATGGAAGAAGGTGGCCTGGTCTGATGAATCATGTTTTCTTTAACATTGTGTGGATAGCCGGGTGTGTATGCGTCGCCTACCGGGGGAACACATGGCACCAGGATGCACTATGGGAAGAGGGCAAGCCGGCAGAGGCAGTGTGATGCTTTGGGCAATGTTTTGCTGGGAAACCTACCTAAGCATTGTTGCAGACCATCTACACCCTTTCATGGAAACAGTATTCCCTGGTGGCTGTGGCCTCTTTCAGCAGGATAATGTTTGTTTGTTTATAATTTAACGCCATGCGAGCTATATTCATGGCCAGAATGAGATAAAGGGGAAAAAAATTTTTTTTTTTAATTTGATCTTAGATCAAAATTATAAAACTAAATCAGGCCTTACTTTATTAAAAAAATCTTTTCATAAAACTCAACAGAAAAATAAAAACAGATTTCGAACTAACACAATCCATCAAAATATGCTTCAGTGATAATGGATTCTGGCACAAAGGGCATAAAGAAGGATCTTCATTTAACAGAAACATATGGGTTAGTCTGGAGTGCAACAGCGTGTGTAGATAATATTCGGCAGCGTGTGTAGATAATATGATCCCAGCGATTTTCAAAGTGGACGTTTTGCACCAACCACAATATTGATTTTGTAAAGTTTGTTTGTTGTACATTTATCCCGTTCAGCTTACCATTTCTTACAAATGTAAGTATTTATAATAGGTCTGAGATCTGAAGGTAGAATTGGGCATTTTGTGAGCTCTGAAGATGAAGCTTCATTAACCGTCGCATCAGCTCTATATATATATATATATATATATATATATATTACCTTTATATATAATAAACCTTTCACATATAAAACTTATAAAAAACATACATCTTTTGCCATTTTTTTTATTTAAAATATATTTAAAAAAAATATATAGATCAGAAAATATACACTATTTTGCCAAAAGTATGGGACACCCCTCCAAATCATTGAATTCATGTGTTCCAATCACTTTCATGGCCACAGATGTATAAAATCAAGCACCTAGGCATGCAGACTGCTTCTACAAACATTTGTAAAAAACTGGGTCGCTCTCAGGAGCTCAGTGAATTCAAGTGTGGTACCGTGATAGGTTTTCACCTGTGCAATAAGTCAATTCGTGAAATTTCCTCACTACTACATATTCCACGGTCAACTGTTAGTGGTATCATAACAAAGTGGAAGCAATTGGGAACAACAGCAACTCGGCCACAAAGTGGTAGGCCACCTAAAATCACAGAGTGGAGTCAGAGCATGCTGAGGCTCACAGTGCGCAGAAGTCACCAACTTTCTGCAGAGTCAGTAGCTATAGACCTCCAAACTTCATGTGGCCTTCAGATTAGCTCAAGACGCATAGAGAGCTTCTTGGAATGAGTTTCCATGGCCAAGCAGCTGCATCCAAGCCTTACATCACCAAGTGCAATGCAAAGTATTGGATGCAGTGGTGTAAAGCACACCGCCACTGGACTCTAGAGCAGTGGAGACGTGTTCTCTGGAGTGACGAATCAGGCTTCTCTGTCTGGCAACCCGATGGATGAGTCTGGGTTTGGCTATAGCCAGGAGAACGGTACTTGCCTGACTGCATTGTGCCAAGTGTAAAGTTTGGTGGAGGGGGGATTATGGTGTGAGGTTGTTTTTCAGGGGTTGGGCTTGGCCCCTTAGTTCCAGTGAAAGGAACTCTTAATGCTTCAGCATACCAAGACATTTTGGACAATTTCATGCTCCCAACTTTGTGGGAACAGTTTGGGGATGACCCCTTCCTGTTCCAACATGACTGCACACCAGTGCACAAAGCAAGGTCCATAAAGACTTGGATGAGTGAGTTTGGTGTGGAGGAACTTGACTGGCCTGCACAGAGTCCTGACCTCAACCTGACAGAACAGGCATGAATCAGAGCGGAGACTGTGAGCCAGACCTTCTCGCCAACATGCCTGACCTCACAAATGCGCTTCTAGAAGAATGGTCAAAAATTCCCATAAACACACTCCTAAACCTTGTGGAAAGCCTTCCCAGAAGAGTTGAAGCTGTAAAGGGTGGGCCAACTCCATATTAAACCCTACGGATTAAGAATGGGATGTCATTAAAGTTCATGTGCACGTAAAGGCAGGCGTCCCAAAACCTTTGGCAATATACTGTAGTGCATTGGTTTCCAAACCTGTCCTGAAGGACCCCCAGCACTGCACATTTTGGATGTCTCTCTCATCTAACACACCTGATTCAACTCATCAGCTCATTGGTAGAGACTGCAAGACCTGAAGTAGGTGTGTCAGATAAGGGCGACATACAAAATGTGCAGTGGTGGGGGTCCTTCAGGACAGGTTTGGGAACCACTGCTGTAGTGTATTTCAGTGCTCTTTCAGTACCCTTATCATTGAAGATGTTTTGAGAGATTTTAGTCTCCAGTTCTTTGCTATTCATCCACAGCTCTTCCCGATCTTTGCCTTCTCTCCAGAAATCCAGAGCCATGTCAGCAATCAAACTCCCACCTGCATTACTATAAATAAACAGTTTCTCATTAGTTTGGTTAATCTTTAGGGAATTACATTTAATTACCACTCTGCTTGAATCTAACAATTACATTTTTTACCTAAGAAAAATGAAGATTGCATTGTGGAATGACACTCCGTCTACACGGGTATTGTAATCTAGAAAAGGTTTAATGACGTCGATCAGCTGAGGATTCATCTTGTCCATTTCATCAAATATGAACATGGAGCGGGGAAACCTTGATATATTTCCATGAATCCACTGCTTTAGCTGTGCCTGAATATACAGAACATGCAAATCCCAGTTAGAGGATTAGTTAAAGCCTACAAATACCACAGTTAAGACTAATAGTCACAGTTAGGTCTACCTGTTGAACTAAACTGATTTTATTGGAATATGCATTTTTACTTACGCTGTATAGATCTGACTTCTCTTTGTGTGGGAAATGATGCTCAGATATAAATGTGTGAATATGCTTGCTGTTTTCCCCTTTTTTGTACACATTTCTTGCAATGATTTTAGCAACATGGTTTTTCCCAACTCCTGCTGTCCCATGGAAAGAGAGGACCAGCGGTTTGTTTGGGTTTTTGTCAGTCATAAATGATGTTACAGATTTTAATACAACATCAGACACAATGTGCTGCCCAAAGAGAGATTCATTTAAATCTGCCTTCAAACCTGAAAGATGTGAAGATATGTGAAGTCAAAATATTGTTTGTAGTTTGCAATGATAATTTATACTAAATATTCTATAATAAGCAAGCATAAAACATTTTAACAACGTTGCATTTTTTTACCACAACAAACAGTACCACACTTAATCAAATAAACTCGTCTATAAGCCCAAATACGATCAATTATTTTGCGGTTTTACTCACGTTTAGAGTCAAAAGGCAGCAAACCGTCCCGTTCAATAAATCTGTTAAACACGTAAGATGCAGCAGCCGCGAGCACACCCAGAAAACCTGAAGATAATGTTATATTAGACACCAGAAATAAAACTATTAAAACATGCCGAGCTTTCATTTTGAAAGCGAATCACTCAGGCCTCTTTGAGTCTTGGTTTCGTTTTTTGGAAAGGAACTTGGAGAGGAACTGACGAAGATGAATGAAACTGCTCTCCTTCAGCAAACATTCAGTTCCTTGTTAAAACCAAGTAGGCCTATTGGTCACAGTTTACATGACCACTGAAGAAATGTAGAAATGTAGGCTGTTTTTTTTTTTTTTTTTTTTACACAAAATCACACATTGTGATTCTTACTAAAACGGGGTAATAAGTCCTGGTTAATAACTCAACTATATTTAGTTATTTAATGATATGAACATGTAATTGAGTTCACATTGTGAAGCTTGCGTGTGTTTGATTCAATTCTTCATGAGTTTATGTAGGCTTCGAGGCTGGCAAATGCAGTTGAATCAAATCGTCAAAATCCCCACATGAGGTTCAATACAGACTCTAGTCTGCACACATCTTGCTTTTGAGAGAGAATTTTAGGAGAGAATATCATTCAGGCTCCGTCATCTATGATGTGTATCACATGATGACCAGCAGATGGCGCTACACTGCAAAAAATGCTTTTCTTATTTAGTATTTTGTCTTGCTTCCAGTCTAAAAATTGGTAAATCCAGATGCTTTTACTAGATATGTAAAATGATACAAGATATTTTTCTTGTTTTCTGGAAGAAAAAATATAAAATAATGCAAAATTTAAAAGCTGTCATGCAAAAAAATAAAAATAAATAAAATAAAATATGGATGCCAGTAACCAACATGCTCCTATGTTTATTCTTAAATTATTCTTTAATCTCAAGAGAAGTCTTCCTGGTCCCTTAGTTAAGAGGCACTCTCAGCCTAACTGTCTATAAAGTCTTCAGACGGATAGGTTGTCTACAAAGTCTTCACATATTCCACAACACTTCAGCTTGTGATTCTTATTAAGTGGAGATCATTCACCATAACAAAGTCTCTGAGATCCTGACACCTTATACTTCTGGAGACTCCAGTTAGAAATGGTGGCACTGGAGACTAAAGTGTTCCTGATGGTTTCACTCTTAATTCTTCACCTTAATTCCTGATTCTTTTGCAGTTGACGTGTCTTTTCATCTTGGCCTGTTTTTGTATGACCCTTTTGACCAATGAGAGTTTTGCTGTTCGTTGGTCATGCCGTGATTTTGCAATTTCTAGTATTGCATCCTTCTCATGAGCATTTAATATTTTTTTACTTTTCATTTTACACACAAAGACCAGCGAACCAGGAACAGAATAAGTGCACCAAACATAACATCCATAGGAACAAGACTTGACAAACAACGCAGAAATCCCTGGGGTATAAATACACAAGGTAAGGGGCTGATGAGGAACAGGTGTAGGCAATGAGTATCCATGGAAACAAATGAGGGTAGCAATGGGGACAAACAATGTAGGCAAAGAAAACACAGGAAGTGAACAAAGAAACAATAGGATTCACTTCAACATGAAAGTCCTTTACACAACAAGGGACCAAATGACTGGGATCGTGACAGTTTCTCTATCAAGGTGTGCTGAAGCTTGTAGGGCTAAAGATTGTGGATCCAAGAGCTAAACAGACTGGATGGAATCAAACAGATTCAAGCAAAAAAAACATAATTTTCACTTTTTAATAACTCAAGAGAAAGAGTGGCCTATTACAGTTTTTCTCAATAAGTTTTTCTCCAAATTCAGTTCACTGTTCTCAAAACAGTTTCTTTTTATTTTATTTTCCAAACAAAACTCTGTTAAAAGGGGAAAAGGAAAACAAAACAAGAAGAAGTAGAAGAATGGGAAAAGGAAAAGGTGTAAGAATGAGAGGTTTTGGAGAGGATAGAGAAAGGGTAATATTGAGCTGGAGAAAAACAGTGGAATAGGTAAAAAGAGATGAGAGGAAAGGAATAGATGGTATAGGAAGAGAAGATGGCGCAAGCTGTTCATCTAATTATCAATCTTGATCCACAACTTCACTCTGACTGACTTACAGCCTTTATCAGCATAGATTTTCTCTTCTGTAGAGGAGTAAAGCAATTCTTGGGCCACTTCATTTGCCAAATCAAAGTTTTGTTTCATCTTCAGATGGTCCATCTCAGCCAGGACACACTGACGCACATGCTTCAGCTCCAGAGGTAGGAAAGGAATAAAGTGATCAATCAGATGATGATCTATTAGAATGGATTGTGCGAATCCACCTGCTGAAAAAAGTTAAAGGAATTATATTTCTAGAGGAACATATTCAATGTATATAATGTAACCACATATTCAGGAATGGATTAACCAAATGTAATTGTTTAAAGCTGCAGTCTGTAACTTTTTTTTTTGGTTAAAAATGATCCAAAATAAATTTGAGCAAGTACATAACCAGCCAGTGTTCAAAACTATCTCCTGACCGTAGAATGTTTCACAACGGTATAATGATGTTTTATAATTCGGGTGGTGCTGGTAGGTTTCCGCAGGAAATTCGAGCATGCCGCCATTCGTCATTGCGTCTGTTTACAGAAAAAATGAGTCCCAGCTAGTAGGCTATATGTGAGGATGCTGCAGGTGACGGGTCATTTATAGCCTTTTCTCAAAGAAGCTGGAATAATTAATCTTATCATTTTGATGGCGTATTGTATGAAATGACAAATTAACGTTAGAGATTAGACTGTATAGAAATTGAGATCTACAAGTAACACTAATACACACTAAATACACACTAAATACACATAGTCACGCAATGCTGATGTTTTTAACATTAACAATTTGAGAACAAAGAATAACAATAATAATTTGGATTGATGTGATATGAGCTAAGCAATTGTTAGATTTAATCACCATTGGTAGCGTGATTTATTGTAATGCAATTTTTGTAATGTAATTTTTTTCCTCAGTTGGTCAGAACAAAAGTGGCAGATTTGTTACTTGTTTAGATGATATTGTTTTTTTTTGTCATACTTCCAAGACTACAATCTGTGATTGCATAAAGATAATATTGCAAATAACTACAATTGCAGGTTTTGAACAGAGATGGCGACAAAGAGGCAAAATTTACAGACTGCAGCTTTAAGAACCAAACCAGTGTGGGATATAATGTTCGGAAAAAAAACATTCATCATTTAATTGATACAAGAAAAAAAGAGTCTTGTTATAAACAAACTTATGTAGCTAAACACATATGCACATACTTTAATAAAAATCCCATACTTTTCCCACTCATGATGCTTTGAGAGATTTTAGTCTCCAGTTCCTTGCTGTTCATCTTGATCTCTTCCCGATCTTTGCCTTCTCTCCTGAAATCCTGAGCCACTTCAGCAATCTCATTCCCACCTGCATTACTATAAATAAACACAGCTTCAGGTCAATCTTTTAGGGGAGTAGAGGTATTTCATTATCACTACATTTGTATTTTATATAGCTAATATGTTGTAACCATTAAGGGCCAAGGGTGATAGAGGCATAGACCAAAAATATTTCCAAATGTGTTTACTTTTATTAATCCAATAAGCAGGCTATGGGTGTTATATACAAGTCAGTGATAAACAGAAAATTAAAAAGAATAATTAGAAAGAAAAATATTTATAAACACAAGTACACTTATTTCTTAAATTTCTTAAACAGCAGCAGCAAAACAGCCCATTTAAATTTCAAGTGCATGAAATGTAAACTGCATTCTTGACTGGGTATGTAAATGATAATTGTAATAACTCATAACTCATCTAAAAGATTTCATTGTCATGGACTGTGTCACTATTTTGGGAAGAATTTATTTACAGAATTACTTTTTATGTTGCCTTACTAACATGTCATTTATTTAAAAGTTCATTTACCTGAGAAAAATGAAGATTGCATTGCGGAATGACACTCCGTCTACACGGGCATTGTAGTATAGAAAAGGTTTAATGGTGTCGATCAGCTGAGGATTCATCTTGTCCAATTCATCAAATATGAACATGGAGTGGGGAAACCAATATACTTCTTTAAGAATCAATTTCTTTAGATGTGCCTGAAGAACATGCAAATGTCAGACGGAGCAACAGACTTCTTCTATATGTGCAACACTCCCACAGGCGCATTATGATTTTTTTTATATTATATTATTACTCATATTAAGTATATGATTTATACAGTTTTGTAACACCTATTGTAGTAGCCATGCATTATATTCTATGAACCTACATCGTTTTCTCCCAATACCATCATTATATTGGGTGAAAATGTTGCAGGTTATTAAGGAGTTATACTGAAAGCTGTTCACTTCCTGGTGATTTTTCTTTTTTATATGACCCCACTGGAAAAATATGAAGTGGGTAGATAGAACTAAATGCGCTAATTGTAAAATATTTCTATATAATTCTATTCATTGTTTATTTCAGATACAAATCTTAACCCTCATGTTGTTCCAAACCCATATGTTTTTGTAAAACTGGCAGCTCCAGTCACCAATGAAGATATTTTTGTTGAAATCCGATGGCTCAGTGAGGCCTGCATAGCCAGCAATGACATTTCCTCTCTCAAGATCCATTAATGTACTAAAAACATATTTAAATCAGTTCATGTGAGTACAGTGGTTCAATATTAATATTATAAAGCGACGACAATATTTTTGGTGCGCCAAAAAAAACAAAATAACGACTTATAAAATGATGGCTGATTTCAAAACAATGCTTCAGGAAGCATCAGAGCACAGTGAATCTGTGTATTGAATCTGCTGTTTGGAGTGCCAAAGTCACGTGATTTCAGCCGTTGGCAGTTTGACACACGATCTGAATCATTATTCGACACGCTGATTCATTTGTGCTCCGAATCTTCCTGAAGCAGTGTTTTGAAATCGGCCATCACTAAATAAGTCGTTATTTAGTTTTTTTGGCGCACCAAAAGTATTCTCGTCGCTTTATAATATTAATATTGAACCTCTGTACTCACATGAACTGATTTAAATATGTTTTTAGTACCTTTATGGATCTTGAGAGAGGAAGTGTCATTGTTCCCTATACAGGCCTCACTGAGTCATTGGATTTCAACTAAAATATCTTAATTTGTGTTCCGAAGATTAACGAAGGTCTTACGGGTGTGGAACAGCATGAGGGTGAGTAATAAATGACAAAATTTTCATTTTTGGGTGAACTAACCCTTTAAATCAAGAAAAATGTCTGAGATAAGAAATTTGAGGTATACTTTCGGTAAAGAACTCAATCTAGGGTTTGACCTGCTTTGGCAGACAAAAGACTGCTCTTAGTGAAATATGTGTCATTTACTTACACTGTAGGCAGGTGAATACTCTTTATATGGAAAATAATTGCCAGGTACAAATAAGTGAAAATGCTTGCTGTTGTCCCCTTTCTCGTACACATTTCTTGCGATGATTTTAGTGACATAATTTTTCCCAACTCCTGTATTTCCATGGAAAGAGAGGACCAGCGGTTTGTTTGGTTTGCTGTCGGTCATACATGATGATACAGCTTTTAGTACAACATCAGATGCGATGTGCTGCCCAAAGAGAGAGTCTCTTAAATCTTTCTCCAAACCTGAAAGATGTGAAGATATGTGAAGTCAAAGACTGATTGTAGCTTGCAATGATAATTTGTACTATAAACAAATAACTACAAATAACCCAGAAAGCATCACACAATCACACCTAAAATAAGAATGTTGTGAAAATATTTTTTAAGCAGACTGTAGCCAGCTGAAAAAAGTTAAACCAGCTCATGCTGTTTTGCTGGTCTTAGCTGGACAAATTTCACCAAAAGAATCTGACATGACACATTTTCTGAGGTTTTATGACAGGTGAAATAAAACCCGCCAGTAAATTCGAGCAACGGTCTGAGTGGCTGTATAAACTACGTGAGAAGTAGGGGTGTAACGATTTATCGCAGTACGATATATCGCGATGCAAAAATGTTACGATATGCATCGTAGAGTGGCGATGCTTTTACGATATGACGGCAGTCTAATCTTATTGGTTGAGCTGCCAACGTGACCTACTCTGCAAGGTGGGAGTGAGAGAAGCCGGTTGTCACCGCATATAAATGTCTCAATCAGCTCTCTAGTTCAGTAAGTGTTTCGGGCACACATTGAATCTTGCAAGCAGGTTTAAACGTTTCTCGCGTCAGTCTCTTGCTTGGTCGCGTGAGAAAAGTCGTGGCTTTCCTTTACCGCAGTGCCACAGCAACAGCTGTGCTCACAGAAAAGCAAAAGATGCTTGCGATGCTTTGCTTTAAGAAGTTCCGCGGGGCCGTTCACATATTGCGTCTTTTCCGCGTGCAAGTCAGTTATTTCAAATGTAGCCGCGCGGCAGGCGCGCTCATAAAGGGATCAACGCGGTCGCGACGCGCATCCGGTGCTTTTTCCAGGCACATCGAGATGAACAATGCTGAACTTCTCAGAATGCCGCAAGCGCACCGCAGGTCGTGTGACAAGAATCAACCGATCAGCTATTGCCTTTCCGTAACAAAACATCAAAAGCTCAGCCGAACAGCTGATCATAGCTGTACATGGTGGTTTTTATATATTATCTCCATAAATATCTCTAGTAGTAAAGCTAATGCAAGGGCTAGAAATCATTTATCCTTTGCAGAAACTTCCTGATCCTCTTCGAGAGCGCAGTTCATGGTTGCATAGCAACGACCGACACCACTGGAGAGCAAGTGCTTTGGAAAGAAGGAGTAGCGATGCGGCGCCTTCCACGCGTTTTTAGACACGATATGTGAACGGCCCCTATTCATAATTCTAAGTTCATGTTAAATTTAACATTCTTTTTCAGTGACAGACAGACCTATTCAGCTGTTGATTTGAATACAAAAGGTTTTTATTAAACCTTGAAATGTGATCTTGTATGTACAACAAGGAAAATTATTGAAATTTGTTAATGTTTTTTGAATAAATCTTGTTTGAATTTCAGTTTCATTTTGTTCAAAATATCGTGATACGTATCGTATCGTGAACTCCGTATCGAGATACGTACCGTATCGTGAGCTGAGCGTATCGTTACACCCCTAGTGAGAAGTTCTCCTGTGCGTACAAATATGAAATAATCCACTCAATTATTAGTGAATGAGACCCATTACTTTTGCTGTATAGGTCTTGACTTTTGTTTGTGTGGGAAATGATGCTCGGATATAAATGTATGAACATGCTTGCTGTCTTCCCCTTTTTTGTACACATTTCTTGCATTAATTTTTCCCCTAACTCCTGCTGTCCCATGGAAAGAGAGGACCAGCGGTTTGTTTGGGTTTTTGTCAGTCATAAATGACGATACAATTTTTAGTAGCCTACAACATCAGATGCAATGTGCTGCCCAAAGAGAGATTCATTAAATCTGCCTTCAAACCTGAAAGATGTGAAGATATGTGGAGTCAAAATATTGTTTGTAGTTTGCAATGATAATTTATAGCCTACTATAGGCCGAACTATAGGGTGAATTCAGGCTGATTGGGACACTTTATAAGATGACTAGGAAAAAGTTTCTCAATCAACCTGAATTCACCCTAAATGACCGAGCAAGCACAAAACATTTTAACAACGTTGCATTTTGTTACCACAACAAACAGTACCACACTTAATAAAACAAACTCGTCTATAAGCCCAAATACGATCAATTATTTTGCGGTTTTACTCACGTTTAGAGTCAAAAGGCAGCAAACCGTCCCGTTCAGTGTTGTATATGTATAGGCCAACAGAGGCGACAGCCGCGATCACAGCCAGAACAACTGAGGATAATGTTACAGTTATATGAGACACCAGACATAAAACTATTAAAAGATACCGCGCTTTCATTTTTGAAGCGAATCACTCAGGCCTCTTTCAATTTTGGTTTCGTTTTTGGAAAGGAACTTGGAGAGGAACTGACGAATTAAGATGAGTGAACATAGTGAACTTAGCCTAGGCTACGAGGCTGGATTTTGAATCAAATCGTCAAAATCCCCATATGAGGTTCAATACAGACTCTAGTCCACACACATTTTGCTTTTGAGAGAGAATTTTAGGAGAGAATATCATTCAGGCTCCGTCCTCTATGATGTGTATCACATGATGACCAGCAGATGGAGCTACACTGCAAAAAATGCTTTTCTTATTTAGTATGTTTGTCTCGTTTCCAGAATATCGTTTCTAAATATATATATATATATATATCTTAAATCCAAATGCTTTTACTAGATAAGTAAAATGTTACGAGATAAAAAAAATAAATAAAAATGAAACAAAATTATCTGCCAATGGGGTAAGAAAAATATTCTTGTTTCTATTTGAAATTTTGTTTCTTGAAAAGAGTATCAGAATTTATTTGTGATTTACTGTCAGTGGTTTTGTACATAATGTCACAAACTGTTTCCCTCCACACTATCAATGTTGGTTCAACATCACTTTTGCATCTAATGTTGACACCGTGAGATTTTAACACACACACACACAAAACAACAAAACAAAACAAAGGTAATGTCATTGAAAAAGCGTTACACTGATGTTAGTCTGTTTGACTGCTGTCGAATTAACATTAAAATTAACAAAAATAATAAACGTTTCGGAGCATTATGAATCTTTTGTGTCGAATCATGATTCGGATCGCGTGTCAAACTGCTGAAATCACGTGACTTTGGCGCTCTGAATCGTTGATTCGACACAAAAGATTCATAACGCTCCGAAGCTTCATGAAGCAGTGTTTTGAAATCAGCCATCACTATATAAGTCATTATATTGTTTTGTTTTTTTTGGCGCACCAAAAATATTCTTGTCGCTATATAGTATTTATGTTGAACCACTGTACTGTACTCACATGAACTGATTTAAATATGTTTTTAGTACCTTTATGGATCTTGAGAGAGGAAATGTCATTGCTGGCTATGGAGGCCTCACTGAGCCATCGGATTTCAACAAATATCTTAATTTGCGCTCTGAAGATAAACGAAGGTCTTACGGGTGTGGAACGACATGAGGGTGAGTAATAAATGACATTATTTTCATTTTTGGGTGAACTAACCCTTTAAGCCAGTAGCTTTGTGCCTCACGTTTTAATTGACAGCTTCAGGGATTGTAGTAATAGCAGCGATCTTTGCTTGCTATAATATATATTTTTTATTCTGTTAACTATGCATTGCAAAGTTTCTGAATTGACTACAGTATTTAAATGCCCAATTGAATTTGATTGACAGTGATAGCCTCAATGGACAGAACAAAACTATCTGATATGTGTCAAATGATCTGTGTGCATTATTTCCTGGTGTAAATACGAAATAATAACAGACCTGCCACTTTTTCTGTGTTATGTGTTACTTATTACTTATGTGTTATTGCTAACCTTTCAAATCAGTCACTCACTGACTTTTTACCTAAACATTTACAGACCTTTAAATATAAAATAATTCTAAGCATTTTTTAATATATTCTGTCCTGACAATTATTATATTTTTTATTTCATGAACAGGATAAGTTAATATTTCAAACTGTGTCTTTGCAGTTATTTTGGATTGATCAGTACTGGGCTTGCAGTTTATTTGTGTGCCATGTTTGTCTGCCACCACCAAAGTCCATTTTTGACCCAGGAAAACCCCTGACATTGTATCAATGTCACCTTACTCTCTAGGTAATTAGTTAAATGTGTTCATATGTTATTATATGCCAGACTTAATTTAATACAATATGAAACCATGCATTCTGTTTTGTTTCTGTTTACAGCTCCTAGGCCTGAAAATGGTTGAAGATCCCAGTTCGACCGACTACAGAAACAGGTTGGTTTATCAGGTCCTGTCTGGTTCAGATCCTCCTTAATAAAGCAGTGAATAACCTCAAGATTTCATTTTGGGTCCTCTGTTATTTATCCTATATATGCTGGTGTAATTAATCAATTTCCTTTCACCAGTAAGTGCAGAAGACATGCAACTCTATCTTTCACTTGCACCAGATGCCCTCAATTCAGTTTCCACCCTGCTGGACTGTATAGAGATCATAAAATTGTGGATGTCACAGAACGTTCAACAGCTAAACAAAGATGAGACAGAGGTACTTGTTATCTGTAATGACGCAAGGAGAATATCTATTCTATTGTGCCATATCTGTACTCTTTATAAAAATAACAACTTTTGTAGTGATGGCCGATTTCAAAACACTGCTTCAGGAAGCTTCGGAGCGTTATGAATTAGTGTTCAGAGCGCCAAAGTCACGTGATTTCAGCCGTTGGCAGTTTGACACACGATCTGAATCATGATTCGACACGCTGATTCATAACGCTCCGAAGCTTCATGAAGCAGTGTTTTGAAATTGGCCATCACTATTTAAGTTATTATTTTGTTTTTTTTGGCACACTAAAAATATTCTCGTCGTTTTATAATATTAATATTGAACCACTGTACTCACATGAACTGATTTGTTCATACACACTAAAAAATGCTGGGTTAAAAACAACCCAAGCTGGGTAAAATATGGACTAACCCAGCAGGTTGGGTTAAAAGGCACCTATTATGCCCTCTTTCACATGATGTAATATAAGTCTCTGGTCTGGTCAAGTTTCAGCTTAAAATTTGCCCCTATTTGGGGGTGAGCAAAAACATGCCTTTTACTATATTATTATATTGCTGGCTAAAAAAATAAATCCAAAATTGGTTGAAAAAATGGCTGGGTGAAAACAACCCAATCCCTGGTTTTGTCCATATTTAACCCAGCAGTTTTTAGAGTGTATGTGAATATTTTTTTAGTACCTTTATGGATCTTGAGTGAGGAAATGTCATTGCTCCCTATACAGGCCTCACAGAGCGATCAGATTTCAACTAAAATATCTTAATTTGTGTTCCGAAGATTAACGAAGGTCTTATGGGTGTGGAACGGCATGAGGGTGAGTAATAAATGACAGAATTTTTATTTTTGGGTGAACTAACCCTTTAAAATGAGAAATCACATAACTCCCTTCATTGGCTGCCTGTATCATTCAGAATTGAATTCAAGATCCTCTTATTAGCTTTTAAATATTTTCAAGGTACTGCCCCAATATACCTTTCTAATTTGTTGAATAAATTACTGCAGCAAGATTGCTTTAAACATCCAACTTGTTGGTTGTAACAAAAACACAGCTAAATATCGGTGAGTCAGCCTTTAGTCATTTCGGTCCCAAGCTATATGGAACTCTCTTCCTGACAACCTACTGTACAAGCAATCGGCTCACTATGCACTTTGAAAAAAGATCTCAAAACTCATTTGTTGATTTTGATTATCTTATTTTTATTATGTGTGTTTTTCTTTTATGTGAATGCATACAACATGTATTTTCTTCTTTATAGCACTTTGTAAACACTGTTTTTAAAAGGTGCTATTTAAATAAAGCTTTTTTACTTCTAGTCTATCTGGCAGGACCAAAGAATGTGGACCCAAAAGACTGGACACAATCAATTAGCTGAAATTTAATTAAAGTATTTAATTAAAGTATTACATTCTCCTATACACTGGGATATTAATTAGCAAAAACTATGGTGAAAAGTCAATACCTTGTTGCTGTTCAACTATGTGCATTAAACAGCAACAGTTTTTTTTTTTTTTTTGTGAACAACAAGCTCTGCTAAAGTCTTTCATCTATTAATCAACATACAGCACCAACTTCTGTCTGACAGACTTGCAGCCTTTAACAGCAAAGACTTTCTCTTTTTCAGGGAAGAACGGCATGTCTCTGGCCACTTTATCTACCAGACCAATGTTTCGGGTTATCTTTAGATCATCCATCTCAGCCTCGACACACTGACGCACATGCCTCAGCTCCAGAGGTAGGAAGGGAATATAGTGATCAATCAGATGATGATCTATTAGACTGGATTGCAGAAACCCACCTGTAAAATGTAGAGGAACAAATTTCTGTTATATATATATATATATATATATATATATATATATATATATATATATATATATATATATACACAATACAAGAATGAAACTGTCACGTTTTGAGTTTGTTAATGTTTAGAGTTTGGTTTTGTTCAGCTTTCATGTCTTGTCTTCTGTTTTTTTTTGTCAGTTTTCTAGTTTTATTAGTTCTGTTCTCCACTGTTCCCTGCTTGTTTGTTTCCTAGTTTATTATTGAGTAGTGTTCTGTTCAGATGTGTCTAGTTAGTTTCTCCCTTTGTTTGCTCTGTTTATTCAGTTAGTTCTTTGTGTACGTGGTTTTCTCTTGTTTGTTGTGTTTATTATTAAAGTCAGTTTAAATTTTTCCTGAGTCATGCATGTAACAGAATGCAGAACCTTTAGAAAAAGAAATGGATTTACCTGCGGTACGCATGTTCTACTTGGAAGAGCAAGGAAGAACCCTCGAGGACCACACAAGGGATTTTTCCCCCTCCCCCTTCAAAACGACTCATCATCTCTTCCTGTCACATGCTATGGTGCAAGGGTGGAGCTATCTGGAACTGGCAGCAGATCCAGTGACGTATGGGGTAAATGCTGTCGCTGGGGTAAGCTTCACTTTATAGAGATTGCTGTTTAGTGCCGTTAACCTTGAACGTCATCCTCAATAAATAAAGTTCTTACAGTAACGTGAGGGTGCTCGGAGTGAGTCCGGTGGAGAGAAATCCCCCACACTGCAAATGGGCATTCATATCTGCCTTCATTTTGTTAGTAACGCCCAACTTCCAACGATCCAATCAATTCCCAAAGGATGAAATCAAGTCCCGCCCTCTCATTTCAGATGCCATTTCACTCGGATAGACGTCACAGTAGAGAAGAAAAGACAATCGCAACTTCCGTTTCATGCCGACTTTAATACGAATGTAGTATATAATTTAGCAGCAGGAATGATTCGTGTAGTGTTTGTGTGTGTCTCAGCAGTTACAAATAAAGCCACAATAAACACATGGCACTAACTTGTCAATCATTTTGATGGATGACGCTGAGAAAAAACTTTTTTTCTCTTTGACAGTTGTACTAGCATGTGACTTGCATAAACACATTTTGGTACACTTTGAAATGTTGCCTTGTGAAAGCGAACAAAACCAAGAAAAAAATGCAACATTGTAACAAATTTATTCCCTGTTTTGGAACAAAACAAATGATCCATAGTTGTGAAAATGCCCTAAGAGTATTTTACCACACCAGCCTTAATGAGCAGACAAGGGCACACCTGCCCGTTGATAGTCCTCAGGGGACCATTGCAAACTTTGTGGAGTGGTGCTGACCATCTGTGGTTTATTATTGGCCACGCGGATGAGCACAGTCCAGTGTCGGCTCCAACCCCTGAGTCTGTTTGGGTGTCAGCTTCAGCCCCTGAGTCCCCTCCAGTGTTGGCTCCATCCCCTGAATCTGTTCCGGTGTCAGCTTCAGCCCCTGAGTCCCCTCCAGTGTTGGCTCCATCCCCTGAATCTGTTCCGGTGTCAGCTTCAGCCCCTGAGTCCCCTCCAGTGTCGGCTCCATCCCCTGAGTCTGTTCCGGTGTCAGCTTCAGCCCCTGAGTCCCCTCCAGTGTCGGCTCCATCCCCTGAGTCTGTTCCGGTGTCAGCTTCAGCCCTTGAGTCCCCTCCAGTGTCGGCTCCATCCCCTGAGTCTGTTCCGGTGTCAGCTTCAGCCCCTGAGTCCCCTCCAGTGTCGGCTCCATCCCCTGAGTCTGTTCCGGTGTCAGCTTCAGCCCCTGAGTCCCCTCCAGTGTCGGCTCCATCCCCTGAGTCTGTTCCGGTGTCAGCTTCAGCCCCTGAGTCCCCTCCAGTGTCGGCTCCATCCCCTGAGTCCCCTCCAGTGTCGGCTCCATCCCCTGAGTCTGTTCCGGTGTCAGCTTCAGCCCCTGAGTCCCCTCCAGTGTCGGCTCCATCCCCTGAGTCTGTTCCGGTGTCAGCTTCAGCCCCTGAGTCCCCTCCAGTGTCGGCTCCATCCCCTGAGTCCCCTCCAGTGTCGGCTCCATCCCCTGAGTCCCCTCCAGTGTCGGGTCCATCCCCTGAGTCTGTTCTGGTGTTGGCTCCAGCCCCTGAGTCCCCTCCAGTGTCGGTTCCAGCCCCTGAGTCTGTTACGGTGTCAGCTTCAGCCCCTGAGTCCCCTTCAGTGTCGGCTCCATCCCCTGAGTCTGTTCCGGTGTTGGTTCCAGCCCCTGAGTCCACTCGAGTGTCGGTTCCATCCCCTGAGTCTGTTCCGGTGTTGGGTCCAGCCCCTGAGTCCACTCCAGTGTCGGCTCCATCCCCTGAGTCTGTTCTGGTGTCAGCTTCAGCCCCTGATTCCACTCCAGTGTCGGCTCCATCCCCTGAGTCTGTTACGGTGTCAGCTTCAGCCCCTGAGTCCCCTTTAGTGTCGGCTCCATCCCCTGAGTCTGTTCCGGTGTTGGGTCCAGCCCCTGAGTCCCCTCCAGTGTCGGTTCCATCCCCTGAGTCTGTTCCGGTGTTGGCTCCAGCCCCTGAGTCCCCTCCAGTGTCAGTTCCAGCCCCTGAGTCCATTCCGGTGTCAGCTTCAGCCCCTGATTCCACTCCAGTGTCGGCTCCATCCCCTGAGTCTGTTACGGTGTCAGCTTCAGCCCCTGAGTCCCCTTTAGTGTCGGCTCCATCCCCTGAGTCTGTTCCGGTGTTGGGTCCAGCCCCTGAGTCCACTCGAGTGTCGGTTCCAGCCCCTGAGTCTGTTCCGGTGTTGGGTCCAGCCCCTGAGTCCACTCGAGTGTCGGTTCCAGCCCCTGAGTCTGTTCCGGTGTTGGCTCCAGCCCCTGAGTCCCCTCCAGTGTCGGTTCCAGCCCCTGAGTCCATTCCGGTGTCAGCTTCAGCCCCTGATTCCACTCCAGTGTCGGCTCCATCCCCTGAGTCTGTTACGGTGTCAGCTTCAGCCCCTGAGTCCCCTTCAGTGTCGGCTCCATCCCCTGAGTCTGTTCCGGTGTTGGTTCCAGCCCCTGAGTCCACTCGAGTGTCGGTTCCATCCCCTGAGTCTGTTCCGGTGTTGGGTCCAGCCCCTGAGTCCCCTCCAGTGTCGGGTCCATCCCCTGAGTCTGTTCCAGTGTTGGCTCCAGCCCCTGAGTCTGTTCCGGTGTCAGCTTCAGCCCCTGATTCCACTCCAGTGTCTGCTCCAGCCCCTGAGCCACCCGCTCAGACTCAGCCAAGGAGGCCATCCCTGAGACACCCATCCCTGCACCGCTGGTACCCCCTGGTTCCCTATGATGCTGGATCCACCACCTCCTTGGTTCCTTGTAATGTTGGTACCTGTAGGCTTCCTGTTCTTTCTAAGCCGTCCCCTGTCAGCCTCCAGGGCAGCCCACCATCCCACCCCTGTGGATTTGTTACAGCAAGAGGGCGCGCCTTCCGGGAAGGGGGTGTACTGTCACTTTTTGAGATTGATTGTTTATGTACAGTTTGTTTTTTTCTGCTTTCATGTCTTGTCTACTTTTTCTGTTTTATGGTCAGTTTTCTAATTTGTTAATTAGTTCTGTTCTCTGTTCCCTGCTTATTTGTTTTCCAGGATACTATTGATTATTTTGTTCAGGTGTCTAGATAGTTTTTTCCTTTGTTTGCTCTGTGTATTTATGCCCTCAGTTTTAGTTAGTTCCTGATTCTGCATTAGACGTACACTTACGTCACTGGTAGTTCCCATAGTGCTGGTTTAGACCCTACACTGAAGTAGGTAGGAAGGAGCTAATTTAGTTCCCCCAAAAGTTTTAGTTCCTAGAACTAAATCATTTCTACCGTAGTTCCTGCAGTGCTAACACGGCAAAATCCTGGTACTTCTGCTAATAGGTCTATGTGTACTGTATGTGGTTGTAATTTCTCTAAGTTATTTTTTTCTGTTTGTGTTTATTTTTAAAGTCAGTTTGAGTATTTCTTGAGTCGTGCGCTTCAATACCACCTACCCATGACAGTAACCATATATGTACAGGTTTAAGAGCAATCAAATGTAATCATTTAATAAGCATAAACCAGTTTATATATATATATATATATATATATATATATATATATATATATATATATATATATATATATATATATATAACTGGTTTATGTTTGTTAAATGATTACATTTGATTGCTCTTAAACCTGTACATATATATTCAAATTTACCTTTGATATAAAACTTGTAAAAAACATCTATATAAATATACTTTACAAATCTTTTTTTTTTTTTTTTTTTTTTTTGACATTTTTTAAATATAGATTTGGAAAACACATATCAATGCTTTCAATACACACTGTTCTTATCATTGAAGATGTTTTGAGAGATTTTAGTCTCCAGTTCTTCGCTGTTCAACCACAGCTCCTTCCGTTTTTTGCCTGCTCTCCAGAAATCCATAGCCATGTCTTTAATCACATTCCCACCTGCATTACTATAAATACAAAAACATTTCTCATTAGTTGGGTCACTCTTTTGGGAGAGTTGGGAGAGTAGAGATTTTTAATTACCATTCTGCTTGAATTGCATTTTTTTTTTACCTGAGAAAAATGAAGATTGCATTGTGGAATGACACTCCATCAACACGGGCATTGTAGTCCAGAAAAGGTTTTATGACGTCAATCAGCTGAGGATTCATCTTATCCGTTTCATCAAATATGAACATGGATCGGGGAAAACTTGATACATTTCCATGAATCCACTGCTTTAGCTGTGACTGAATATACAGAACATGCAAATACTTTTAAGAAAATGCATTTTTTTATTTGCGTTATTTTTTTAAGGAAATGATTTACCTTGCTCACCAAAATGACCTGCTCTGGCAGAAAAATCTATTGACAAAACACTTGCAACAGCTAGGCTATCTATCCACTAATCTCAAAATATGGATTATATAACATAAAATATGTATTTTTTACTTACACTGTAGATGTGTAAATGGTCTTTGTGTGGGAAATGATACTCAGATATAAATGTGTGAAAATGTTTGCTGTTCTCCCCTTCTTTATAAATGTTTCTTGCCATGATTTTAGCAACATAATTTTTTCCAGTTCCTGTACTCCCATGGAAAGAGAGGACCAGTGGTTTGTTTGGGTTTTTGTCAGCCATAAATGATCTTACAGCTTTTAGTACAACATCAGACACAATGTGCTGCCCAAAGAGAGAGTCTCTTAAATCTGCCTCCAAACCTGAAAGATGTGAATGTGACAAGACAATGGTTAGTGTCAATTGTTTGAAGATTAAAATGTTAATTAACAAATTAGTGGCATTCTGATATTTCATGAAAACTCAGCAAGCACAAAACATTTTTATTTTATGTTTCATTTTGTGGGAAAATAACAACATGGTAGGTACAAGGTTTATAGAAAGTTATACCATAAAAAAACCCAGAATCAAATCTTACAAAAATAAAAAAAATAATATTAAGCTACTTACTTCAACTGCCAAACATAACCTAATGTTCTGATCTATTATTACTGTTATATTTTTTCAATGATTCAACAGCGTTGCAACGTGAAACTTTTTATGGATGTTTTTTATTGCATGCTTTTAAATTTAAAAAATCTTTACGTTTTTATCATTTATAGTAAAATTATTTGGTAGTCAGAGGTGGGGGTGCCAGATTTTTAAAGGTTTTAAAAAAGTTTGTGATTTAAAGAGATAGGAGATGTACTTGCATGACCGAAAGGTCCACTGAAGTGTCTTGGAATGTGTTGGCGTAATTTCAACTGAAACAGGTAGACAGGGTGGGATATATTTTTTCAGCTGCCCGGTTCGCCCGTGCCAAAAAACGCTACTGCATGACAGCATCAAACTTCTGTCACGGTCCACAAAAGTCATTTTTAAAAGCCGGTTTAATACTTAAGTACTCTGTAAATGTGTTTATTTTAACCGTGCGGTGGCGCCAGATACTCTTTAATCGGTTGGTAATGACAAACAGAGACATAATTAATTTATAACATTAATAAGATGACTCATTGAATTCATCTTGGGAACGTCAGCTGAATGTATTTTTAGTAAAATGCCTGTATATAAGATTAGTATTCACCAAGTTCAGAGGCTCTCATATATGTGTAACCCAGGTCCCATGTAGTTAGTAAATTAAGCTGGAGTGGTTAATACAATGAGACTGGGCCTGGGCTCGTTGTAGGGAAATACAACTTGTTTTATATGTTACTTAATAAATGTATATTTGTAATACTCTTGGCTATTCTTATAAAGACCACCACAACTGTATTTTGATTGCAAAAATATTCACAAGTATTTATTTACAACATTAAATAAAAGGTAAATGTATCTTAGAATAAAATAAAACAAACCACATAGGCATGAAAAGATGGGGGAAAAACTCAAACAAAAAAAACTTCACTTTTCCAAAAGGAAAACAAACCTTTCTGTGATTATATTGAAATTAAACAATTACTCATTCCCTCTGAAAAAATGTCCAACCCCGTTGCAGGCCTGTTCGATGCCACTTTGTGTGCGGTGAGGCCTAAAAACTGGAATGGCCGCTTCACTCAGAAACTGAGCATAAACAAAAAAAAAAGCACGTGCATGTGAATGGTAGTACTCACGAAATCCAGGTTAAGTTAGTACAGCAAAGGCAATGGTAATGGCGATGGTAATGGCAAAGGAAGAAGCAAAGCACAGCC
The DNA here is from genome assembly GCF_024489055.1 of Chanodichthys erythropterus. Classification (NCBI taxonomy): domain Eukaryota; kingdom Metazoa; phylum Chordata; class Actinopteri; order Cypriniformes; family Xenocyprididae; genus Chanodichthys; species Chanodichthys erythropterus. Next base: position 32,024,425 of record NC_090240.1, read on the forward strand.
GATCATGGCAGGGCACACAGAAACAGCAGACAGAAACAGCAGGGCCTTCGGTTGGAAAACCAGTCTCTCTCTCACCAACGTCCGTCTCCTCTTGCAGGTCACACCAAAGTTTTTCTGTTGTAAGGACCACGAGTAGTCGACCTTCATAACAAAACACTAATGCTTCCCACACCACGATGCCTCCTTCATTAACGCTCTCATAATAGCGTCTGTTCTCCGTTTTTCATGCGTGCTCACTACTCCTCACACAAACCTGTCCCAATAGTCCCGCCCCTTACACAGTGATGTTACTCTGATTGGCTCAAGTACTAACACAACCAAAAGCAAACAGGAATTAAATGATTGACAGGTGACAGGTTAGATTACACTGATAAACACAGCTTCTTCTTCTCTACTTCTCTCAAATGAAACGAAAAAAACTTTTTATATGAATTTAACTTTAACTGTAAATAGTCTTATTTATTAAACTCTACGTATTATATTTATACTTTTAACCAGCACACCTTTTACCCAATTTTAACTAACATGAACTCTATTTATGAACTTCTCTTTTTCTTTGTATGTGCGTGTGTTACACTGTTAAGGATCTTTTATACTCTGTAGCTTATAGAAATTTTGTACAGGGCTACACCCTCCCTCTTCTGAATGTGTAGATGTCCTCATCACACCTTTTGTCCCTCTTCAACTTGAAAGGGTGATTCCTTGTATCCTCCTCCATATACCTTTGGGATGGTTTGGACTTTTTCCTTGGTTTGTTGTCTTGATCTGGAGAGCTCATCTTGAGTTGGATGACCATGCCATGGTGCATGATGGTAACTGGTTCAAAAGATGGATGACCTGGTTCATCATAAGTAAATCTTATAGGTGGCTTTGGTTTTCTCAGGGATGTCCGGACTGCAGAAGACCTTTCACTTTTTGCTCTTTCAGCAGCTATATTACGTCTGTTTCTTTGTAAGGGAGGTGAGCTTGCTCCCTCTTCTGAATCTTGAGAATCTTCTTCCACAGATTCAGTATTTGTCTCTTGGATATCGGTGTATGACAGAGGAGGTGCAGCACCTTCAAGCGGTTCCTCATTCTCTGTCTCTGTAAGCTGTTTAGTTTCTGTAACTTCACAGCTTTCCTCCTCAGCTTTTCCATCCTCCTCAGAGTTTTCACTCTCCTCATTCTCCACAGAGTGATTTATGTTTATCCGTCTCCGTACCTCATCCATATCAAAATCAAAATCTGGAGGTTTGTGGACAGTTTCAAACTCTGAACCTGATGACTCTGTGTCACTTTCTTCAGACTGGGTTGGTTGACGTTTCTGAGTACGTTGAGTTCTTGTTACAGGTCTCCGAACAGAGCTTGCATCATCTGATGGGTTAAACATCCTGACCATGTAACCGATAGGCAACAGATGATCTCGATGGAGAGTTTTCAGCACACCTGAACCATGCTCTGGTTTGACCTTATAAACAGGCAGGTTAGGCAACTTTTCCACAACAACATATGGTATTGATTTCCATCGATCTTGGAGTTTATGTTTGCCTTTTAGACCCACATTCTGTATGAGAATTCTGTCTCCTTTCTCCAAAGGTAGGTCTCTCACACGTTGGTCATACCGGGCTTTATTTTTCAGATGATTCTTCGTAGCAGCATCAGATGCCAACTGATAAGCTTTTTGCAACTCTTTCCTCATCCTGGCCACGTACTGTTGGTAGGAGGTTTCACTTTCACCATTTGGTGAGAATCCAAAACAGATGTCAATGGGTAACCTTGCTTCCCTTCCGAACATGAGATGATAAGGGGAGTATCCCGTGGAATCATTTTTTGTGCAATTGTATGCATGTACCAGGAAGTTGATATGTTGACTCCAATGGTGTTTCTGTACGGCATCCAGGGTACCAAGCATGGCTAAAAGTGTTCGATTGAATCGTTCTGGTTGGGCATCCCCTTGAGGGTGGTAGGGAGATGTTCTTGACTTACGAATCCCAAGCATGGACAAGAGTTCTTTTATCAGGCGACTTTCAAAATCTCGGCCCTGATCCGAGTGTATCCTTGCAGGTAGGCCATAGTGCACAAAATACTTGTCCCACAATACTCTTGCAACTGTGATAGCCTTTTGATTTTTTGTAGCAAATGCTTGTGCGTAACGTGTGTAATGGTCGGTCACTACCAACACATTAGCAACACCCTTAGAGTCAGGCTCTATTTGCAAAAAATCGATACAAACTAAATCCAAGGGGCCATTACTCGTTATTTGGTTTAAGGGCGAGGCATGCTGAGGGAGTGTCTTTCTGGAGATACATCTACCACAGGTTCGAATGTACTGCTCGACCTCAGCTGTCATTCGCGGCCAATAAAATCTGTCCTTGATCAGTTCAGTGGTACGTTCGACTCCCAAGTGTCCACACTCATCATGTAGAGACCTTAACACCATTGGGCGGTATCTTGTGGGCAAGACAAGTTGTTTGATCTGTTTTCCGCACATCTTTTCTTTTACTCTGTAGAGTAATCCATCTCTTAACTCCAACTTGCGGCTTTCACGAAGGAGCAGCACAGTTTCAGGTGGATCATTCTCTGAGCGTGTCAGGCATTTATTCTTCTCCAGAGCTTTCTTTAATGGTCCAATTGTTGGGTCCACATCTTGTGATGCTTGAATGTCTTTTGAGCTCAATTGGTCAAGTGTATTCATGCTAAGGTTCACTGGAAACACATAAGCTTCAGGTACTGCGGTGGCAGGAGCTCCCAACTGATCAACAAATCTGTCTGGCACATCAGCCTCTTCACTGACACAGGCTCTTTTGCAGAGGGCTTTGATGCCAGCAGGTGGGACACTCATCCACTCTTCTTTCTCCTCTGAAGAGTACTGTCTGGACAACAAGTCAGCATCAATATTGTGTCTCCCAGGTCGATACTGGATGGTGAAATCGTAGGTGGCGAGAGCGGCGAGCCAACGATGTCCGACTGCACTGAGTTTGGCGGAGGTCAATACATATGTTAATGGATTATTGTCAGTTCTTACCACAAACTTTGCTCCATACAAGTAATTGTGAAACTTGTCCACGACAGCCCATTTTAATGCCAGAAATTCCAATTGATGGACTGGATAGTTGTGTTCTGAGTCTTTAAGCTTACGACTGGCAAAAGCTACTGGCCTGAGGCCCTCAGGATATTCCTGGTTCAGGACAGCGCCTAAACCATTCATACTGGCGTCCACATGTAAGATGTACGGTTTTGTGGGGTCAGCGAAAGCTAGCACTGGGGCATTAATCAAACAGTCACGAATACGGTCAAAAGCGTCCTGGCAGGTTTTAGTCCACCGTTCTCCGAACAGCTCTGATGGCTTGAAATAGACTTTGCTTTTGTCAACACTTTTTTTAGTCTTGTGGTCTTGCCAAGTGGGGGTGTAACCCTTAGTGAACTCGGAGAGGGGACGGACAATGGCAGAGTAGTTTGCAATGAACCTCCGATAATAACTGCAAAATCCGAGGAAGGACTTCAGCGGTTTCAGGTGAGTGGGCTCTTTCCAATGCTTTACTACCTCCACTTTGTCTGGATCCGTAGCTATTCCGTTAGCAGAAACAATGTGACCCACGTACTTGACCTCGGGCTGACAGAATTGGCATTTGTCAATAGAAACCTTCAATCCGACCTCCTCTAGTCTGTCCAACACCTTGAGAAGACGTTGCTCGTGCTCCTCAAGTGTCTTGCTGAAAATGATGATATCATCTAAGTACACGAGAGCTTCCAGAAGATGCATATCGCCTACAGCCTTTTCCATTAAGCGCTGAAATGTTGCTGGAGCTCCTGTGATTCCTTGTGGCATGCGCTCAAATTGATAGAAACCGAGAGGGCAAATGAACGCCGTCTTCTCTTTGTCCTCCGGAGCCATCTCTATCTGGTAGTAACCACTGCGCAAGTCCAGAACTGAAAACCATTGGCTGCCTGATAGAGAATCCAAGGCGTCGTCAATGCGTGGCATTGTGTACTGATCTGGTGTGGTTCGGTTGTTCAGTGTTCTGTAATCAATACAGATTCTTATCTTCCCATTCTTTTTGCGGACTACAACGATTGGTGAGGCGTATGGGCTACGGGACTCAGTGATAATGCCAGTGGCCAATAGTTGTTGTATGTGTCGCCGCACGTCGTCTATGTCGGCAGGGGCTATCCTCCTTGACCTCTCCCTGAAGGGTCTGGGGTCATGCAGGCGTATGTGGTGTTCAACACCCTTGGCACGACCAACATCCCACTCATGCAGTGAGAAAACATTCCGCCTCTCAGCCAACTTCTGCTGAAACCGACTTTTCCACTCTTCGGGAATGGGAGAGTCCCCGAAATTGAAAAGACTTGGGTCTAGAGTTTCAGCTGGGAGGTTGGAAAGTAGAACTGGGGTAACTGTGTCCACAGCATACATCTCAGCCACGATGGTCCCAACTGGGATGGAAGTTGCCCTTTTTGACTCATTCTGAATGAGGACAGTGAAACTGTTATTGTCTATGTTGGCATCTGAAAGCACACCAGGCTGTACCAGCAGACCGGCGGGGAGCAATTGTTCAGTGGGTGCATCAATCAATACAAAATCTTTGGACTGGGCACTCTGTCTTTCCACTTTACATGTTGCATAGTACTTTACACCTGGAGCAATGGAGAGTAAACCAGGTCCTTTCCACTTTATCTGTCCCAAGACTTCATCTTTTGCAAACTGCTCTTGTGCTTTGACAGGTGCGTAAACAGACTGAATCCTCATTGAGTGCACAATGTTCTCATCACCTTTTGTCTTCACCAGCTCCCATAAGCGGCGAAACAGAGATGTATTGGTGCCAACCAATACAGGGGTTTGTTGCTGATTTCTTGGCTCAGGGCAGATTAAAGCAAGCACTTCTACTCGTCCCGATACACCAGTGATCTCTTCAGTGAACTCCATCTCAACCACAACATATCCTTTGTAAGGAAACTCAGTGTCTGAAAGGCCCCAGAGTCCAAGACCAGAGAGGGGTTTTATCGGGACATCAGTTAAGTGTTTGTTATACCAGCTTTCAAAAATAATAGTCACGTTAGACCCACTATCGATAAGAGCATTGCAGACTACATCATTAACTTTGATGGTGTGAATAAATGATGGACCTACGAGACCTTCAGGTAAGTCAGTGTTAGGTTCTGGGACTTCAACCTTATTGGTTCTAGCTACATGCTGCTCTTCAGCTGCAGGATTTGGGTTCTCTTTGTTTGGTAAAGGGGAAACTCGCACCAAGCGTATAAGCTTTCTAATAACTTTCTGGAGATTCTCAGGGGCAGTACATCTGGTGGCTATGTGGCCATTTTCCCCACACCGATAACAGAAAAACTCATCCTTGTCTTGTCTGGGAGGAAAAACTTTGGAATGAGCGGGCTTGTGAACTGGAGCTGCTTTGTATCGGTGAGGCTGGGGTGTGTGTTCTCGTGGGGGGTCTGATGTGTATTTCACTGCCATTACACTCATTTTAGTTTCTAGGGCTTTCACTTGTTTCCTTAGTGATTGCAATTCACTCTGGGACTCATTTTTCTGTTTTTGTTTCTCTTTCAGACCTGTAAAAGATTCATCAGAGATTGGCTGATGTTGTAAGTTGCTTCTCTGCTCTAGCTGCGCTCTCAATTCTCGAATCTGAGCTTGCAGTTCACTCCTAGAGACTGATTCAGGTTCTTTCTCCTTTTCAGCTTGAACAGTGCGTACACGCTGAGGACGCATGGGTGACAAATGGCTTTGTTTGGCTAACTGACGAACCTCCTCTTCCATCACTTCTCTTAACAGGTTCAAGAATGTAGGGGGATTACTACTCCGCTCCCTAATTTTCAACTGAAGCAACATGAGTTCAGAGGTAGACCCTCTAAGAAGCTGCTCTAAACGAGCGCTATTGGCAGCGCTAACAGGTAAACCACCTCCCTGTACTACTTTGACAAGAGATTTTTCTACTCTTCGTAGGAACTCAGACAGACGCTCACCAGACTGTTGGTGGAGGGCTCTAAACGACAAGTATAGTTCTTCTGGGGACTCTACTGTACCAAAAATGCTCTCTATAGCCTTTATGTAATCATGTGGGCTAGCATCAGGTTGAGTCAGGCGCACAGCTTGAATGATTTCAAAGGCGGGCCCTTTAAGACTCTCCAGTATCCGACGCCGTTTTTCTTTGTCGGAGCACTCACCTTCCTCTACTAAGAATGTTGCTTGTTCCCGCCAATTATCGAAGGTCTCTTCTCCAGTTGGGGTGGGACTGACCCCGGAGAACGTCCGCAGACGTCTGTATGGGTGACTGTCATGTTGTTTGTTTGTTCTGCTCATAACATCACCGACCGCACGGATGATGTCTTCAGGGTTGCTGTTACCCTCTTTGGTGAGTGAACATAAACCTGGTAAGTCATCTAAGGTTCTCCCTTCGCTCTGCAAAAAGGAAAGTAGCTTCTCTTCAAAGTTATCAAGCTGAGGCTCTGTGTAATAGACAGTTTTCCAACCACTTCCTTCACTTATAGGCATTATCTCAGGTGGGATTTTGGAGGGGTCAATCTCTTCACTACACTCACATAACACCATTACTGATTGTTGTTGAGGGTGAAACATCTTTCCTCTTACTCTAACTTTTCCCAATGCTTTGATAGTCCCTGCTGTTTCTTCGATCTCTTCTCCTGAAACACCTTCTGGCACTCTGTGTAAAAGGAGGGCATGCTTTAAATCTAATGATTCTCCTTTGCACCAGTTAATTAGCTCACGCTGTGATGAACTACTTGTTTGGCTTGCCATGTTGTACTTTACTTAAATTGCTTTTAGTTACTGTTAGCACGTTATTTTTATACAAATGCTCTATAATATTGCTCTAAAGTTGTGGGGTCTAGTGGCTTGTACTCTATGTTTATAAATTTCCGTTTATATTAAATGAATCCCAGCGGTGCCTCCATTTTATGTAACCCAGGTCCCATGTAGTTAGTAAATTAAGCTGGAGTGGTTAATACAATGAGACTGGGCCTGGGCTCGTTGTAGGGAAATACAACTTGTTTTATATGTTACTTAATAAATGTATATTTGTAATACTCTTGGCTATTCTTATAAAGACCACCACAACTGTATTTTGATTGCAAAAATATTCACAAGTATTTATTTACAACATTAAATAAAAGGTAAATGTATCTTAGAATAAAATAAAACAAACCACATAGGCATGAAAAGATGGGGGAAAAACTCAAACAAAAAAAACTTCACTTTTCCAAAAGGAAAACAAACCTTTCTGTGATTATATTGAAATTAAACAATTACTCATTCCCTCTGAAAAAATGTCCAACCCCGTTGCAGGCCTGTTCGATGCCACTTTGTGTGCGGTGAGGCCTAAAAACTGGAATGGCCGCTTCACTCAGAAACTGAGCATAAACAAAAAAAAAAGCACGTGCATGTGAATGGTAGTACTCACGAAATCCAGGTTAAGTTAGTACAGCAAAGGCAATGGTAATGGCGATGGTAATGGCAAAGGAAGAAGCAAAGCACAGCCGATCATGGCAGGGCACACAGAAACAGCAGACAGAAACAGCAGGGCCTTCGGTTGGAAAACCAGTCTCTCTCTCACCAACGTCCGTCTCCTCTTGCAGGTCACACCAAAGTTTTTCTGTTGTAAGGACCACGAATAGTCGACCTTCATAACAAAACACTAATGCTTCCCACACCACGATGCCTCCTTCATTAACGCTCTCATAATAGCGTCTGTTCTCCGTTTTTCATGCGTGCTCACTACTCCTCACACAAACCTGTCCCAATAGTCCCGCCCCTTACACAGTGATGTTACTCTGATTGGCTCAAGTACTAACACAACCAAAAGCAAACAGGAATTAAATGATTGACAGGTGACAGGTTAGATTACACTGATAAACACAGCTTCTTCTTCTCTACTTCTCTCAAATGAAACGAAAAAAACTTTTTATATGAATTTAACTTTAACTGTAAATAGTCTTATTTATTAAACTCTACGTATTATATTTATACTTTTAACCAGCACACCTTTTACCCAATTTTAACTAACATGAACTCTATTTATGAACTTCTCTTTTTCTTTGTATGTGCGTGTGTTACACTGTTAAGGATCTTTTATACTCTGTAGCTTATAGAAATTTTGTACAGGGCTACATATGTGAATAAACTTACTTTGTTGTGTATTTTTAATATGAGGAATAACTTTTATATTGATTCAATGGATTAATTGCATTTTGAAAAAAAAATGTCATGGATTTATTTATAATAAACCTTTGAAAATCAAAATGTAGATTTGAATTTTTTATGTTTTTATAACCAAAAGATGCTATGTGAAAGTTTGAAACAGAAAATAGTGGTTTTCATCTTGACACTTTCTTGGTAAAGAATTTTTTTTTTTTTTACATTTTTACTCAAATTAATCAAAATGGAGTTTTGGAACCAAACTCTTCATTTAAACTGAGGTGTTCCCATATCCTCTATATGCACTATGTGCCATTCACCAAAAAGAAACTAGTAAATGTGTGAGCAAAGGACCGATTTCAGCCACAACTTCAGCGTCTGTAGGAGGAGGCGGGACTTCAGTTTGTGGAGAGCATTTGATTGGACCGAAGATTTGATGAGAAGATGAAATCCACAATGTCATGAAAATCTGTGATCCATTTTAGCGAAAGTGAGAGACTAAGTTTTGAATGCTTATATCTCCAAAATGCAAATCTTATAATTGTTTTTGAACACACAAACTTATAACTTTAAGGCTAACATATTAATACTAAAAGCTAAAAAAAAACTTAAAGCCATTTTTCCTTTGTCGCCATCTCTGTTTAAAACCTGCAATTGCAGTCATGTGCGGAATAATTATTGTTACGTGGGTTGTGCCTCGGCACGGCTCAGCGCGGATGAATTTAATGCTTGCTGTCAATCACTACATCGGTGTGAATACTGAACTTCAGAATCACAGATTCTATGTCTTGAAAGTATGACCAATATAAGAATTTTCACTGAAAAATATCATCTGAACAAGTAAGTAACATTTCTGCCACTTTTGTTCTGACCAACTGAGAAAAAAAGCATTAGGCCTACAATAAATCGCACTGCTAATGATGATTAAATCTAACGATCGCTTAGCTCGGATCACGCCAAACCGTGCAAATTAATATTACTGTTATACTTTGTTCTCAAATTGTTAATATTAACAACATCAGCATTACATGACTGTGTATTTAGTGCCCAGACAGCAATATAGTGTGGCCCAGATCCGGACCACATCTGGTACATGTGGATTACACACGGACCAGATGTGGGTCAGATCTGGGCCAACACTATATTGCTGTCTGGGTGTGTATTAGTGTTACCTGTAGATTTCAATTTCTCTAGCCACTGCGCAGTCCAAAGTCTTTTGCTTTTTGACTACGGTGAATCTCCAGTTGTCACTGTCATTTGGATCTTTCTGGATTACAATCCACCATCAAAATGATAAGTTTAATTATTCCAGCTGCTCTGAGAACAGGCTATAAATGATCCACTACAAGCAGCATCCTCACGTGATAAAACCGACTAACCTGGACGGGACTCCTTTCTGTTTGCAGATGTGACGTAATAATGCAAAGACGAACTGCTGCATGCTCAGATTTCCTGCGGAAATCCACCAGGTCACACTTATTATAAAACATTATTACAATAAGCTTACCGGTGTGAATCGAGCTAAGATAAGAAGATGGTTTTGAACACTGGCTGGTTATGTACTTGCTCAAAAATTGATTTTGGATCATTTTTAAACAAAAAAAGTTACAGACTGCAGCTTTAAATTTTGATTTCAGGGGGACTTGAAATGACTTGCCTTAAAGGGACTTTAAGAGAACTTGCACTGTAAGGCAGCTTTCAGTGCACCCTCTGAGACGGAGTGGAACACAGACAATCAAAGTGAACTTTGAGCTCCGGGTGCGGTCAAGTAGGCTGCAAGCAATAATATGTCAAAACGCCAAGCTTGTTGAGAATTCACATTTCTGTTTGTCCTACTGTTCGTAATTTGCTTTTCTGTTTTTATTGTATTACTGACTACTTGTTTTCAATAATTTAAAGGACATTTGAACTTCCATTATTTAGTCTTTATTATTTTGCTGTAGAATATAAATTGATATTGAGAATTGCCAAAGTGCCGGTATCTAAAAATTAGATTAGACCTTATTTCCAGCATATTGATATTTCTATTGTTAAATAAATCACTCATTTTTGGTCATATGACCCTAACATAATCGTGTAAAAATAAAAAAAAAAATAAAAATAAAAAAATAAATAAATAAATAAATATATATATATATATATATATATATATATATATATATATATATATATATATATATATATATATATATTTTTTTTTTTTTTTTTTTTTTGCCACAATGAAGCATTCCTATAAGGACACTTTACAAAAACAGTAACATAATAGACAGTAGATTCACAATCATAAACAGTCATTGCATAATCAGTTAAGTGGACAATAGACATTTGCCCAGTCCGGAGACAGAGATGATTGCAGTTGCATATCATGGTACAATTTTGTAGTACAGAAAACAGAGATACATAACATAGTATTAAGCAACAACAGAAAGAGGATTACTCACGTTCAGGTTTAAAAGTTAATAATGGATTCGGATCAGTTTTCGGTCCAAGATAATTGCTTTGGCCTAACCAATAAGAAAATGAGGCAAGCGCAATCCCTGAACTCACAGCCAGCAAGACCATCTCCGCAAATACTGCTGGTATATTAGACAGAAACAAAACTATTAAAAGATGCAACGCTTTCATCATGAAAGCAATTCAAGTTATTCCTCCTTAGTCCACGCTTTCGTTTTGGAAGGAAAGCTGACAGATGAAGAAGTGTAGGCTATAGTGCACACCCACAGCAGAATTATGCAAGGCGATTGGCCTATATTGAACAACATTTAGTTTCCTCTTGTTCTTTCAATAATAAAGACCATTATGTTAACGAACACAAACTCGTGACTCCATTATGATGGATTAAAAGCCATTAAATAAAAATTATTAAATTAGAGAACAGGTAGGCCTAATTATATTGTTTACAATGATTGTAACATTCAAATTGTTCTTGTGCGTTCATCTTGAAGACATTCGTTATTTATTCATGTTTCCCGTAGGTTTCTGTCATACCACAGACCGATTCAAAAATTCAAAAGAAAAATGCATCAATCACAATTCAACAGTCTCGACAGTCGCTAACAACTTCCACACTCATCCAAACTGACTGTCATTTGGAGGTGCACATGATGACCAGCAGGTGGAGCCAAATGTTCACATGTGTTGTGCTCTCGTGTCCTAATATTCCCAATAGGGTCTGAATGGAGAGCGGTGATATTTGAATGCGACTGTAAACTGTATTTAATAAACAACACGAGACAGTGCTTTTGAGCCGTGTGATTCTTTTACTGACCATTCCTCTGCCAGGCATAAACAATCAACAGATGATCAGTCCGACACACAAGTCATCATAATCAAACACAGGGTGTGTCAAACCAAATCCTGTGGAAGCCCGTTTCCGCCACAAAAAAAAAAAAAAAAAGATGAATTGCGACTTTTTATCTCAGAATTCTGACTTTTTAACTCGCAATTGCGTGATATAAAGTCAGAATTGCGAGATATAAAGTCAGAATTCTGAGATATAAAGTCGCAATTGCGTGATAAAAGTCAGAATTCTGAGATATAAAGTCGCAATTGCGTGATATAAAGTCAGAATTCTGAGATATAAAGTCGCAATTGCGTGATAAAAAGTAAGAATTCTGAGATATAAAGTCGCAATTGCGTGATAAAAAGTCAGAATTCTGAGATATAAAGTCGCAATTGCGTGATAAAAAGTAAGAATTCTGAGATATAAAGTCGCAATTGCGTGATAAAAAGTCCGAATTCTGAGATAAAAAGTCGCAATTGCGTGATAAAAAGTCAGAATTCTGAGATATAAAGTCGCAATTGCGTGATAAAAAGTAAGAATTCTGAGATATAAAGTCGCAATTGCGTGATAAAAAGTAAGAATTCTGAGATATAAAGTCGCAATTGCGTGATATAAAGTCAGAATTGCGAGATATAAAGTCGCAATTGCGAGTTATAAAGTCAGAATTCTGAGATATAAAGTCGCAATTGCGTGATAAAAAGTCAGAATTGCGAGATATAAAGTCGCAATTGCGAGTTATAAAGTCAGAATTCTGAGATATAAAGTCGCAATTGCGTGATAAAAAGTCAGAATTCTGAGATATAAAGTCGCAATTGCGTGATAAAAAGTCAGAATTCTGAGATATAAAGTCGCAATTGCGAGCTTTTTTTTTTTTTTTTTAGTGGCGGAAACTGGCTTCCATAAAATCCACCACATCCCCCTTTTTTTTAGCAAAACTTAGGATATGTAACTTCAGTCAAATCTACTCATGTACATATTCAAGCCTATCAAACAGTAACTTAAATATTTAGGCTACTCACAAGTGTTCTCATAAACATATTCCCTTCAAATTTCTTTGAGAATATTTTGATTAATCTGTTACAGTTTACTGTTCTTTTTTTTTTTTTAAATACTGCCATATCACATGCCCATAACATAATCATTACATCTAGTTGGCCGTATTACTGCCCTACCACTTCTAGTATGGTGAGCTGGATGTTCATCCACTCTCACCGAAGAGTTCTCAGGTGGATGGTCGTGTGGTCTGGGTGTCTGAGTCATCAGGATCAACACCTTTGCACAGACTCGGATGTATCTTTCTCAAGTGGCGTCGATTCCTCCTGATGTCTTTCCAGCTGGAGTTTGCACTGTGGTTCATCTCTCTGGTGCACCACTACAGCAGGCTTTCATCCACATCTGGTCTGCATATGTACTGCGGATCCTGGAACTATAGCTCAGGTAGTGTCTTGGCATTCTGGTTGTACTGATGCCGCATATGAGATTGCAAATCCACCAGCCTTTTGTGTATATATTGTGGGGTTGACTGTTGAGGCCTTGAAGCACAGCGCTAGAGCATGAGTGTGCTCCGCAGGAATCTGCACATTAACATTTGTGCAGGAGATTCATTCAGGTCTGTCACTGGTGTGTTTCTTAGTGACAGTAGCACCAGATGTGGGTCTAATGCCAGATGTTTTTGTAATAAAAAGCTTGTTGAATTGCACTGATTGAAAAAAAAAAATGCATTACATTAGCTGTGCTTGCATTTATATGCATTGTATTTTTATGGGCTGAAATTCAACATTGTCATATATTTAAGCTGTTAATATTTCAATTAAAAATATTTCACAGACATTTCACTTCCAAAATATTAATTCTGTTTAAAAATACAACCTATAAAATTCGACTAGCAATTTTCAGTCCATTTTATTTCGCTTTACAATTTCGCTTCCACAAATTCAGTGGTTCGAATTCGGCAGAAAATTCAACATTTCACATTTGGGGAACTGCAGGAAAAGCAGTAGTGTGCCGATGCATGATCTCCATCTGCTGTTAGTCTGCTTCACCAGCAGGTGCCGCTAGCGGATGTTTACGAAAAGTACAGTAAGTCATCATACATTCATAAAAACGAATTTTTACAGAAATGGAACAAGCATAAGTGAATGTATGATGATTAGAAAAACAGTCTGCTTTATGCGCGTCACTATTTGTAAAAAACGCCTTTTTTGCCGGTTGCATATTAGTTATATATTTTTTAGTTCCACATCCTAGACTTATTAAAATGTTCTTCTAAAATATTTTTTTTTGTTTGTTTTTTCCTTGCCGCTCTTAGCAACTGATTCAGTTCTCTCTGAACAGATTTAAGTGCTACACGATCACGATTTCTAAAAGCATTTTCTATTAATACAATGCTTAATCTCCTTAGTAATATAAACTTTATTATTTGGATAGATAGTAACCTGCTTCTTAGTAATCACATTATCCATGTAAAAAAATCACATAATCAGTTATAACTTCTGTGGTTTCATTTAGATCAGCACTGTTAAAAATGTCCCAATCAGTACATAAGAAACAGCCCTTTAAAGATTCGATACTATTTTCCGACCACACCTGTACATTTTTAACAACAGGTTTAGAACTCTCCAAAACTGTTCTGTAGGCATACGTAGGGATAAGATAAACTGTGTTAAGGCTGATTTATACTTCAGCGTCGGACCTAAGCCGGAGCCTCTGCGCCGTAGTCTATGCGTCTGTTTTCATTTATACTTATGCGTCGTTGTCCGCGTCGACGTGCATGCAGACCACTAGGAGGCAGTGTACGCGGTCATGTTGAGTTTCAAGGCAAAAGCCGAAGAAGCAGCTCGTCATGTACGTTGTCAGAGAAGCTTACAAACAGAAACGGCAGAGAAGCGGCAAATATGTAACGACTTTTGTTGCAGTTTGTCTGTATGTGTCCCCTGAAACAGAGTGTTTTTTCATTCATAGTGAAGTTGAAAGTGCTCGCTCTTCTCCGAGTGCTCCGCGCCAGTTTTTTGACCCGAGGGAGGGGTTTCAAGCAGACCAATCAGAACGCTTGCGGTCCGCGTAGAATTGATGCGTTGTTACATTTTTGAAGAGGTGCACATCAGGCTACGTCATATGCTACGCATGCTACGCACAGCCTACGCCGTAGCCCGTAGCTATGGTGTACACTCGATGCAGAAGTAAATCAGCCTTTATGGTCAGAACTTGCGAATGGGGGCCTTAATTTAGCAACATAAGCCCTTTTAACATTCCCATAGCATTTATCCAAGATTCTATTATCTATTCTATTAGATTGTTTTGGTTTTACAGCAGCTCTAGGAAAAAGTTATTTTTGAGCTAATGTAATTTTTCGATTGAGTCACATCACTATTGTCTGTGTTTGCACTTTCCATATAGACTGACAGTTTAAACAGAGGAGACTTCATTGCAACCTGCATCATTTAGCATTAAGCTTTGTGCCTAACATTAATTGACAGCTTCAGGGATTGCAGTAATAGCAGCGGTCTTTGCTTGTGTGATTGAGACCTAAACAGACTATACTCCTAATAAAAGAACCCCAATTTTTCCTCCCGGTAGCAGGCTTTCAACTAAATGAAAAGGACAAGCAGAGACAATGCCACAAGATCACCAGTTTATTTATTACAAGACACTATTAAAACATTGAGCTCAACTTTTATAAGAAAAGACAATTTATGCTTAAGGGTCAACCACTTGGCTTAAACCAAGATAACATTCAGTGGCATTAGTAGCAGAGGTGGCCAAAATACCTTATTTAAAGGGCCCTCAAAGAGAGTCCTCAATTACTTTGCAATCTGCTTCAACCAGCCCAATGGCTTTAGTTTAGTTAGACCAAATGAACCGGCCACCTTTATACCCAAAATGTTAACAATAGAAATAACAAAAATAGAAACAACAAAACAATGATAACAATGATAACAATAAAACAATACCAAAAAAAGAAAAAAGAAACAGGTCACAAAAGAAAACACAAGAGAAAATAACTGGAGGCGGATACTTTCTTTGATATTATCTCTCTACACCAAACATTTCATACAGCTCAAATCCTGAACCAAGAGTGAAAAGAAAGAAAAACACATTTAAACACTAAAAACCAAAAAAAAAAAAAAAAAAAAAAAATTATACATTAACTACTTCAAACCAACACAACGTAATACACCAAAAAAAGAAAAAAAAGAGACCAAAATCAAAAAAAAAAACAAAAAAAAAAAACACCCAAAATAAACCATAAATTCTCAGTCCTTTAACTGAGCGATATCAAAGTAAAGGCAAAGAACAACACGATCACATGAAAATGCGTATAAATAGTACGAGTGTGTAATCTCGTAGAATATATATGCCAAAATGAGTTTTGGCGTGCTTATGGTACGCAGTTTTTCGCGTGCATATGATACGCACTTTATGGCGTGTATATGATACGCTCTTGGGTAGGATGGGGGAGGAGGGGTGGGGGTTTCGTATATATAATACGCCATAAAATGCGTATCATATGCACGCGAAAAACTGCGTACCATAAGCACGCCAAAACTCATTTTGGCGTATATATTCTACGAGATTACACACTCATACTATTTATACGCATTTTCGTGTGATCGGGCTCCAAAGAAATAATACCCATCCCAATAACAAAATTCAAACAAACACCAAATCAACTTACAACGAAACCAAATACTACAAATAACAAATATACAACAAACAAACTAAACAAAAAAACAAAATACAAAAAAAAAAACCCTTCAATCCAGCTCGAATACACCCACACACGCACACACACGCTCACTCACACGCGCACACACACTTTAACAAGACACCTGCAAAAGACAAACAACACAAATGAGCAATGTACAGGCTCTCACAATTTTTTTATTTAGCACTATTTAAAAGGCAGTGTATTACATACTCCTATACACTGGGATATTAATTAGCAAAAACTATGGAGAAAAGTCAGTACCTCACTGCTGTTCAACTATGTGCATTAAAGAAACAGCAACATTTTTTTTTTTAAGTGAACAACAAGCTCTGCTAAAGTCTTTCATCTATTCATCAACATACATCACCAACTTCTGCCTGACAGACTTACAACCTTTAACAGCAAAGACTTTCTCTTCTTTGGGGAAGAAGGGCATGTCACTGGCCACTTTATCTGCCAGTTCAGTGTTTCGGGTCATGTTCAGATGATCCATCTCAGCCAGGACACACTGATGCACATGCCTCAGCTCCAGAGGTAGGAAAGGAATATAGTGATCAACCAGATGATGATCTATGATAGTGGAGTGCTGAAACCCACCTGTAAAATGTAGAGGAACAAATTTAATTTATGAAATACAAGAATGTAACTGGCACGTTTTGAGTTTTATTCCAAAAGCTGAAGTTCAAAGACAATATTCTAAAGATGGCGGCACGCTTGTTTCTCTGGCAAATAAGGTCTAAAGGAACTACCAGTGACGTAAGTGTATATTGATTGGTCAAACACCAGCACTCTGCATTTTTAAAAAGCTTTGTAAATGTGTTTAGTTCACATGAAAAACAGTGATAATGGCATTTACGTGTTGTTTGCAGGGTTGTGTTCTTTTCTCTGCCTTTATGATATGTAATACTGAAAGATATCATGAAATTTTGTCTCTTGCTCTTTCAGTCGCGTGATTGATTATTTAACATTCCATCTTGATTATCATGGAACCCACGACACACAACAAACACAGCTCCTATCATGCCATCCTCCATCCACCGGTTTTTAGCATTTGTAAATGCAGCGGTTAAGGACGCCGCTGTCGGCCGCTTCAAAGTTCCTATTACCGATGCAAATGCAAACAGGAACATGGCCATGGGGAGAATTTAGTTCTCGGGGAACTATCCCAGTGGATAGTTCTGATAACTTCATCTTATGGTTATTATTTCTGTTTATGTTATTTTCCTGTTTGTGTTTATTAATAAAGTCAGTTTGAGTATTTCCTGAGTTGTGTGCTTCAATACAGCCACCTACCCATGACAGTAACCATATATGTACAGGTTTACAGACAATCAAATGACATATATATATATATATATATATATATATATATATATATATATATATATATATATATATATATTATTGAAAAAAGTATTGGGACACCTCAACAAATCATTGAATTCAGGTGTTCCAATCACTTCCATAGCCACAGATGTATAAAATCAAGCACCTAGGCATGCAGACTGCTTCTACCAACATTTGTGAAAGAATGGGTCGCTCTCAGGAGCTCAGTGAATTCAAGCGTGGTACCGTGATAGGTTGCCACCTAAGTCCATTCGTGAAATTTCCTGACTACTACATATTCCACGGTCAACTGTTAGTGGTATCATAACAAAGTGGAGGCAATTGGGAACAACAGCAACTCAGCCACGAAGCGGTAGGCCACGTAAAATATAGGCCACAGAGCAGGGTCAGCATGCTGAGGCTCACAGTGCGCAGAAGTCACCAACTTTCTTCAGAGTCAATAGCTATAGACCTCCAAACTTTGTGTAGCCTTCAGATTAGCTCAAGAACAGTGCATAGAGAGCTTCATGGAGTGGGTTTCCATGGCTGAGCAGCTGCATCCAAGCCTTACATCACCAAGTGCAATGCAAAGTGTTGGATGCAGTGGCGTAAAGCACACCGCCACTGGACTCTAGAGCAGTGGAGACGTGTTCTCTGGAGTGACCAATCACACTTCTCTGTCTGGCAATCTGATGGACGAGTCTGGGTTTGGCTATAGCCAGGAGAACGGTACTTTCCTGTTACATTGTGCCAAGTGTAAAGTTTGGTGGAGGGGGGATTATGGTGTGGGGTTGTTTCTCAAGGGGTTGGGCTTGACCCCTTAGTTCCAGTGAAAGGAACTCTTAATGCTTCAGCATACCAAGATATTTTGGACAATTTATTTTTGTGGGAACAGTTTGGGGATGACCCCTTCCTGTTCCAACATGACTGCGCACCAGTGCACAAAGCAAGGTCCATAAAGACATGGATGAGCGAGATTGGTGTGGAGGAACTTGACTGGCTGCACAGAGTCCTGACCTCAACCTGACAGAACACCTTTGGGATGAATTAGAGCAGAGACTGCGAGCCAGACCTTCTCGCCAACATCACTGCCTGACCTCACAATGAGCTTCTTGAAGAATGGTCAAAAATTCCCATAAACACACTCCTAAACCTTGTGGAAAGCCTTCCCAGAAGAGTTGAGGCCAACTCATATTAAACCCTACGGATTAACAATGGGATGTCATTAAAGTTCATGTGCACGTAAAGGCAGGCGTCCCAAAATTTTTGGCAATATAGTATACACACATATATATATATATATATATATCAATGGCGTGCGGTCCATATAAGCTGCGAATGCTCTGCATACCCAAGCCATTCGTGGACTCGGCAATTAATATTAACATTATAAATTACTATTAAATCCCTTATTTGAGGTGTACCATAAAGCCTACAGGATTGGTAATGTTTATGTAACTGTCCGAAATTTATTTATTTGCCAAACGATGGTAATTTTCCTTAAATCTGCTAGTTTCGTGGCTTATCACTGATAAGCCACGCAATATCGCGTTCATATCGCAGATGAATCGCCTTCGATATTGAACGCGATATTGCGTAGCTTGTCAGTGAACTACGGCTCTGTCTATTAAATGCCGCTCCATTTGAAAGCAGGTGATGGCGATTTAGCGGTAATCAGGGAACCGGCTTTACTGACGAAATGCGCGTGACAATCTCATGCGATATATCGTGCAGCCCTATTGCATAACATTCATTCTTTAAGTCAATATCCATAATATTATATCCATTATAAAAATACGTTTGAATGTCCGCTGAGGAAAGCGATCTTGTATTTGTTCTTTTTACAGCTATGGGAATTTTCCATAACATCCATAACACCACAGCGCTAAAACAACTTCCTTTGCAAAAGTTTGTTTCAAATTAAAAGTCTCTTGTGACTCACTGACCTCATGACTCATTCACCTGTAAAGTGTTGCCGCCATCTAATGGCGTATTAATGTAACTTTCACTCAATCCATATTACCCATTAATGGACATATTTATATATAATATTTACTCAACAACAAATTAACAAAATTGTACTGTTCAGTCAAACGTAAAGCACTAGTGTGCCGTGGATAATTACCAAATGTCAACAAATAAATAAAATAAATGCTACACCTTGTATCTCTAGTTCCTAATTTTTGTTTTATTTTATTTAAAAAAAAACAAAAAACAATGATATAGGTCACCCTTTACGCTTGTATGTGGGTTTTACTAATATTTAACGAATGAAAAGGATTTAAAAGAGCTTGTGACAAAACCTCCTAACTCCTTTGGATCCTCAAACTGTCAGTCAAACCTCATAAATTCTCTGTCGTGAATGAAGTTCTGCACGCAGTTTGGTCATCTCGTCTCTATGCAATGCAAAGGTAAATAAAGATCTGATGTTTGTAAAAAAAAAATTGTAAAGCGTTTTCTTTACTCAAAAAACACTGTCTATAAAGGGTATGTATGAGGAAACGGAGAAGAGTCTTTGTCTGACTATATGCTATGCTATATAAAGGATAAGGTAATTATTATCAAATTTAACATAGCACAATTCGACTTGCTCTGGAACAAACGATAGATTAATAAGACCAAAGATTGCCCGTTTTATGTACTCAAATTAAATTTTGTCTCATGTTAAATGGTTAATCCCCAAAGCACTGGCCGAGATGAAGCTGTTCTCGGCACGAACATGACCCCTGAACGGCCGCTGACGCCCTGGAGCTCGCATCTCCGACAACGTCAAAACAAATTGTACAATAGGCACTATTATTAAATATGAGTCACATATTTCAGGTCTAAACAACTACATTCTCATCTTTAAAAACTTTTAAAACTACAGTTCGTGGTACAACAAGTGGTATTCGCAAAAATGACGGTGAATTTGATCGGCCGCCATGACAGTCACTTCAAGCGGAGTGATACAAACGGCGAAGAGGTAGGACTGTTATCACTGAAATATCGCATATACATTATATATATAAAATCCATATAAAATGCTTTTAATACACACTGTTCTTATCATTGAAGATGGTTTGAGAGATTTTAATCTCCAGTTCTTTGTTGTTCATCCACATCTCTTCCCGATTTTTGCCTTCTCTCCAGAAATCCAGAGCCATGTCATTAATCACATTCCCACCTACATTACTATAAACAAACAGTTTATCATTAGTTGGGTCACTCTTTTGAGAGAATAGAGATATTTAATTAACACTCTGCTTGAATCTGACAATTCTATTTTTTACCTGAGAAAAATGAAGATTGCATTGTGGAATGACACTCCGTCTACACGGGTATTGTAGTCCAGAAAAGGTTTAATGGTGTTGATCAGCTGAGGATTCATCTTGTCCATTTCATCAAATATGAACATGGTGCGGGGAAAACTTGATACATTTCCATGAATCCACTGCTTTAGCTGTTCCTGAATATACAGAACATGCAAATGCTTTTAAGAACATGCAATTTAAAAAAAAAATTATTTACTGTTTTTTTTTTTTTTTACTATAGTAACACTTACAGTAGTAGCTACATGTAGCTATGGTTTTGATTGAAACGGTTGTTTATTTATATAATTAAAGGATCAGTTAAAGAAGTTCACTCTCCTGAATTACTTTGGCCATGCTCATAATGGCAAAATGTGAAATGCAGAACTAATAAAATATTTGTCTTTTTGTTCATTTTAGATACAAAACTGCTTAAAGGAATAGTTCACCCATTTACCCTCTTTTAGTCCCAAACCCATAATTCTTTGTTCTATAAAACATTAGATTTATGCTTAAAACAATGTTCAAAGCCATTTGGGATAAGACAAATAATCTTAATTCACAGGGATGCAAACAGGTAAGGAGGAAAAAAGGTGAGAACGTTGTACAGGGCGGGGACATGCTGCACAAGTAAATCTTTTTTTTTTTTTTGCTTTACATGCTCATTTGTAGTTACTTACAGGGTAATTAAAAATAAATATAAATATCCCTTAAATGTTAAAAACTGTAATTTATCTTGCAAAAAATTAACATATTGTTGCAACATTTGACCAAAAATCAACATTTAGTTAAAATCTCATGTTATAAATAATGAAATGCTATTCAGGATACCCTTGTAAGACCCCCCTACCCCCCATAAAACATTTTTTTCATCCCATGTGACCTATTTTGATCTCAAAAAGGTGAGTTCTCACCTAAAGGTGAGGAGTTTGCATCTATGTAATTCAAGATTTATGTGGAAGTTATGCTATGTTATTGAGATTTCATAACTGGGACATGATGTGCATTTAGCTTCAACTTTATAACTTGACTTAACTATGGTCATGCATGCACGTCCAAAATCTATTGACAAAACACTTGCAACAGCTAGGCTATCTATCCGCTCGCTAATCTTGAAATATGGATTATGCAACATGAAACAGGCCTATGTTTGTATTTTTTTTTACTTACACTGTAGATGTGTAAATGGTCTCTGCGTGGGAAATGATGCTCAGATATAAATGTGTGAAAATGTTTGCTGTTCTCCCCTTTTTTGTAAATATTTCTTGCGATGATTTTAGTGACATGATTTTTTCCTGTTCCTGTACTCCCATGGAAAGAGAGGACCAGCGGTTTGTTTGGGTTTTTGTCAGCCATAAATGATGATAGAGATTTTTGTACAACATCAGACGCGATGTGCTGCCCATAGAGAGATTGTCTTAAATCTGCCTTCAAACCTGAAAGATGTGAATGTGACAAGACATTGGTTGGTGTCAATTGTTTGAACATTAAAATGATAATTAACAAATTGGTGGCATTCTGAACATACTGAAAACTCAGCAAGTACAAAACATTTTAACAATGTTCCATTTTGAGGGAAAATACCAACATGGTAGGTACAAGGTTTATGGAAATTTATACCATAAAAAAAAAAAATCTAAAAAATAAAACAATAAAATCTTACAAAATAAATAAATAATAATATTAAGCTACTTACTTCAACTGTCAAACATAACCTAATATGAACCGCTCTGTGCTCTCATGTCTAGTGTATGAGGAGGCGGGACTTCAGATTCTAGAGAGCATTTGATTGGACAAAACATTTGACGAGAAGCTGAAGTGCGTGGTAAGAGGCTTGTTCGAGATGCATCGGCGCTGCGCAGACCGATCGGTGAATGACATCAAAGTACCGTGAGAGCGATTGGAGAACTCCTTATGCTTTTGAATCATTCTCGCGGTACTTTGATGTCATACACCGATCGGTCTGCGCAGCGCTGATGCATCTCGAACAAGCCTAATGTCATGAAAATCTGTGATCCATTTTAGAGGAAGTGAGACTGTAAATTTTGAATGCTTATATTTCCTAAATGTGAATTTTGTCATTGTTTTGTAACACACAAGCTTATATTAAAGGTGCTAAAGAGGATCTTTTCGTCGACTGAGAAACCAAAGACTGAGTTTTTGAAATGAGCGCATGCGTAAGAACAACCCCCCTCCTTCACAGCTCATTTCAAGGGAACGCCTCCCAAAACTCGTGCACGAGTATTGGAACACAAGTGTTTACCACCGGCATTCGCTGTGTCGTGTTCGTGGATTCATTATGTCGAACTCACCGCAGGTAACTCATAATCTGCAGTTGTTACTCCTGTCTCCTGACAAAAACATTGCATGCAGCGCCTGTGGAGTGTGGAAAGTTACTGGAGCGCGCAGCCGCGCTCGTCTCTCACAAGGAACGTCACGGCAGTGATTGACAAGCCAGAGGGCCAATCGTTTACGCGATTGGCTGATGTTTTTAAGGCCCTACCTCGTGCACAGATGATGTATATTAATATTATTCCTTTCAGTGCACCTAATAAATAGTCTTCTATCAGTTAGTAAAGACAGTTTCAAGTAATATTGCAAAAATGTATAAAACAAAACATCCTCTTTAGCACCTTTAATACTAACATATTAATACTAAGAGCTAAAAAAAATTAAATTTTGATTTCAGGGGGACCTGAAATGACTTGCCTTAAAGGGATAGTTCACCCAAAAATGACAATTTGATGTTTATCTGCTTACCCCCAGTACATCCAAGATGTAGGTGAATTTGTTTCTTCAGTCGAACGCAAATTATGATTTTTAACTGCAACCGCTGCCGTCTGTCAGTCAAATAATAGCAGTGGATGGGAACTTCTACTGTAACAGTAAATAAAACATGCTTAGACAAATCCAAATGAAACCCTGCGGCTCGTGACGACACACTGATGTCCTAAGACACGAAACGATCGGTTTGTGTGAGAAAACTAACAGTATTTATGTCATTTTTTACCTCTAATACACCACTATGTCCAACTTCGTTCAGCTTCCTGTTAGTGAGGTCAAAAAACCCGCTCTGCTGACGGAAGTGATGTCTCGCCCATATACTTCAATGAGCGCGAGACATCACTTCCATTGTCAGAACGCGATCAGACCTCACTAACCGGAAGCTGAACGGAGTTGGACATAGTGGTGTATTAGAGGTAAAAAATGATATAAATACTGTTCAGTTTCTTGCACAAACCGATCGTTTCGTGTCTTAGGACATCAATGTGTCGTCACGAGCCGCAGGGTTTAATTAGGATTTGTCTATGGAAGTTTTTTCGACTCTTATTGTTCAAGTTCCCAATCACTCCTATTATTTGACTGACAGACGGCAGCGGTTGCAGTTAAAAATCATAATTTGCGTTCGACTGAAGAAAAAAAGTCACCTACATCTTGGATGTACTGGGGGTAAGCAGATAAACATCACATTTTCATTTTTGGGTGAACTATCCCTTTAAAGGATCACTCCACTTTTTTGAAAATAGGCTAATTTTCCAACTCCCCTAGAGTTAAACAGTTGAGTTTTACCGTTTTCGAATCCATTCAGCCAATCTCTGGGTCTGGCGGAGCCACTTTTAGCATAGCTTAGCATAGTTCATTGAATCTGATTAGACTGTTAGCATCTCACTCAAAAATGACCAAAGAGTTTTGATATTTTTCCTATTTAAAACTTGATTCTTCTGTAGTTAATATTACGCAGCCATCAGTCTTTTCCGTCGGTCTTAGTACACAATGTAACTACAGTAGTCAAGTTTTAAATTGGAAAAATATAGAAACTCTTTGGTCATTTTTGAGCAAGATGCTAACGGTCTAATCAGATACAATGAACTATGCTAAGCTATGCTAAAAGTGGTACCGCCAGAACCGGAGATCGGCTGAATGAATTCGAAAACGGTAAAACTCAACTGTTTAACTCTAGGGAAGTTGGAAAATTAGCATATTTTCAAAAAAAGTGGAGTGTTCCTTTAAAGGGACTTTGAGAGAACTTGCACTGTCACTATAAGGCAGCTTGTGCCCTCTGAGACGGAGTTGAACACAGACAATCAAAGTGAACTTTGAGCTTCAGGTGCGGTCAAATACAAGCAAAAATATGTCAAAACACCAACCTTGTCGAGAATTCACATTTCTGTTATATTTGTCCTACTGTTTGTAATTTACTTTTCTGTTTTTATTGTATTACTGACGATTAACTTGTTTTCAATAATTCTAAAGGACATTTGACCTTTCATTAGCCTTTATTATTTTGCTGTGGAATATAAATTGATATTGAGAAATGCCAAATTGCCTGTATCTAAAATTTAGATTAGACCTTATTACCAGCAAATTGTTATTTATATCGTTAAATAAATTGCTCATATCATAGGCCTATAAGGTTTTGGTCATATGACCCTAACATAATCGTGTGGGGAAAAAAAAAAAATCATGATTAGCCTCCAATGACCAAAATAATCGTGATTATGTTTTTTGCCACAATGGATCAGTCCTATAAGCATAATAAGATAAATTCAGATTTTACTTACGTTCAGGATCAAAAGTCAATAAAGGATACAACTCAAAAGCGTCGATTAAAATATAAGATAATGAGGCAATCCCACCCACACCCGCAGTCAGCAAGACCACCTCAACAAATCCCAAGACTGCTGATGGTATATTAGACAGAAACAAAACTATTAAAAGATGCAACGCTTTCATCATGAAAGAAAATCTAGTTATGCTTCCTTAGTCCACGCTTTCGTTTTGTAAGGAAAGCTGACAGATGAAGAAGTGTATAGTGCACACAGCGGAATTATGCAAGGCGATTGGCCTATAGTTGAACTTTAGTATTATATTGTTTACAATGATTGCACCATTCCAATTGTTCTTTGTGCGTTCATGTCAGCAATAGCTACATCTTGAAAACATTTATTCGTGATTTACTCATGTTTTCCATGGTTATATACCACAGGCTGCAATAGAAATTCAAAAGAAAAATGTATCACAATCACAATTCAACATTCTCTACCAACTTCCACACTCATCCAAATGGACCTGACTTAGCTTGAACTGTCATTTGGGAAGATGCACATAATGACCGGCAGGTGGAGCCAAATACTCATATGTATTCACACAAGAGGGCAGATACATATCTAACCCGCTACCGCTGGGATAAATGAACTTTTTGATTTTAGAATGAAATAGTCAAGAAGTTAAAAAGTGAGTAAAGAAGAATAAAAGACAAATAAATCGAGGTAAAATAAACTACACACACGCGCGCGCTGTGCATTAGTCTCTCTTTGGCGCCTCTAGCGGCTGAACGCAGGCGGTGCAGCGGGATCTCTCGACTAAAGGTGATTTGAATGAATGGAAAACGCTTTCCATGGCTGAAACAGAGTAGAGGGAACAGCCCCAGACAAAGCAGCGAGAAACTTTCACGCTGACATTCGCCAGTCCCGTTTCATCAAGCATGGATTTACACAAGTCAGAAGTGGTGAGGTAGATTCGGCACCTTTCTGCGGGGATGAAAGCGACATTGGAGTGAATTTGAAGTCCTGCTGCTGCTGAATGGACGAGCTTATTTTCGCTCTGCGGGTCGATCATGAAGCTTGACAATGCAACAGGTTAGTGAGGAGTGAGTTTCGATATATATTAATAATCCACTGAATCGCATGCGATCACTGTATCTAATTGGTCATGTTGTAGTCTATGTATTAATCGTTGAGATGCGTAAGTAAACAGTGTGCACGCTTACCGAGCCATTGAAATTACAATGCAACATTATACTAGAGATCAAAGGAGACCAAATCAGGCCTGTTTGAAATGTGCAACCTGGATCTGCATTTAATATGTGCATGCAGAGCAAATATGAATTAGATTAGTGACAAAAGGATTTAATAAAATAAAAAAGAGAAATTACCTTTAAATATCTTATTTAAAACATGTGATAAAGAAATGTAATTTGTGTTGGTTTCACACATTTTTTAAAACTATTTTTTATATCAGATTTAATGGCTCTGAAATGTAAAGTGCTGTAACATTCTTCTCAAAAGTACTAAAATACTGTTATTGCATCTCTTAAAATATGTGTGATTGACAACTTCATCATTATATATATATATATATATATATATATATATATATATATATATATATATATATATATATATATATATATAATATTTTATATATATATATATATATATATATATAATATTTTATATATATATATATATAATATTTTATATATATATATATATAATATTTTATATATATATATATAATATTTTATATATATATATATATATAATATTTTATATATATATATATATAATATTTTATATATATATATATATAATATTTTATATATATATATATATAATATTTTATTTTATATATATATATATATATAATATTTTATATATATATATATATAATATTTTATATATATATATATATATATATATATATATATATATATATATATAAAACATTAGTTTTGTATTTCATTTTTATTTTTATTTACACCATGTTGACATTTTTAACTTTAAACCAAACAAATTTCACGCACAAATTGTATGTTTTTCATATTTGTAATTAATTTCTGAATAATTTTATGTATTCAGAGAGAACAAAATTAGCATCATGTATTTATATTTGTGTATATTACTTTGCGGTGCACTAGATGCAGCTGCATGAACTGCAAATTGTAGCTAACATCCATACAATGTTTAATCTGTTTGAAGTAACAGTCATTGTATTTTATATATCTTCAGGTTAACTATATTTGTTCAAAGACATAAATACTACCAGGGGTGTGGATTTCATTTCAACTTCTCTTCACAAATCTGGTTTTAATGTTGGCAATTAGATGCTTAACCAAATTTGGGTGATGTGTCCCATCTGGGATGTATGCCCCTGGCAGTAAAAGTTGTGTTCATTCTCCAATCATCCTGGCAGGAGTCGTATCTGACCGCTGGTGACCCCTCCACCAGCTGTTTCAGTGTGGATTTCTACCTCAACACAGAGGACGTAGAGTAAAGGCACACAACATGGTACCCAACAAGTGGATTATGCATCCAGTTCTTCACAAATCGCCTCCTAGAAGTTTTCTTGGCATCCGGCTACGTCTCAGTAAGTTCTCCTTTAACTTTTATGAAATGTTTTCTGAAATTTGAAGACAAATGCTAGCTCTTAATGCATGGCGCTCTTGCATATACATTTAAAACTTTGTAAGTTGAACAAATTATTGAATTTGATGCTTCAAATCCCATTGTCAATAGTCATGGTTTGACATTAAAGGAATGAGATATTAAATATGTGATCATTTGCAGCATATGCACTCTCTGATCATAGTTTAATAAGTATTGGTTGAGTTTTTTTTTGTATACTGAAATGTTAAATAATTACCATTACAATTGGTACAATTATAACGTTTAATTGGCTGAGAATCAGACAAATAAGTAGCCTGTTCTTTAAAAAAAATTAAATTACAATATTTTTATGCATTTTATGATATTTTTTGCATGACTGATAGAAAAGTGCATTGTTGCTTACTGGTCTTGGTCAAAATATTTAAGATATTCTGGTGCCTAGATATGGCTCAGGTCACACTTACAATCTGTAGGGCTGTTTTCAACCATTTTATCCTCTGCCAAAATCATAAGACAGATTACTAACCCTAAAAGTAATAGCTGTTGTTTGGCTTAGAAAGCACCATTAATACATAAGCATGCATAGCAAAAAGTCCAATAGAATCAACAAACATACATATTTCGATTGTTTTGTTGCTTTAATTGGACTTTAAATATCAGATCAAGAACTTTGTTCAAATAAAATTGGATGATTTGGCCATTATATACTACTGCTTTCAACAAACTGACATGCATAGACGTTTTTTGCTGTTGACAAACATTTTCCTGCTTGATTATATTGACCTCTGCAATCTCAAAAAGATTAGCCTTCCAGTCTGAATGGTTATTTATAGAAACCCAAACTAAAGTGTGGTGTACGCCAGAGGCTTCTTAGCTCAGCGGGGGCTGCAAGTTACCCTTAGTATACCAGACCACTCAAGCCTGCCTGAAATACATGGGTTTAATCTCCAAGCATCTGGTGTTTAAGGCTTGTCTGAGA
Organism: Chanodichthys erythropterus; assembly: GCF_024489055.1. NCBI lineage: Eukaryota > Metazoa > Chordata > Actinopteri > Cypriniformes > Xenocyprididae > Chanodichthys > Chanodichthys erythropterus. The sequence goes on from NC_090240.1 coordinate 32,053,329, forward strand.
AGGAGCTTCTGGCTCACTCAAGTTTGATTAGTCATTTTATCTTAACAGTTCTACCTGGTTTGTTTTTCCTCCCTGATTTTGGATGCATGATGTCAACTGACTGACCTTTAAGGCTCTTAGCTTGAAATGCTTCCTGAAAATTTTCATTGCATCACGGTTTAAGAGTGTTTTAAGTTGGTTCCTCTTGCATCCACTAATTCTTTGGCCCAAACATGGGCAAATCCTTTTGCTTAAAGATTAGTCTTATTATCTGAAGTGTCAAGTGGTATTTATTTGACAGTTTGTGTTTGTCCAATGATAGTCAGTAGGGATGTGACGGTACACGTATTCGTACTGAAAATTTTCAGTACGGGTCTTTTGGTCTTTCAAATACTGTTGTTTTAACCACATGCGGACCTTAATTTGAAACTTCTAGTTTTATACATCTATTTTGATTCTTAAATCCCAAGATCGCTTTTTAAATGTATGCTGTTTCAGTTGATGCACGAATAAAACTTTACTAGAAATTATATAGCGCAGCAAGAAGCTTTGTGTTCTGTTACTTTCGATAAGAAACAAAGTGTCATCTTTCAAATTCTGTCAATTTTATTAGTAAATTCAAACAATAAATGCTGTTTTGATGTGGCGTGACAGATCGCTATAGGCGCCTTAGTTCAATCGGAGTGCAGAGAGCGAGTTAATGCGATTATCCTTCCTCTTTACTACTAGTTATAGCATGAAATAAACATGAATGAAAATCTCATGTAATCGCTCATATGTTTCAACGACAGAAATACGTCGGTAAAACAGCTTGTAAACAATGTCACATAGCGTTACATTTACCTCAGGCAAGTCATTCAGTGTCCACATCTCTTGACAAGAGCATTTTGCTAAATATGTGCACTCACTTAAGAAAATTGTAATTATAATTGAATGTATTTAAGGACAGAGCCACAATGTGTTAAGTAATTCACTGTTTACTAAAAAAAGAGCAAGTTTATGTTTAGTTTTCTCCCCCTGCTGTTCTGAAAACGTACCAAACGGTGAGGTACGTAACGGAATATCATTTTTGTGTACCGTTTACAGTTGTCAAAAGCTTATTACCAAAGTTGGTACTGAAATTTTTAAAATGTGACGATACCAGCATTTCCCCCAAGCATTTTGTGGATTCTGACTAACTTAAAACACCTTTGCTTGGCCATTGTGTTCATGCTCTCAATAGATATGTCTGTGATGTTTTTGAAGCGTTGATCATTGTAGCCAATCACAGACATATCTGTTGAGTGCATGAACACAATGGCTAATCAGAGGTGTTTTAAGTTAGTCAGAAGCTGCTCAACTCAACAGCTCTCAAAATGCTAGGGTGAAATGCTGGTGTCTTGACATTTTTTAAATTTCAGTACCAACTTGGTACCGATGTATCAGTACTTTTGACAACCCTAGTACCGTTACACCCATAGTAGTCAGATTTTCTAAAAGTAATTGTAGCTTAATTCATGTTTGTGGCCTCTTTTTGACATTTCTATGCCATTTGCACATCTTAAATAAGTGATCAGTGTGAGGTACTTACATTGAAAGACGGATCCAGCTATTTCTAGAAACCCGAATATCATAGAGATCTGGGCTTTTTTGTCTCGGGGTCAGTAAGGTACAATCTAGAATTCAACTTCATAGCAATAACTTGTCATTGTGGTTATGAGTTTTGCTTGGGCAAAATATAAAAATCTAGTTATTCCTACTACAAAAAAGTGATTAAAACCATAAGAAAATTACAATTTACACCAAAACTGACAATTTTCTTCACAAATGCTTACTTTGAATCAAAAGATGCATTGCATTTTATTAATGTGATCAAAAGTAAATATTTAATTAAATATCGCTGGTAACTTAACTTACATTGATGTAATAGATTATAGCCTTTACTTGAGAGACTGTACTGTTAGTATGAATCCAAAAGTCAAATGCAACCCCCTACATACACACAAAAACACACCGCAGGGTTATTGCTATCAGCATTTCAAGTCCTGAGATGATGTAATGCTCATGAACAGGCTCTCGCAGCTGTCAGCCATTCCCTCCACCGTTCAACAGCCCTCTTAGCCTTACAGCTTTCCCATCATCCCTCACTCTGTCACGCTTTCAACTTGCTTTTATCACACACAATGAAGGCTTAAGACTGTGCTATTAGCATATTGTTCTTCCTCCAGCTCCTGCCCTTGGTTTAAGTGCTTGTACAGCTATTAGACCCGTTGAATGAATGAGATTAACAGTAATTTAGCTGTGAACTTGCGGCTTGAAGTCGTTTGGTTCGTTTGGCTGATGGAGTGTCGCTGTCGGAGCCTGAAGGTGAAATCTGTGTTCCTTCAGTTCATTTAGGTCCCAGCTGTGATGAGTAAAGAAAATGTTCACTCTAGTATAATCTAGATACTTCACTACAGGACTCTGGCTTAAATAATATTATTATAAAAATTATTATTATTTAATGACTTATGACATCATGAAACTAAAACAACATGACATGCATGGCTTTTCAGTTTGATATGGAATATTATTATAGATGATATGGAATATTATTACAATAGAATAGAATTAAAGTATTGAAATTAGGTTTCACTGCTCTTAATGTCAGCATGAAACAGAAGTCGCAACAGTCTTTTCTTTGCTATTATGACGTATGTCAGAGTGAAACGGCTTCTTGAACAAGAGAAAATGTAGGGAGGGACTTGATTTGTCCATGGGGATTTGATTGGATAGTTGTGGTTTGCTATTGGTCGATCTCATATGAGTGACAGGTTGTCCCGCCCTTGTGCCAGAATACACCTCATCATAGAAGAGATGTCGCTGCAAGAGGGAGGGGAAGTTATTTTGATTAAAGATTACATTAAAAATGTGCATGGTTAACGGTGCAGTGTGTAAATGTAGCGGCATCTAATGTGAGATTGCAAACTGCAACCAACGGCGCTCACCCCTCCCTTTCGAAGCAAAATAGAGAAGCTATGGTGGCCGTCTGGCCGACACAAGACAAAGGGTGCGTTCCAAACGGGATATATCGCCCTCCGAAGGGCACTTCGAAGTGAAAATAATCATGGCTGCCATATTGAAGGGTCGTTCCAAATCGAAGTGCTCAAAACTGGCCACTTCAAAGGGCCCCCATGATCCTTTGAACAGGGAAGTTGTTTGACGTCACAGAATAGGTACAGGAGGTTAGGAGTTCGATTTTACCTATTAATGAAATAGCATTTTTCTATAGCTACTACTGCAATATTTATACAAGTTAGATTTAGTACATTATTATGGTCAAAATGACATTGTACTTCAACAAAAATACTTTAGAGCTACCTTTATCAGTCCATTCAAATGTTTCACGTACATAGACACAATATACATTATATTTAAAGTAAAAGACTGGCAGTAGCTTATAATGTTAAATTAATGCTTATTAAATCAAAGAGTAAACCAGGGGAAAAAAAGATGAAGGCGCCTCCTTGATTGTCTCGTTAAGATGAAGCTGAAGTGCGTTCCAAAAAATGACCCCTACACCCTTCATCCCTTCGAAGCTCTCACTCCGGAGGGAAACCCTTTGAAGGGATTAGGGCATAGGGATGAGCCCTTCCGAATGGAACACAGGGAAAGATGCCATTGTCTGAGACAGCAGAGAGTACGTTAGCCAGTCAAGCAATGAGGTTTCTTCTTTCTTCTAACATAGAACAGTCTCTGCTTCTAATAAACCAGACAAATACTACTACTTCTTTGTGCATATTCAATGTAGTAATGATGCAAGCTGCCTCTAAAAACACAAGCGATTTAGAAGAAGAACAACATTGTGACTAAATGCGCTCTGTAGAGCAGTATGTCCATTTAGGGCTACTGTAGAAACATTCCAGCGCATAATGGATACTTAACATGTAAGAGGACCCGCTGTATATAGACAGAAATGGCTCATTCTAAGGTAATAAAAACATAACGATTCATTATGTACGGTCTTTATACACCACTGAAAACATAGTTCTGTATATTATATTGCATTTCTGTCAATAGATCCTCCCAAATTTTACATTAATAATTTATTATAAATACTGCAATAAAAAACAAAAAACAAGAATTGTCGATTTTGATTTCATGGTGACTTTTACATAGATCGAATTTGGTGTTATGAGATTGCCTTATAAACAAATAATCTCTGAGTTTGAATCTCAGTGTTGTCATCTTGTAATTACGGTAATTTGGGAAACACATGAATGCAGCAAAACTCTTTAAAAAGCGTTTAGAGTCAGAGCTACATATGTGTGTCTCATTGTTTCATTGTCTTGACTAAGCAATTGACTGTAGCTCTAATGTAACTTCTGAAGCTTTTGGTTTCTTCGCTTTATGCTCTGTTTGTTATAGAAATAGCCTGCTTGTGTGACTCCTCTCATCCGTGCGCCGATTACGGTAGATTAAAAGGGCCCTTTAGCATGAGTTCATGCCATCACTTTGTCCCACGCTGACTGCTACTGAACATCTTCCCCCTCCCAGCTTAAGTCCATTTAGGCGGATCTCAGCCTTGTGTTAATGACCATGTCTCTGCCAAGGATGAGCTCTGTAATATCTGCTTGTGTACTGAGTGTACAGACGGTCTAGCTTTTCATTACATACATAAATACCCCTGTGCTGTTACAGTAACAATTTAGGGATTTTGAAAGCAGGGTTTGAGTGAAAGGCATATCAGTCATTTTCATGGCCGTCCACCTAGTGAGAGGTAAAGAAGTCTGGCTATCTAGATGGGTTGTAACTGCGCGTTACGTGCAGACAAATTGTTGCAGACAATTGTCAATAGTTGGGTTTATTCATGTATTTTTGATGCTCTAGCGGTTAATAAACAACTTCATTTGTCTTGTGGAAGAACATATGTACTTCCGTGGTATGGAAAAAAATAGTCAATTGACCCTTCGCAGGGAGTTTGATTGACAAGCAATCTAACCAATCAGAACGCCGAATCCGCCATTTTGTCCGACAAAGCAGTCAGGAGTTAGAAGATTACCTCGGTGGACTTAAACTTGAAAAATGGTGTGTATTGACGTCTTTCTGCGTTTGAAACAACATTCCTTCTGATGTTCATTCATGTTTATTTGATGCTATAAATGAACTAGTAGGAAGAGATGATCTGTTTACTAGCCTCTTGAGCTGAGGCGCTACAGCGATCCGTCACGACACATTAAAGAGCCACAAAATGTTTGAATTTCTTAAAAAACTACACAGTTTGAAAGCTGGGACTTTGTTTAATATCATAAGTAACCTGCTTTGTCTTGTCTGTCGACGTGTTGTCAGTATCCTCTTTGCTCCGCGATGTTCACTGCATGTGGCGTGACAGCGTCATGGCTTGTCGGACAAAGCAACAGTAACTAAGGGGGGGGCGGGTCTTTGCGAAGGGTCAAATGGGCCCATCAACTGTTTGGGTTACCAATATTCTTCAAAAAAACATCTTTTGTGTTCAGCAGAATAAAGAAACTTTAGGAACAACTTTAGAGTGAGTAAATGATGACAGAATTTTAATTTTTGGGTGAACTGTGCCTTTAAGTACAGCATATGATATAGTCATTCCATCTAAATATAGGTTAAACTCTGTTTTCCGCTACTTTTGCAACCAGAGTGTCAAACTGCCCTCCACCTGTCAACACCACTGACTGAGGCTTGGAAAATTCACTCCTTCACTTCGTCCAGATGCACACACTCATTCTGTCTCTCGGTCACATGTCTGCACTCAGACTCTATTACGTAAGCACACTTTTTATGCTAACACAGAATATTTAAACCCACTGTTTGTGCTTAAAAAAGACGCTAAAGTTGCAGAGGAAAAATTTCAGATTCATTGTCTGAAGTCTGCTTGGTGCGTCTCGTTCTACAGCTGCCTGAGTGGCCTGTTCATTTGAAAAAGCTGCAAGTTCAAAGCCAGGTTCTGGATTACTACCATATGTCTGCAAAGCCAGACTCCAAGAGTAAGTCTGCCCCAGCCGTACCCTCTAATTTCTTATCCCAAAATTGGACATTTGAATGGCTGTGCAACATCGTCTCTCCCCTGTGACTCTTGCACAGTACATTCTCACAGTAATTCTTCTTTGCAGGACAACTGAAGCAACCTTTTTGCAACAAGACTTTTCCAACCTGTTCCTTTGACATTGAGAAAATGCAACATTTGCAATGATGTCATGCTGACATGCATCCACCTCCTGTAGAGTGGATATCTTATCAGGAGCCACTGCTGGCTGGCGTCCGTCCATGGAAACAGCCGACATTGTTTTAGTCACATGGCATTCGTAATGCATAAATCTCTCCGAAAAGGAGGACCAGGGCTCTAATCAATGCAGAAATGTCTGGCTTTTATTGTTTGTGCAAATCATAGACAAAGTTCACTGTCTGTGTAGGAGGGGTTTGCAAGGGATCTTTGTTTCTCAAAGACTGGAAGGTATTGGCCTAGTCTTTCAATCCCAGCATGCACTTCACCCCAGTATGAATACAACATTTGTCTGGTAGTGTGGGTCGAACACCCTCTGACAACCAGTCCTCTTTGCCCAAACTGCTTGCACAGACTTTGACACCAATGTGCCTGTTCCTTGGAGACTTAGAAATACTGATTGTTCAGTGAAGAAACTGAAGAACATCTGAGATGAAGCTGAAGAAGAAGCATCGTCAACTTCTCAAAAGAAGCGAGACATTCTCGTCAGGACATCAAGCAGCTTTGGAAGGCTTTAATTTGATTTTTCTTGCCAAGGTATAGGGGAATTTTAGGTGTTCCCGTCTTGGCGTACTGCAAGATTCCAATGCGGGATCTACAATGTGAGAAGTGAGGAATCCGTCATACGTTCTCAATTGAGATTTATTGTCATGAGTTACATTGGGGTGCTGTGAAATGGGTGCCAGGATTTGCTCTGGTTTGGAATGTAGGTCCGGTTTTGGCATGCCTAGTTGCACACTTTTATGGGTTGGAACTCGTGAAACGGGATCAAAGAAAGGTTTAATTGTTAGGGAAGATGAGGTAACTGCAGGTGCTTGCTTTATGGCGAATTGTTTGAGATTGACTATATCCAGTTAAGGGCACATCAGAGGTGGATGTCAAGATGACTTGTTAGATGTCGAGTGTTTATTTATTGTACGAGTTGGTATTGTTTCCTTTTAAAGTAGCCTTTAGTTAAGATCAGTTAGCGTGGTGCTCATTTTTGCAGTTAACATTTACAAGCCTCGTCCTTCACAATGTTCCTTTACTGGAGGAAACGGGGAGCTTATGAGCTCGAGACACTCCCATCATCTTTGACAGAGCTAGGGGCGGAACGGTACTCTTGGTCGTCCCCTCTGGATGTCATCCATGATGTTAATGGTAAGGCTGGATCCACTTACCCAAAATACCCTCACTCTTCAATCATTAACCATGAGCTGTCGTCTTTAGTACACTTCCATCTCAGATGGTGCTTGCTTAAACTTTTGTATTTTAATGTTGTTGCATCTGTAGTTCATGTATGTATGTGTCAGATACATGTATTTGGCCACACTGCATCATTTCCTGCTGTTTTGTGTCGCTACATTAAAGGATTACTTCACTTTAGAAATAACATTTCCTGATAATTTACTCACCCCCATGTCATCCAAGATGTTTGTCTTTCTTTCTTCAATCGAAAAGAAATTAAGGTTTTTGAGGAAAACGTTCCAGGATTTTTCTCCTTATAGTGGACTTCAACAGAGTTGAAGGTCCAAATTGCAGCTTCAGCAGGCTCTACATGATCCCAGCCGAAGAATAAGGGACTTTTAGAAAACGGCCAATCGTTTCGCTAGATAAGACCCTTATTCCTCGCCTGGGATCAGAGAGAGCCCTTTGAAGCTGCACTGAAACTGCAATTTGGACCTTCAACCCGTTGGTAACTGTTGAAGTCCACTATATGGAGAACAATCATGGAATGTTTTCCTCAAAAACCTTTATGTCTTTCTTTCTTCAGTCAAAAAGAAATTAACATCTTGGGTGACATGGGGGTGAGTAAATTATCAGGAAATGATCTGATTTTTTTAAGCTGTTTTTCATCATAAGACCTATCCACACTTCTTGTTTACTTTGAATGCTTGCTGGCTTTTTGTTATCATAGTCAGTCATTACTGCCACCTCCATATTTTTCAGTACTCTTGCCCTTATCTTTATGCTAATAATGATAGTATATGATGATACTGGACACGCTGTTTTTCATTAGGCCATTATTAATTTCTCAGTGCTTTATTTGTTTGTCTCAACTTATGCAACCCAAATTTCTTCCGGAACATTTGGGACACTCATCTGGAGATGGAAAGCTTCAACACTGAGTCTCTTCTTTGATCTCTTCCATTCATAAGACCTGTAATTAAGGCCAATCCATTACTGAGAGCCGCTCTCTGGCTACTGCGGCCTACAGAAGAGGAGCGTACTGCATTTCGAAGTGCATACTTATCTTCTCAAATGCCATAATTAGTCTGGGGGATTATAATGGTGGGTCATGGCTTACTTTGGTGTTTGAGTTAGTAATAGTGATGGGAAAATGTCACAAACTCATGCAGTCATCTTATGAGGCACATTGCTGTAAGATTAGCTCTGCCGGTGCCTTTAGAATGTTCATATTACTGTATGTACTCTGGATTCAAGTGTGTGGCCTCTTAAGTCCTCTCTGTATGTTACGTAAAAAGAAGCAGGATGGCTGGAGGCATGGGAGTCTGTGTGATCAGAGACTTGCTGTCCGTTTTCTGTCAGCGACATGAATGAAAATGATTAAAATGTGCATATTGCATTTTTAGATTTTCAAGCAAACATAATTTTTGAAACTTTATACAGAAAATGATTATCGTCTCAATGTTTCTAATGGGATTTGACTGGATATTGTCTAATTAAAAAATAGGCATACACAAACGTAGAGCTTTGAAAGTTTTTGGTTGACAATGCAATACAATTACATATTTTACATTTGGTTCTCAGCTAAAAGAGATAAATCGCGGTCAGATTTTTACAAAATTACTTTGATATTTCTGTCTCAAAGAATTTTAACTTCTAATTCTTGTAATTGTGATGTTCTCAATCTGAGACTTATATATTTCAAAATTATATTTTATATTTGTGACCTTTTATATTTCACAACATAACATTTGCAACTATATCACTCATAATTGTGCCGCTTTTTCACACAATATGACAAGAGTGATATAAAGAAAATCTCTCACAATGTGACTCTTATTTTAAACTTTTTTTTTTTTGTAGGCTTTATTTCATAATTGTTTTATTGATTGATTCATTTGTATTCTATAAATGGGCTTTCACATTAACATCTGATAACTAAAAATCAAGATACCAAAAGGAAAGTTTATTAAAAACCACAATCTAAAAGGATATTAAGATATCTTTAATACTTCTTGAGTTACAGGCATGCAAACTTGATGCAAAAAAGAAGTGCTTTTTTCAATTTTTGAACTGTCACTGTTGGCATATAATGAAACAAAGATTGCTAAATTCAACAGATTTTACTAATAGACCTAATAATCTTTGTGTAAAAATGAAATAATGATGCTGCCATTTTTCTAAAGTTATTTTTACACCCCTGTAAATGTGGCTCCAAATCTCAGGTGAAAATGGTAATTCTACAAAATAGTGGATTCCTCAGTAAATATACATCTGTGACAATTAGTATTTTGGCTTTCATCACGATTTATCTTGGTCTTTCTACAGAAAAAATGTAAAAAAAATAAATAAAACATTTGAGCCGCAAACCTCTGGTTGATTTGACACAGAATGACCCCAATTGCAGTTTTGGCTGCAATTAGGGTTTTAATGGTAGTTTTTTAATGTTTGTGTGTGTGTGCATCTCCCATGTTCCTTTCCTTTAGAAATGGAAAATATGCTTTTTGTCGTTGTGTACTTGTAAGCACTTTGTGCAGGATACAGATGAATTTATATTAGCCAAAAGTCAGTTAAATGTGTAATCAATGGGATCCTGTTCACCATGTTTGTTCATGTCATTGAGTTTTAAACCTTTTTACTTTCCCATGTGGGGATGCAGCGGTTGACTGCATCTCTGACAGTCAAGTGAAACACCTCGTACCTTGGCAGGCTTCTGCCGTCTGCCATCTGTCTTCCAGTAGACGCCTCGCGTTACATAACTCACACCAGCGTCTCCGGCTGACGGGGAGGTTTAGCCTTCAGAGCGAAGCACGAGAACAAGGCAAGACATCAGACAGTTCCAGCAGTGTGCCAGTCGTCTCAGTGGTACAGAACAGAGGGATCAATTCACAACTGATCTGAGGCATTCCTCAAATTCCTCGTAAAAGCCCGTACAAAAGCGATGCGTAAACATGCTCTTAGAAACCTCCACTCTGCCTATACATGGTAAACATGGTACAGTTGAGGATCCTTACTGTGTGGTCTTCTTTGAGGAAGAGTGTGATAAGGCTTCAGGGTTGTACGCCTTTGTTTTACGGATGACTTGTATGATTATTAGAGGTGCATGCTAAGACAATCACTATTTCTGATGCTCATACTTTGAGTTGGGGGCCTAGTATGTCATGGTCCAAATAAGTAAACTTTGGCTCGGCCTGAATGATGCCTCCATTGATGTAGCATATTGTTACACGCTGTTGTGAAATTGACCGTTCGCAAAGACCTGCCCGCTTTAGTTACTGTTGCTATGTCCGACAAGCCATGCTGATCTCTTGCCATACATCATGTTCTCACGCAGTGAGACTGCTTTGTTGGACAAAATGGCATATTCTGTGTTTTGATTGGTTAGATTGCCTGTCAATCAAACTCCTGGCAAAGGGTCAATTGCCTACATTTTTATTTATTTTGATTATTAATTGTATATTTACATATTTTATATACTATTGTAAAATTATTAAGTCTCCTTTTTTAATTTTTAGTTTTGTAATTATTTTATATAATGTGCAATATTAATAAATTATTATTATTATTATTATATAAACTCAATTAATATTCTAAGTAAAGGTTTCAACTTTTTTAATTTTTATAATAACTTTTTCTATTTTATTTTATTAAACATTTGTTTTTATTACTTGCATTTTATTTTATTTATAATCTATATATTCTAGTTATTATTAATTTTATATTTTACATACTTATTACACCGTTGTAAAATTATCAAAATTTTCCTATATAAAAAGTTTTGTTTCTATTTTTGTTATATTTTTATTTAAAACATTATTATCTATATAAAATCAAATACCATTTTAAGTCTCTCAAGAAATTGTTTCAGCTTTAATCCTTTTTTATTTTTATACTTTTATACTATACTTATCATTTCTTTTTATATAGTGACTTTTTATTTTATTAAAACATTAAAAAGCATTTTTTCCTCTGTTGAAGTTGGCAACCCAAAAGGTAAACAACACTCACATTTTATTCACTTAGGCTTTAGAAAATTGGCCACAGTGAGTTTTTTTTTTTTTTTTTATTATTTAGAGCGTGACTGAATAAGTTGCCAAACGCACATGCTGTCTCACTGTGTGTGTTGACAGTGCATGTGCCGCTAGCTTGCTTTTATTATTTGTTTGATTTGGGCCTAATCAGCAGTGCTGAGGTCAGACATTCCGATCCATGTTAAACAGAGAGGAAGAGAAAAGGAGCAAAAGAGAGAGTGTGGAGGAACAGGAGGAAGTTAAGAGGTAATTAAATAGATAGACTGCTGAATCAGACTCTTACCACTTATTAATAGCATCCTGCGCTAAGCTAAACAAACATACTGGTTGTCCTTAAGGTCTTTATTCATTATAAATGTCAAATATCATCAGATTATTATCAAGTCTCTTAAGTAATATTTCTGTTTCATCTGATCTTATTGTACATTTTAGTGTTTGAAAACCATAAGTATGAGGAATAGTGATGCTTCCCTGAAAATCTTTAAACTGGTAAGCTAGAGCAGGCAGCTGGTGCTGTGGTCAGACACTATTGTGTCCCATAATTTTAGGTTTCATCACAAGTTTCTGATTCATGACACTCTTGATTCAGTCTAAAGCAGTGGTTCCCAAACTTTCAGAGTGGCATTTAACGTCCTTCTGCATACTGCCTCTTTTCCACTTAGACTGCAGTCACACCTTTTCCATTAAGGGACGATATTTGTCCCCTTAAACTGATTTTTCAAGTTCCTTTTTTTTTTATTTTTACCTTTTTATAAAGGCAATGTTTTTATAACCTTATTAAATGCATGTGACGTGTTTTATGTCAAATTCTTAAAATCCCTTTAATTAAATTAATATAATAAAGCAATAAATTAAACTAAATCAATCATTTCACAAGCTGCATCTATATATGTATTTACACAGTTTAATCCTGCCCAGAGGTGGCATGAATGCAATAACAATGGCATATAATAATGTTATGAGATCATGAGGTCGATTTTAACAAGTTAACTTAATAAGTTATGGGAAAAAATAATGTGCTAATTAAAGCACCCCATTCGTCTTACAATCCATAAAGTTGATTGATTACGAACATGAAGCAGGGCAACAACACACTGCATGATATAGGCTATAGAATGCAGTTATATGCCCCTAAAATTCAAGATATCTGGGCAAAAATGCCCCTGGATGAGTTTTTGTCTCATATTTATAGCGTTTTTTTTTTTATATATATATAGTTAAGTGATATCACGAGTAACAAGCGCAATATCACACAAGTGCAAATGTGATAGTTTTTTTTACAACAGTTCAATATATAAGAAGTTAATATATTGTTACATTTTAGACACAATATTGTCTGCTTTTGCTCAATTTTCCCAACAAAAATATTACCTAAAAATCCATAGCAGAACGAGCAACACACAGCTGTGTTTATTTTCTGAATGAATCCTCGTTTTTTTGATTGAATCAATCGGGTGAACCAATGATTCAATGGCCCATTCATAAAATGAGCCATTTACTTAATTCCTGAATGAATCAGCCATTTTAATGAATTGAATGAATGAATGACTAAATAACTTACTAATTTAGACATTTATCACCACCTACTGGCAGTTTTAGTTTCTTATTCAGAGTATAATTGCATTAATTTAATTTAGATTAGATTAATTAATCACCACATTGTGTAATAATTGATTAAACATTTTAATCTTGACAGTCCTAGAAATAATGTATTAAATAAAATAGAGAAATATGAAATGATTTTAATAGGGCTGCAACTAACGATTATTTCAATAATTGATTAATCTGTCGATTATTTAAAAAAAACATTAATTTCCAACCTTTTATTCAAAAACAGAAATGACAGTGCAAATTCACAGTGCAAAAAAATCCTCAGAACGTGCAAAAACAGGTTGCTCTTTTAACATCCCTGAGCTGTTAAAGTAATAAAAAACAACTGGACTAACACAAAAAACATACACATGTATGCTTTACATCTGCCAAATATATATAATTATAAATATATAAATTGCACAAAAAGATGTATAATTTTGTTTAGCTTAAGATGACCAAGTGCTATAAAAAACTTTAAAATGAAATTTAAAAAGTACAACAAACAAATATATTTGTCAACAATAACCGATATGGGATAAAGCACAGAATAAATAAATGACAACAGATCAGTGTTAATTTTGACAGCAAATTTTGATTTAGTTTTAGTCATGGTCTTTTGGATTTTCACGTTCGCAATCGAAATGTATGCCACTGATAAGCATTGTAAATGCAGTATTACTGTACACATACCAATTAAACGCGCAGGTCTCCTCTCGTGCGTCCTCCTCACTGGACGAGGCAATATCACTTTTGTTTCGCCTTCAGATATCTATTTTATAGATGCCATCAATGCTTTTATCTTTCTATATGTAATTACCAAAATCAAAGCAGTCCATAAACCTTAAATCCTCACGAAAACTTCGGTCAAGCCAGCTCGCGCGTCAACCTGAGAGATCAGCCTCCTTACCTTGTCAAGTGGTCAAATTCTCGGTTTCTGAATGGACAGTTTGGCTTGACAGTCGGGCATGATTTATATACCATCGACCTGTCCTAAAACGTTAGCACGCTTTGATCGATTGTTTGGAGATCGCGTGTTTCTCTGTTCGAAGCGCATTTCCTGTTCTTTACATTCGCGACAAAACAGTTGATTATTTATGAACGAAAGCGTGAAAAAACGTGAAAATGGTCTAATTTGAAACAAAATATCCAAAGCTAAAAGATGATATAGTGTGACTGATTGAAGCAGCCCATATCAAAAGCGTGGGGGTCGATTTCTGTCTTTTCAAATCTGCGGGGGTCCTGACAACGGCACGCCTGTTCAGAACAATGTCACGGGTCTCTCCGATGGTCTTTCCTCTACCTCCGCTCCGCTCCGCTCCGCTCTGCTATTTATTTATTTATTTATTTATTTATTTATTTATTTATTTATTTATTTTTGCTCCGCTCTGCTATTTATTTTTTTATTTTTGCTCCGCTCTGCTTCTCGCTAAACCACGCGTTTTTATACTCAAACATCTCCGCGTCTCATTGACAGGCGTAATAGTCGCGCGACACAACGAATCGATAATGAAATTCGTTGCCAACTCTTTTAATAATCGAATTTTATCGATTTTATCGATTCGTTGTTGCAGCCCTAGATTTTAAAAATGAGGTGATACTTTTAAATATTAAACTAAAGCCGCCAGTAGGTGGCAGCAAGTTACTGTCTTAAAGGAGTAGTTCACCCAAAAATGAAAATTATCCCATGATTTACTCACCCTCAAGCCATCCTAAGTGTATATGACTATCTTCTTTCAGACGAACACAATCTGAGATATTTAAAAATATCCTTGGTCCTCCCAAGGTTTATAATGGTTGTGAATGGTAGGCCAAATTCTGAAGACAGAAAAAATGCATCCAAATGAATAATAAAAGCCTTTTGACGTGTGTTTTTGTAAGAAAAATATCCATATTTTAAACAACTAGCTTCCAGCGAAAGACCGCACGCAGAATGCACAAGTCGACTTGCGCCAAAGTAAGTAAGTGAGTAACCCTCTGACGCGACGTATGACACAGGATGTAGAAAAGCTTAGACACCTCTCACGATTCAAACAAAGACGGCTGGGCAACAAAGTTCCTCTTCTCTTATATCGAAATCCTCTGACATTTCTCTTTAAAATATTTCTCATTTTAAACTTCTAATTCATGACCGGTGTTTTGTTTTGCTCTCTCCTCTGCACCTCCACAGGCGTCCTTGCGTCACCGTGTCAGGTCAAAGGTTGCTCTTCCGCCCAAATTGACGTCGAAGTATGTGTACGGTCGTCTGCCGGAAGCTCGTTATTTGAATGAAGTTTTAAATATGGATATTTTTCTTTCAAAAACACATCCCTTCACTTCAAAAGGCCTTTATTAATCCTACTGAGTTGTATGGATTCTTTTTTTTTTTTTTTTGTGGATGGATGCATTTTTTTCTGCCTTCAGAATTTGGCCTACCATTCACAACCATTATAAACCTTGGAGGACTAAGGATATTTTTAAATGTCTCGGATTGTGTTCGTCTGAAAGAAGAAGATAGGATGGCTTGAGGGTGAGTAAATCATGGGGTTATTTTCATTTTTGGGTATTTACGAATGAGTCATTGAATCATGGACTCTCTTGATTCATTCAATGAAACCCCACTATGTGTTGCATGGAGACACAATGATAGATTACAGGAAAAAAAATTCATTCTTGCTTTTATAATTGGTTATCTATGCACAGTCCGTATTTGTTCTGCATGCTAGTATGCTAAAACCCCACTTTTACAAAGGTACATTGTCGAGAACGGCAGTAATGTAGCGTGATTTGCTAAGGCAGCAGACTTTGCACGCTGCTTGTGTGGATGCAGTCAGATGAGGTAATTTGACTGGATGTTATGTATTTGACATTTTACAGCACTACTATTTTCTTGTTTTTACACTAGAAGTGAAATTTTGGCTGTTAAAAATACATGCTCGGTTTTAATGTTATTTTAAGGTGGGGTAGAATTAAATGAACTTAAAAACTCAGCATTTTGTTCACGTACCCCATTGGTCACCTCACGCACCCCCAGGGGTACGTTTGGAAACCACTGGTCTAAAGCATCGAATACTGAGACATATTACTGGAGAAAGCACACATTTAAAGCAAAATCTCCAGATGGAAAAGATGTTCATAATTTTTCCTGAGAATATTGAATCTGTAAGCGGAGAGGAGAACGGAAAGTTTTTTTTGGGTCGACTTCTACAGAGGATTGCTTACAAATGTGGCTGTTAACTGTCTTGAAATTCCCATATCCATACAGACTCATATTTTACAGCATATGAAATAATTAGCACTCATAAAATGAATGTTTCTAGCCTGGTCAGTTGTTTTAGTTTTGCGCTGTGCTAATAACAAACACCTGTTAATCCAGTCAAGAATGAAGCGAAAGTGATATTAAACCATGTGTTTGTTGTCTCTTCTTTTTTTAACTTCCTTTTTGTTGTGTTCTTCTTTCATGTCCTGTTTATATCCTGTTACATTTCCTTTGTCAATCTCAGACTTTATCCCTTTATTGCACTAAATATCCTCTTAGTATTTATGACCTTTTATGTTTTATTTTGTTTATTAATTTTAGTTTAGTTTTGTTGTGTTTTCCTTTTTGAAAAAACACCATGACACCCTAGCAACCACTCAAATCATCTTAGCAAACTTACAGCATCAATCCAAAATACCCTAGCAAGTAAACACTGCAAATACATTAGCAACCGCTTAGCAAAACCCTGGCAATGTGATAGTGACCCTTGCACATAATTTTTCTTTAAAAAATAAAAATATATCTCAAACAAACTTTAAGTTCTCTGACTTATTTTCATCTTCAGGGCAGTTCAACGAACAAAAGAACACCCCACAACACCCTAGCAACCTTATTGAATAATTCCAAAATACCCTAGCAACCATGTAGCAACTCCGTAAACACTGCAAATATAGTAGTGACTGCTTAGAAACACCCTAGCAATGTGCTGGCGACACTTAACCTGTTGTTTTTCTTCAGAAAATGTACAAGTCAGTTCTGTAAGGTGTATCTGTGTGTGTTGTAGATGAGAAGCCCGCTCAGGAAGAGGAGTGCGTGGTATGTCAGCATCCAGACTGCACCGAGCGCCGTCACGCTTCAAAGGTAAGGGAAGCACCCAGTCCCTTCTGAAGACTGCCAGTAGGCCCTCACTGTAGGACACACGAGATCCAGGGGGCAGAGACGGGTTAGGGATTAGGTATGTGTAAAGTGGGAGGATCTAGATCCAACCCCGCCCCCTGGATCTCTGTGTTCTGCAGTGAGGACCATCTCAAGACTGCTGGGAGATCTGGTCTTCTCTGTGGAGGGCCGGTATAACTTAGTGGTTTAAAGGATCAAAGAGAGGCCTGCTGGGATATGAGGTCGCCTCTCTGGCCATCAGACTGTGAAATGAATTCCCCCTCATAAACTGATGGTCTCTGAAACAGGAGATCGAACAGAGGAGAGCAGGGAACACAACTCTCAGGAAGTCTTTGCTTTGCTAACTTTCTGTTTGCTTTGAGAATCATAGTTGGGAATGAGGTAGATGGCACGTTATTCAGCAGGTTTGGGTGAACTTCTGTGTTTATTCATTTTATTTGTTAGACACTCTTTGATTAAACTTTCAGCTACTGTAGCTAAAAGAGTGTGGTACTCAGCTCCATTTTGCGAATGTTTTGATAGACAGACTTTCTCTCAAAGGTTTGCGGTTGGGAAGATTTTTTTGTTGTTTTTGAAAAACGCCTCACCAAGGCTGCATTTATTTGATCTAAAATACAGTAAAAACTGAAATGTTGTGAAATATTATTACAACTTTGCATAACAGAATTTTCAGCATGATTATTACAGTGTTTTCAGTGTCACATGATCCTTCAGAAATCATTCTAATATACTAATTTGCCGCTTAAGAAACATTTCTTCTTATTATTATTATCAATGTTGAAAACAGTTTTCAGGATTTTTTGATGAATATGAAGATCAAAAGAACAGCATTAATTATAAAAAAGTGCATTGCTGAATAAAATCTAAAGAAAATTGTAAAAAAAAAAAAAAAAAAAAAGATACTTTTAAAGGTGCCATAGCACGTCTTTTCAAAAGATGTAATATAAGTCTATTTTTTTTTTTTTAAATTTTGGGGCATCCTTAACTATGCACCGATTCAGGCTGCGGCCCCTTTAAATCTCTCGCTCCCTGCCTTCCCAAGCTCTCGACTATAAGTGCAGTTATACAGTGCATAAACAAAGTTCACGCAGCCAATATAACCCTCAAATGGATCTTTACAAGATGTTCGTCATGCATGCTGCATGCATGCATCGATTCCTGTGAGTATGGTATTTATTTGGATGTTTACATTTGATTCTGAATGAGTTTGATAGTGCTCTGTGGCTAACGGCTAATGCTACACTGTTGTAGAGATTTATAAAGAATGAAGTTGTGTTTATGAATTATACAGACTGCAAGTGTTTAAAAATGAAAATAGTGACGGCTCTCGTCTCCGTGAACACAGTAAGAAACGATAGTAACTTTAACCACATTTAACAGTACATCAGCAACATGCTAACGAAACATTTAGAAAGACAATTTACAAATATCACTAAAAATATAATGTAATCATGGATCATGTCAGTTATTATTGCTCCATCTTTCGCTATTGTTCTTGCTTGCTTACCTAGTCTGATGATTCAGCTGTGCACATCCAGACGTTAATACTGGCTGCCCTTGTCTAATGCCTTGATCCCAGCTGGTACGTAACAGTCGGTGTTATGTTGAGATTCGCCTGTTTTCCAGAGGTCTTTTAAACAAATGAGATTTATATAAGGAGGAAACAATGGAGTTTGAAACTCAACGTATGTCTTTTCCACGTACTGAACTCTTGTTATTCAATTATGCCAAGATAAATTCAATGTTTGATTCTAGGGCACCTTTAAGGTGGTGTTTACACGACACCATTTTCAACTAAAAACGTGAAACTTTTTATGCATTTTGGCCATTCATTTACATAACCGTTGCGTTTTGGGGGCCTGAAAATGCAATACTTTTAAAAACGTAATTCAAAGTGCAAGTTTTTGAAAGCGAGTTATCGTCTCCATGTAAACTACAAAAATGTGAATTTGTGAAAACGGTGACGCCATGCGCATGCGTATTACGTGTTGTGTGGTGTTTCTTTACAAAGTGACATCGCCAACTACTGGCCTGGCAGCAGAATACAGTGTTTTTAGTCATTTTCACGTATCTGTGTGAACAGGTAGGCAGCTGTGGTTGACTAAGGATATTTTTAAAATATATCTCCGATTGTGTTTGTCTGAAGGTGACGATACATGGGGCAACTTTTTGAGCAATGTTGCCGGGCAATTTTGCCGAGTGATGTTGATTGGGCACTTTCCCATTGAGAATAGGTAACAAATTTTGATCTAAAGTATCCAGATAGAAAATTGTTGCCTATTCTCAATGGGAAAGTGCCCAAGCAACATCACTCTGGAAAATTGCCCGGCAACATTGCTTAAAAAGTTGCCCCGTGTATCATCACCTTGAAAGAAGATAGTCATACATACCTAGAATGGCTTGAGGGTGAGTAAATCATGGAATAAATTAATTTTTTGGGTGAACTATCCCATTAATCAACTCGAGTCAGCGTAATGGTGAAGGGATAGATCAAATAGGCCAATTGATGGAAGGTTTGCAAAAAAAAATGTCATGCTCCCTTGTAAAAGTATTTTTCAGTATGTTTAAAATACAAAAATACAGTAGTTTATTTTGATGCATAGTGTGGCTGCTGTATTTTGTATAAATTTAAAATAAAAGTTTTTGGTATTTTATTTTAAAATACATTTTGATGTATCTTTGCCCAACCCTGAATCGAACAACATTAACTGTAACATAAAACACTACTGATTAGAAAAAACTAAGAAGAAATAATTATTTAATTGAAAATACATCAAATGTGAAGTGTCACGCAGGGAATTCTGGAAATGTCAATTTACGTTTTTTCATTGCAAAAACTGTTAATTTAACGGTAATTTACTGTAAAATCACATTAAATGTACGGTTAGACCTTTACAGAAAAAAAAGCATGAATTTCACACATTTTTCTCATGGGAAACGTTCCCAAAGTACACATTTCCCGTGTGCAAAACACTTTTCACATCTTACATTTCACATGTGCAAAATCACATGTATATGTGGTCACATGTGTTTTTGCACATGTGAAGTTCATGTTTGTTTTTTTTCTGTAAGGGGATCTATTACAGTAATTCACCATACACCATATAGTACAGAAACTTTCCTGTTAAAAGTTTTTAAAAGTTTTACCGTAGCATTTTCAGTCTTTTACTGTTAAAATCATGATCATTTTTGACAGCGTGTGAAATTTTTGGTTCCAAATTTGTATCAGTTTTACTGGTACTCCACTGTGTGAAGAATTTTTGGGTATAATATGTCACAGTTTACTATTTTGCTATCCTCACTTACATAAATGAACTATAGTGTCCTGCACATACTAGTAAAAATATTTAAAAAATGTCTGAATAATTTTTGGTTTGACCATATAATATAGTGTACTATAACCCCTTTATGGTCAGCACTTGTCCTTCAATTTCTGTCAGAGCAGATGGGTTGTTTATTCCCTCCTTACCTCCCTTCCCTCCTTATTCCCTCATTTTATTTTGAGGGAAGATGGAAATGGAGCCACAGAGCTGTTACCTGTTGTTCTCACCTAATCATTCTGTTGAGAACGGTTGCAAATGTCCCCCCATTCATCCAAAAACCTGAAGTCAGCTGGTAATGTGATGTCTGTGCGTGCCGTTCTCCAGCGCAGTGTGTGTCCATGTTTGTGTGTATAAGTGAGCGCACGAGGCTCTGGGTTTATGATTATGTGTCCGGGACCGCTGTAGGGGGTCGGCCTGTAGGAAAACCTCCACAGTGATTGTGCTCGTCTGGCGCCCGTCGCCCCGAGGTCACGGGCTCTGGTTATATAAGGAGATTACAAAGAAACGTGCATGAGGGAGGAATGTTTCTACTCTCATTGTCACCTTCACCTCCCTCTGTGCCTCCACTGTTTTTATTACTGGTCATCTCCTCGTTGACATGCTAATGTCTTCATTTTGTTAGCTTGTCTTGTAACATGATTGTTTCTGACTTCCTTGTTCCCAGGTGATTATATAACTCTTGCATTTTGATGCAAAAGCTACTATAGCTGAGCCACAATTTTTATGCTCTGATTTTATGCATTAGTAAATATTTTTTTATATATATTTTTAGACTTTTTTTCAGCAATGTAGAAAATAATAATAATTAAAAAAGTTTAATTTTCTCTTGTGCATCTTTCAAACACAGCCAACTGTGTATCATTGGCCCATTCTAAATTCAACAGAGTGACACAGCTTACCCACTCCACTGGCACATCTTACCCTTCTATCCACTACCTTTGTGTATACTATAAACATAGTATTTTGAAAATCATAATTGTGATTTCCTTACACAATAAGAGCAGCTTTGTGTTACAGAAAAGTAGCAGGATTCCCGTGCAGTGTCTCACGCTGACCACTACGAGGAGGCAGAGAGACAAGTCAGTGTGTTTGCCTCTAGGACAGGACTAACTGTCCTGTCATGACAATAAATCTGTTGCCAAATCAGTGCGATTTAAGGCAACAAACAACCTCTGTCCCTAAATATTGTAGTCTCAAATTGTGAAATGTGTTGAGGAGAGGTCTGTTCGTGCCTTGCTAATAAATACAAACAGCTTGATGACAAACACACAACTTCAGATATCTGAATCACTGTCTGTCTCATTTTCTGCTGTGTAACTAGTCACGTCTCTTGCACAACAGTTGCTAAGGTTGCTCTTCAGGCCTTCAGACTGGTTTAAGGAGGTTTGTTTTTATTTATAGTCTGCTGGAAGAATAATGCTGACAAGAAGACAAAAGTTAAATGCATGTCTTTAATCCACATTTAGAAAGTGCTTGCTTTCGACAGTTTTGAAAATGCTGTGGTAAGGCGTTTGTGGAACCTATAGAATCTAGCCGATTTAACCAAGTAATTATGGAAAGCCTTAAAAATTAGCTGGTTGTCGGAGATGTTGCCTGACTGTATTGTACATGTTCTGACGTGTTGCCTGGCACAAACTCAAAATCAAGTATTATTGTATATATTACTAGTGCAATTTGGTTTTTCATCCTGTGTTGTTTTTATGTACTGTTATAGTATTTATTAATGTTTTCATTTCAGTTTTTTTGATACATGTTTTTCTTATTTTATATATGTATATGTGTGTGTGTGTGTGTGTATATGTGTGTATAAATATGTTTTTGTTATTTTATTAAAATATTTTATATATTATTAGAAATTGTGTATATGTATGTATGTATGTATGTATGTATATATATATATATATATATATATATATATATATATATATATATGTATATGTATATGTATATGTATATGTGTGTGTGTGTGTGTGTGTGTATATATGTATGTATATATATGTGTGTATATATATATGTATATGTATATGTATACGTGTGTGTATATATATATGTATTCTTGTATATATATATATATATATATATATATATATATATATATATATATATATATATATATATATATAAATAATATATAAAATATATATATAATATTTTAATAAAATATTTAATATAAAAACATATATGTGTATGTATATACGTGTATGTGTGCGTGTGTTTTTATTTTAATTTTAATAATTTTATCAAACAACTTCACTTAAACTAATTTGTTGTGTTTTTGTAATTTATTTTATTATTCTTATATTGCTATATAGCCTTTTTATTAATTAATAAATAATAATGACATTTCTTTGTTATTTTTCATCTAATATATTGTATTTTATTTCTGATTTTTCAATTATCAAACTATTTTTAGTTTTGTAATTCTGTGCTTTTATCAATTTTAATTAATTTAAAAAATATATTTCTATATAGTTAAAAAAATGTATTAAAATTGTAACAATTTTAGTACTCATTTCAGTTAGTTAACAATAACAACACTTTTCTCAGCCCCCTTTTCTATTAAAATGATAAAAAAAAAAAAAAAAAAAAAAAGATAAATAAAAGGCTAACAGGACTCTGCGTCTGTCTTTCCGTTTGTATCTTCAGATGTCTGATTCTGTTTCCATGTAGATATGGGGCCAGTCTGAGCGTGTCCAACACTCAGTGCCAATTACCTCCATTCACGACCCAACAGGACTAGACAAGGTGTGGATCGCCAGGGAAATCCACCCCACCAAAGACAAACAGCTGAGAGCTCCGCGGGTTGGTTGGTTGGTTGGTGTGTGTGTGTGTCAGACGCAGTGATGGATCAGATAACTGCCCTCACTTTCTCTATAACACCTCATCCTTGTTGATATAAATCTTTTGCTGTCGAGCCACCCACTCAAGCGCCACTCTAAAAATTTCCTTCAGGGAAGGGGTCCTCGGTACCCATTTCCAGATAACTTCAGCTTTTCCTTCTGTTTCCTCATTCCACTGTAAATCCTTCCCAAGGCGAGTTGATGAGTGATGGAACACATGCCGTCTCGTTTGACCGTCTTTTCTCATTTTCCAGTTCTGAAACGGCCCATAAATATTTAGCTTTTCATTACCCTAATGATTCATGGGTAACTCTGGGCAGCAGCAGAGGTTGATGATCACTCTAATAGCTTCTATTTTTTTTTTTTTTTTTTAATAAATGATCTTGGATGACTCCTTTTAAGATTCGTAATGAGCTCTAAGACAACCGCATGGGCCCACACAGGCTGTTTGGGCAAAAGTTGACTTTGCATATCTTCTTGTCTTTTGACTTGGTCAGGATGGACCACTAACAACCGATTTATTGATTGATGAAGTCAACTAATGAGACTATATTAGTTTTTGTGTTTTTGTGTTCCAAAAATTAAAATTCTGTCATCATGAATTGTTCTTTTGAGTTATTTTCAATGAATAGTTTGATCCAGTTCACAAAAATGATTTGCTCATTATTGGGACTGATTCAGTTTTCAAGCACAACCCACAGACTTAAAGATTTTTGGTATATAGCAAAATAATTTTGGGCTTTTTGTGCACAAATCTATGAGATGGCTTTTGAGGTTTGTGAATGAATCATTATAATGAATCATTTTGATTAATCATTTACTCCAGTTCAGTTTACAAAAAATGATGTGCTCATGATTGGAACTGATTTAGTTCTCGAGTTTAGCTCAGTGAATAAATCAGTAAAGATTTTTTTTGAATAATTAATTATTTGTCACAAAACTTTTGTATGACTTGAATTTTGTTAATAAATCATTTGAGTTGAATCTTTTCAATTATTCATTTGACCCAATTTATAAAAATGATTCACTTATGATTGGAACTGAATCAGTTCTCGAGTTCAACTCAAAGATTTTCAGTATATAACAAACTAATTTTGGTCTCAAATCTCAAATTTTATGGGTTTTGAAGAAGACTTTAGATACAATGCCCAATTTTGGATGCTTTTGCATTCTTTTTGAAGCTGTTCACCTCCATTTAATATTGAATCATTAATGTTGTCCTAAATTTCTCCTTTTGCGTTCCACATAAGAAAGTCCATTATAAAAACATGCGAGAGAGTAAATGGGGACATTTTGAAATTGTGGGTGAGGGTTAGTGTTTCGCATTCTTTTGACTAGGTGTTAATTTATGAATTGTTACATTTTTGCACATTATTACATATAAACAAAACTGTAAAGTAGCATATTGCAAGGTTTAACAGGTTTTTGTGGCTGTGTATTATTTTCAGGGTTCGTACAAGGTGCTTAAAAAGTACTCGCATTTGACTTTTTGAAAATTTTAATCCTGGAAAACTATTGAAAACAGCCATATTTATGAAAAGGTACTTGAAAAGTGCTTGAATTATTCAAAGACAATGTATCCTTATGAAATTAGTGTTTAATTTTTTTCAGATTAAAACAAATACAAACTTTTCACGTAAAATTTACGCTGAAGCGACAGTGTGACAGCTTATAGATACAGAGCCATTATATTGCTCATATATTTCCAAGTATATGATACAGCTTTAATTCCTCAGGTCAATCATATATTCATGGGGAAATAAATCTGTTTGAACTTTGAGTGAGGAAAGCGATATCTTTGTCATAGTATCCTTTCAATGGACCCTTTGCTTGTCGGTTGCGCCGTTTTATAAGGCGTTGTTCAAAGTTAAAATAATTTCCTTGCTTCATTTCAGAATGAATCTGCATTACCAGGTACGCCAATATTATAATATACAATAATGCTCATTATTAACTTTGCATTTAATATATATTATTAAATAAATTGTATGTTGTATTTTGAATACCTCGTATATGCAATTCGATTATATGCAAAACAATTCTTAAATTAAATAAGTATTTTTAGAGCAAACAAGTCATTAGATTGCTGTATAATCACTTTGTAATCATTTACATTTCATTTTACAAATGAAATCCTGTTTTCTTCTGTTATTACATCTTTTTTATTATAAAACATCTTTTTTTTATTTTATTCTTCTGTAATTACATCCCTCTTTCTATTGGCTCTTCTGTATACTGAAAAATGTAGGGCTTTGTTAATGTTTGTACCATTTTTTTTTATTAGTGTATTTTCATCCATTTTTTAGAATTTGAAAGATAATACAGATATCGTTTAATAAGTGAGATCTCCGATTGTAGTCCTTGAAAACCAAAAAAAGTAGTCCTTAAGTCCTGGAAATTAATTTTACAGTATCTGTACGAACCCTGTCTTTTGCACTCAGGATCCAGCGCGTGTTTGCTTTCGTCCGTGTCTGAATTAAGATGTGTGCCCCAGTCGTAGTTGAATTTTCCTCACAGATTGTAATGCCATTAAATAACCACCGAAAGCATAAATAAAGCTTGAATGGACAAGGTAATGGCTCATGAGATGAAATGAGTGAGCGAAGACCCAGATCAGTGGTTTCCTTTGTGAAAGAATGGAGAATTGCGTGATGGTCACTGACCGCTCACCGTTGGAGCATCTGCTGGCATTGAGGGCGATGTGGTGGAGAGGATGTGGACTGGGCACGGTCAGAGTAGGATAATGGCTTTTCAATGCTGAACACATGGGGTGCCTTTTGAGTGGTGCACGAGACCGTCGGTCACCAGTCGTTCATCAATCACAGGAACCGCACACGAGCGTTTCCGTTCATCAGTTATGGCATCGGAGGTTTTGATTTTGTAAATGAAGCCACATGAATGAATGGCAAGTAAGATCTGACTGACAGGCAGGCAATTATGATAGTTCCAGCTAACACATACGGCCTGTCACTGTGTCAGGTGTCAGGTGGGCGGGTTAGTACACCACCTTGGGAAAGAAGCTATTGCATAATGTTGATTTCTCAGAAATGGACAACTAAATCTCTGCTCTGTGTGTAGGTATGAGCGTAGTGCAAGATGACTAGTTGTTTCTCCAGTGCTAATGGAGTGAATCAGATATGAGACTTTCACAAGAAAACCTGGAAAACAAAAATGTTACTAGGATGAGACCAAATACATGTGACCTACTGATTTGCAGGGACTTGAACTTTGGTCAAACTTTGCATTTGTTATTTTGCAAAATGCCTTTAGGTTCCTTAACACGTCCAAAAGTTAACACTCGCTGAGCACTCCTCTTTTTTTTTTTTTTGACTCACTGACTGATTTTCAGTAAATAACAAACTAATTTCAGTCTATTTGTCTCATAAATCTACCGTATGGATTTTGAAATTTTCTGAACGAATCATGGTTCTTTACAATTAATATTAATTTGACCCAGATCACAAAAATGTTTTTTTTTTTCTATCATTTGGTCAAACTTTGCACTCTCCAAGGGCTAAGTACAAGTAAACATTGGCTTTAGTGAGTAAATATGTTAACTGCCAGTGAGACAATAACCTTCAACTGCTTCTTGAGCATCAAATCAGCATATTAGAATGATTTCTAAAGGATCATGTGACATTGAAGACTGGAGTAATGATGCTGAAAATGCATGGAAGCTTGTTTCTGCCACTCAATAAAAAATAAAGGTATTTGCAACCTTTTATCTCACAATTCTGACTTTTTTTTCCACAGAATTGCATGATATAAAGTTGCAATTGCAAGTTATAAAGTCAGAATTGAGATATAAACTCTCAATTGCAAGGAAAAAGTCATAATTGCGAGATATGAACGTGCAATTGTGAGAAATTCAGAACTGTGAAGAAAAATGTCAGAATTGCGAGGGGAAAAAAGTCAGAATTGTGAGAAACTCACAATTGAGAGAAAGTCTGAATTGCGAGATATGAACGTGCAATTGCAAGAAAAATCTGAATTGTGAGTTATAAACTCGCAATTGCGAGGAAAAGTTCATATCTCGCATTTCTGACGTGCAATTGCAAGAAAAAAATCAGAATTGCGAGAAAAAGTCTGAATTGTGAGATATAAACTCCCAATTGCAAGGAAAAAAGTCAGAATTGCGAGAAAAAGTCTGAATTGTGAGATATGAACGCGCAATTGTGAGAAAGTCAGAACTGTAAAGAAAAATGTCAGAATTGCGAGGGGAAAAAAGTCAGAATTGCTAGAAAAAGTCTGAATTGTGAGATATATAAACTCCCAATTGCGAGGAAAAAAGTCAGAATTGCGAAATATGAACGTGCAGTTGTGAGAAAGTCAGAACTGTAAAGAAAAATGTCAGAATTGCAAGGGGAAAAAAGTCAGAATTGTGAGAAACTCACAATTGCGAGAAAGTCAGAATTGCGAGATATGAACCTGCAATTGCAAGAAAAAAAGTCAGAATTGCGAGATATGAACGCGCAATTGTGAGAAAGTCAGAACTGAAGAAAAAGTCAGAATTGTGAGAAACTCGCAATTGCGAGAAAGTCAGAATTGCGAGATATAAACTCGCAATTGTGAGGAAAAAGTCTGAATTGCGAGAAAAAGTCTGAATTGCAAGAAAGTCTGAATTGTGCGATATAAACTCCCAGTTGTGAGGAAAAAAGTACGAATTGCGAAATATGAACGTGCAGTTGTGAGAAAGTCAGAACTGTAAAGAAAAATGTCAGAATTGTGAGATAAACTCACAATTGCGAGAAAGTCAGAATTGCGAGATATGAACGCGCAATTGTGAGAAAGTCAGAACTGAAGAAAAAGTCAGAATTGTGAGAGAAACTCGCAATTGCGAGAAAGTCAGAATTGCGAGATATAAACTCGCAATTGTGAGGAAAAAGTCTGAATTGTGAGATATAAACAAACTCCCAATTGCGAGAAAAAGTCTGAATTGCAAGAAAGTCTGAATTGTGAGATATAAACTCCCAGTTGTGAGGAAAAAAGTACGAATTGCGAGATATGAACGTGAAATTGCAAGAAAAAAAGTCAGAATTGCGAGAAAAAGTCTGAATTGTGAGTTATAAACTCCCAATTGCGAGGAAAAAAAAGTCTGAATTGCGAGAAAGTCTGAATTGTGAGAGATAAACTCGCAATTGCGAGGAAAAAAGTCAAAATTGCGAGATATGAACGTGCAGTTGTGAGAAAGTCCGAACTGTAAAGAAAAATGTCAGAATTGCGAGGGGAAAAAAGTCAGAATTGTGAGATAAACTCAAAATTGCGAGAAAGTCAGAATTGCGAGATATGAACACGCAGTTGTGAGAAAGTCAGAACTGTAAAGAAAAATGTCAGAATTGCGAGGGGAAAAAGTCAGAATTGCGAGAAAAAGTCTGAATTGTGAAAAAACTCACAATTGTGAGGAAAAAGTCAGAATTGCGAGAAAAAGTCTGAATTGTGAGAGATAAACTCCCAGTTGCGTGAAAAAAAAGTCAATTGTGAGGGGAAAAAAGTCAGAATTGTAAGGAAAAAGTCAGAATTGTGAGATAAAACGTCGCAATTATCTTTTAAAATGTTTTACTCCGTGGCTGAAAGAAGCTTACAAAGCTTTGCATCACAGGAATAAATTCAAAACCCTTCTTTTAAATTGCAATAATATTTAACAATACTACAGTTTTAATGTATTTTTGATCAAATAAATGCAGTCTTGATGAGCATAAGAGGCTTCTTTAAAAGAAACTTTTAAATGGTAGCTAATGAAGGAACTTGGTTTGTCAAGCTTTAAATCACTGCTCCTTCCTACAACTTATTCTGACAGTCATAGAAATTGAACAATCACAACACATGGACAGGTCTGGCCTGTGTCCATGTGTTATGACAAAAAGGGCAATATTGCGTCAAATGGGCGTCAGCTGTGTTGAAGCACTTGTGCTGCATCTTCCCGATTGCTTTGCCCAGCGCACCTGATCCACTCAGGTAATTGTATTGCTGCTGTCTGCCTCTTTAAATATAGACTTTTTTTAATTGTGGTAGACAGTGAGGGGGTTCTGGAGGATGGGACACTATTCCCCAAACACATGCACACAGTCTCTTAGATAGGAAGCTAATTGTAGAGGACTTAAGTGAAGCTCAGCGTGGTTTATTTTGACTGTCAGAGGAACAGCGAGTTTTGTTTTGGGAGCTTTTGAACCTCAGATCAGTCGATCATGAGAGATGGACCTGTTCTGACTCACGTGGACCAGTACGTCAAGCGTATTTTACGCCCTAAATTTCTAATCCTGGAAATAACGCTGATGCAATAACAAAGAAGAACTAACAACAAAACCTCCCTTTCAGAGCGTGTTT
Source organism: Chanodichthys erythropterus (assembly GCF_024489055.1). NCBI lineage: Eukaryota > Metazoa > Chordata > Actinopteri > Cypriniformes > Xenocyprididae > Chanodichthys > Chanodichthys erythropterus. Next base: position 32,082,929 of record NC_090240.1, read on the forward strand.
TGTCGAGGGTGTGGTGTTTTATGTAGTATTGTGGCAAATCTCTGTAAATGAATGTTGTGCAGTCATCTGTTTTGGGGTTCATTAGGATTGGCTCCTCATATGTTTGACTGACAGGTCTTGTGTGAAACACAAAAAATGCTGTCTTGCATTATAGGGAGGGAATTATTCCAAATCATTCTGATGACAGACTTCGTCTCAGGCGTTTCAGAATGACCAAACATTTGAGATGCTGTGAGTTTTTGTTGCACATTGAGGGATTTTTCAGTAAACTTGTTTTGATCTTTGTTTATACGCATGTCTTCTTATTGGATAAACAAATTATCCACCTCAGTGGAGTGCTTATGTTTTTTTTTTTATGCACATTTTTACAATTTATGTGCATCTTGGCATTTCCAACCAGCATTTTTTTTTTTGTGATATCCCAAAATTCACATAAAAATATGTGAATGGAAACATGGCTAATGTCATGGCTAATGTCAGACAAAATTATTCTTTTTTTTAATTTTACTTTCCATTTTTAAATATTTTGGGTAATACTTTATAATAACTTAAATAAGTCTTAAATAAGCACAATAAAATGTTTAACATCTGTATTTCAAATACTTTGATTTTTTTATTTTTTTTGACATTTCACCTTTCTAATCAGGGTCCATTTTTTTCATACTGAAATGAGAATCATTAATAGTCATAATGTCAATGCAAAAAAAATGTAATGGTCCAAAAATAGCAGAATTTCCTTTATGCTGGTATTTTATTTATTTTATTTTATTTATTCAAAATGTTAATAAATTCACATATGAAAGTTTGATGTTTGACGTTTCAAACCAACTCCAAAATTAGTCAATTTCTGAATACGAGTAACCCCCCCCTTTTTTTTAACTTGATTATTTAAATACCTGATAAGTATTTAAACCAGTTGGTCATTCCTTTTTTTCTAGGAATTATCAAATGTACAAATAAAATAAGTGCAAATATATGGCTGAAGTTTCTTTTTCTGTTTGAATCTAGACTGGGTAAACCCAGCCTGATCTGCCGGCGATTTAATTTCGCCTGGCAACTCAGACTGGAAACCCGTACATTCATTTCTACTGCTTCTGTTACGCTTTTGCAGGAACCAATCACAGACTGGCTTATCCACCTTGCTCGCTATTGGCAGGTATAACACGATGACGATAGAGAAGCGACGGCAAGCACGACCGTCAATCCAATTCCTTTTAACCTCTCGACGATGCTGAATGACTTCTTTAGTTTAGCAAACAAATCACTCGAGTGGGTGTAAATACCACTCACTTTCATGTTTTTTTTTGCACAACCTGCAAAAATCGCTCGATGCCAACTGCTGATCAATGCTACAAACCAACACAAACTAAACTGCAAAGTACGTCACCCGGATCGTTGATCTGATTGGTTGAAGGACTATCCAATTGTGTGAATAATGCTCGTTGATCACGCCTCTTGTGCAGTAGAAAATACATAGCAAACTCCCCAGAACAATGTTCAATTTTAAATTAAGCTTGGACTGGTGATAGCCAGACAAGTTTGAATCCACATTAAAGGCTAAATTATACTTAGTTTTTTATGCGTACCATAACGTAAACGCACAGTCGAACTCGCAGCCTTGCAAAGTATACTTAATTTGTCTCGCACACATACGCAGGTGTTCGACACATGCACAGTTTTGAGCAATCTCTCGCACAAGTGACAACCCATTTAAACATATTTGTATTCTTTCATGCTAGATTTCTATAAGTGAGGGTATTTTCTAATCTCTTCACACAATCTCTCATCTATGTAGGCCTCTATTGTCACAGTATTTTTTTTTTTTTTTTTTTTTGACTACCTTGTGATTTGACGCCCCCAGGGCTTAACTTATGTGGATAAACTAATTACTGCAAAGAAATTAAATGCACATGTGTGACCTGCGCATACAAAGTATCCGGCTGTGCACGTACAGTATGTGCGTACTCTTTTGATGACGAAATTCGCGTCACGCGCACTGTAGACTGATCCTCACGTATGTGTACAAAGTTAAGTATACTTTGGGCTTATCTAATGATCTGTTAAACATTATATGTAAGGGGTAATGTTTAGACAGATATCACAAAATTATCACAAAATTCAGCCCTACAGGGTAAGCTTAAGGGGGTTATGTTGTGATAACTGGCTGTACATTTGTCCCACTTGATACACAGCAACTTACCAAAGAAAAAAAAAATGGACATTGAATGCTTGATTATAACTTAAATTACATGAGAAGAAAGAGAGCACAGCTATAGAGAAATAATCATTCACACTATTGGTGGGTGATATGAGAATTTTTATTTCACGATAACAGTATATCTCACAGTATAGTTATTTTGTGTTATTTCATTTCATTTCATTTCTGTTATAAAAAATAACAAAAAAGAAGCAAATTACAAACAATAGTACAAATACAATATAACAAAAGTATGAATTAAATTAAGTTTCAATAAGTTTATTTATCATGTAATTAGAATTAGAATTATTGTAATTAGAATGTAATTAGAATTAGAATTATTTAGAAATTAAATAATCAAATGTAAAAATGAAATATTGCGTAGTCTTCACTGTATGAATTAACCCTTAAATGCATGAATGTTTCGCCAATCATTCTTACATATTCGGGTCTTTAACGACCCGGATCTGTATCTAACACGGATGGATCTCCATCTGTCTCGATAATATAAAAATTCCCCTAATTGTAGAATAACCATTACAGAAAAATAAAATAAAGCATACTTTTATTAGTTTTGAGAATATGTTTGAGATCGCGAATATGAGCCTATTTGCGATCACAAACATATTCTCAAAACTGTCAATTTCAACATCCTCAAATTCAGCTTCACCATATTTGACTGCATTCAGTACTTTGCAGTAAATCGCTGAGCCATTTCATGTTTTGCCTACCGTCTGAATGAAACGTCACTACATCATTGTGCATCAGACATTGCCACTTTGTGGAATAAAGGTGAATTGCGCTAATTCCGTTATCAAAGATTCAATTATTGTTATGCAGAAAAAATATACGTACACTGATACACACCTCGGGTCATTAGCGACATTATATAATTAATTTTTTTTTTATAATTTTATGATTTTTTTTTTTCCCCCTTGTTTTATTCTTTATAATGAATTGATTGAGGAATACTAAAAAGGTTGTTGTCTAATTCTGAAAAATAATGAGGAGTAGACTTGTGCCGATATTCGGTAATGCAACAACAAAGCGATAATGAATATGCACGATATTGTTATCGTGGGCATTTCAAAATACCGTAAATAACAATTTATGACCAATTATTAAAATATTTAGAATACATTTAAGAATGCTTTCCCCATCAATGCACAACATCGCTGTATTCTGCATCAAAGGGACACCCGCTCAGATGTAAAAAAGCCCAACGTGCACGAGAAGCACATGGCGGAAAAGAAATGCACTGAATGAAAGTGCATGTTCTCAATGTTGTTCATCACAGCACCAAATACTTAATACTTAAAGACTTAATAGGCATTTATTTTCAAACTTAAACATTTTTATATTTTAATGTGGACTACAGCATGCCCTAATGATTAGAAACGTTCTGATTATTTGTTATTGTTGAGTAGAACTTTGAGACATACGGCTTCATTAGTTAACATGTTAATTCATCATTACCAGACAGTGAAAATACTTATAAAGCATTAATTATTCTTGGTTATTGTTTAATAACATTACTAAAGACAAAAGAATGTATTTAATGAACCTGAGATAAAACTAACAATGATCAGTTGTATTTCTTAAATAACATTAACAAAAAATAATACTTTCTGTAACAAATTTGCTCGATCTTAATGCATTAAATAATGAGACCTTATTGTAAAGTGTTACCTGTTCTTCTTTATAGCCTAATTCTTTTGCACTTTAATCTGTTTGAAAATTTTACTTTATATATTTTTTGTGTATTGTATTATTGTATTTAAAAGTTCAGTTATTTTTGTTATTACAAAAAGAGTTCTTAAACCTGTTATACTATGACAATATCGTGATAATACCGTATACCATGATAAAAGCTTCAGCAATTAATCGCAACATGAAAATTTGATACCGTCACATGCCTAATGAGGAGGAGGGTAGTGAATGACGCCCTGGGTCGATAAAGACCCGAAGTATACATTTAAGGGTTAAATATAAATGTATTTTTATTAAAGCTAAAAAAAGTTATTCCGTCAAGAGCAGGAAGTTATTTGATTCACAAGTTTATTACTGCACATGATGGGCATTTTGACATGATTGCATGTGTTCGACCATTCAAGTGCAATAAGACGTGAAAGAGAACGCAGCTTTCTGTGTGCGCACTTTAACAGTGTGTCAGTCAGTTGAAGCACGGATTGCACTTAAAACTCTTTTAACCATCAAGCACGTCCTGCTCTTTATATTTTCATTCATGCATTTCATCACTCTGAAGTGTCAGTAGTGCTATATATTTACATACCGCAATGTACACGATATATTTCATAAGTATATGACCACAGAATGCCTCGATTAACCAATCAGAATCAATTGTTTCTGAGATGTGCAATGTTTTTAATGAGTCATGATGACATTATCAGTATATGCTGTAATTTTTAGACTTCAAACTTTTCTTTTTTTTTTAGCACTTTTCCCAGATTGTTCATCTCTCCTCCTCATGAAGTTCATGTGAACTGATATTCATCGATAAGCTTCACCTAAAGATCAGAATGAGAAGTTGCTTTATTCATCAAGTGTGCGAAAGCACACAAAAAATTTATAGTTTCCATGAGCTCTAGATACTTGTATTCATACATGCACAAGAGAATAGAGAGAAAGAATGAAATAAGTAGACTTAAGATAAAAAAAATTATTCTAGACAAACCCGGAGTTTATGTGGTGGGATGGGGGCTTTGTAGTAAACATACACCGTGTCCCGCTCTACATACTGTACTGTCAACAAGATTATATCTGATGTCTTCCTCCCCACACATTCTCGTATACAGGCAGTTAAATAGTCCCACAAACACTGCCCGGGGGTCTAAACGGCATCAGCGTTGAAGGAAATGCCACACGGATATTCTCCAGGGGTAGAGACATTCACCTTGTATAACACACACACACACACACACACACCAGCTTACGGAGTTATTAGATTGAAAGCACCCCGGTCCAACAAATCCTGCCAGACTGCAGCTGAAGGTGCAGCTTACTCTGGAGAGCGAATAGAAGACAGCGGTTTGGCGTACAGAAGTGCGGAGCAACATGCACACATGCAAACACGCCTGCGACTCTGACCGAATGCTGGTGAGTGCATCATATAGCATACCAGGGAGACATTCCTTGTGATTTATTTGTAAAGATTTTCTGTTTTTTAAGGTTTGGTCATTTATTTTTCTTGGTTATGTCATTTTCTAAAGAAATTTCTGCGCGTTCATGCATATGTTGACATTGTCGGCACATCACACATGCATGAACGCGCAGAAATTTCTTTAGAAAATTGCATGGATTTCTTTGGATCACGATGAGTAGTGGAATGAGTTTAAAGAAAGTGGGATGAACGTGCAGGTCCGGACTGGGGTAGGACAGATATGTTCAGGTTCTCCCTCGCTTTTCTTAATCCCACGCTCTGGTTTTGCTTGCTTGGAAAATTATACTTGCAGTACCATGATTTTATGTTTTTTTTTTTTTTTTTTTTTTTTTTTTTAAGAATCAGTACAATTCCTATTCTTTATGTTATTCTTCAAAGTACCATGTAATAACCATGTGAATATGGTATAGGATTATTGTCATTCACTACATGTTTTATTTTACATGGTATAATTATGGTGTTCTGTGAAGTTCCATGAAGTACCATGTGACTATTAAGATTTTTTTTGCATTGTGAAAATTGCAATTAACTACTTTTTCCCTTCAATTTTCATTACCATAACGCAAAAACAATTTCTATAATTCAAAAAATATATAGTAGTTAAAGTATTAATACATAATGTTAGTGTTTGTTGTACGGCTTATAGTTTATGATTTGCATAAATAATTGTATTATAGTATTTAAAAATGCAAAAACTGCTATAATACTATAATGAGAATTGGAAGGGGAAAAAAAGAAAAGAAGAAAAAAATCTGGTAAAACATCTGGATACATTATGGTGATGAAATTGTTTATATATATATAAACAATGTGAAATTATATATTAAATATATATATATATATATATATGTATATATGTATATATATATATATGTATATATATGTATATTTTTTATTTATTTTAAATATATTATATTTTTATATTATTTTAAATATATATATTATATTTTTATATTATTTTGTATATATAGAGTTTAATATTTTGTATTTTAGTGTATATTTTTACCATTTTTATTTATTTTGCATCATATAATCAAGAGATTTGTAGTTCATATAATGAGAAATGTAGTACTATAATGAGAATTGGAAGGGGAAAAAAGAAAAGAAAAAAAAAATCTGGTAAAACATCTGGATACATTATGGTGATGAAATTGTGTAATTGTCATAAAAATGTCAATGCAAAAAAAATGCTGTTTATATATATATATATATATATATATATTATTTATTTTAAATATATATATTATATTTTTATATTATTGTGTGTGTATATATAGAGTTTAATATTTTGTATTTTAGTGTATATTTTTATAATTTTTATTTATTTTGCATCATATAATCAAGAGATTTGTAGTTCATATACATAGATTTGAATAGTTTGCTTTGTATCTTTGTTACTTTATTATTATTTTTGGCAGAAATATGGAAATATGAGCTGGACTTGTTTTGTGAGAGAGAAATCAACTTTGAATGTAGCGTTCCCCTTTCCTTTCACTTCCTTCTAGACTCTCTCTCTTTCTCTTTCTCTGTCTCTTCCCCTCCCTCTTTCCTGTATGTGTATTTCTCCTCCTATTCCTCCCCTAAAGCTATGGATAGCAGCGTTGCGTCACAGAGTGGAGCTTGAGACGGCTCTCTCAGCGCACTTGACAGAGTTTGAGTAGATTGCGCGCAGCTGCTGGTGAGTTTTCCGCTTCTGTCTTCACTACATGTGTCTCTGGTTAGACAGCAGATGGGTAGACATTATGCTTCCAAGGGTTTTTCTTTCTTAAATGACCATTTTATGTCATTTAGGTTGTTAATGTGAATGATTTAACTTTTTATAATTTCAAAGCATGTTTAAGCAAGTCCTGTACACACATGAGCTATGTAAGTTGTTGTTAATTGGGTTTAAACTGTTAAGTGTTTGAGTTCTCACTCTTTCTTAGCGATTTCTGAAATCGGAGTGCATGTTTTCATTTTGTTTTTATAATAAACCAAAGTAAGAAATACTTGTTAGCTAAAGTCATTCATGGTCAATTTTTGCCTTGACTTCAATTCAGAAATCAGTCTAAAAAATTGCTTTGTAATTGATATTCTTGCTCACTTTTTTTTTTTTTTTTATAATGATGGCTGTTTTCCAGGTGTGGGTGTGGGTGTGTACATGCACATTAGGTTTTTGCTGATGCTACATGTTGAAACACACACTGAGAGGAATGTTTCTTGCGAAAAAGTAAAGTTAGTCAGTCTCCACTGCTCCTTTAGCATGGATGGACTTGTCCTTCTGGTCATACTTACACTCAAAAGTAAAGGAATTGATGGAAACTTTCCATTGTTCTTTTAAGAACTGATCACTGAAAGCTTCTTTGAGGAACCAAAAATGGTTCTTTTGTGGCATCACTGTGAGAAATCCGTTTTGGATTCTTTATTTGTATTAAGAGTAGGACTTTTTTCTTGAGCTCTTCCAGTTTAGAATGGCAACCAACCTTTCTTTTTTTAAATTGAATTAATGAAGATCTGCCTTGCACAACTTCTTGCTCCATTTAGGACACTGAAATGTGTGGAAAAGCAATTTGGAGAGGAGAGAAGCAAAATAAGTCTCTTTTGTGCTAGAATTTTATTTAATGGCCACGAGACCTTGTGAGCTTGTCCCAGACTTGGCAAACTCTGTTGGCCTGGGGTGAACTTTGCTTTTCGAGGGAAGTGATTGTGCAGTGCCGCCTTGTTTGTGAACCACAGGTTTAGTTTAAAAGGGCTGTCTCAGTATTAGTCACTCAAGGAAGTTTTAGTTCTAGCATGGTGACCAAATAGGCCTTTCATGTTCTCAGTACACAAGCGTGGAAATCCCGCACTGCTCTGCAGACATTTGTCATCAGCTTCTGTGAATGGGCTGGTCAGCCAGACTGTTTGTGGTGTGTTTTTGACTCAAACCATGACACAACAAACAAAAGTTTGGTTACATTATTTTATTTACACCTGCCTGGCTGTTGAAGCTGCAGATTAATTCTGGAAGATTTTATTTAGCATTAATGCACAAGACTAATCTCCGGAAATAAGGGTTCGACCACTGGCGTCCTCCATAGTGGAACTTGAATTGTAATTATGGAAGTGTTTGGATTAGATCAACCAGATTGATTTGTAAGAATATGCGGTAACACTTTACAGTAAGGTTTCATTAATTAACTACATAAGTTTACATGAACTAACATTGAACAATACTTCTACAGCATTTATTAATTTTAGTTAAAGTTAATCTGGTCACACTTTAGTTTAGGGTCCAATTCTCACTATTAACTAACAAATAACTACGACTTTTGCCTCAATAAACTCCTAATTATTGCATATTGATAATTAGTATGGTAGTTGTTAAGTTTAGGTATTCTGTAGGATTAAAGGATGTAGAATATGGTTATTCAGAATAAGGTATTAATATCCACTTTAAAAGTACTAATAAACAGCCAATATCCTAGTAATATGTACACTAATAAGCAACTAGTTAATAGTGAGAATTGGACCCTAAACTGAAGTGTTACTGTTAATCTCAACCATTACTTCATCATTTTAATAGGCTATCAAAAGTTCTATCTGTTAACATTAGTTAATGCACTGTGGACTTACATGAACATTTTTATTAACTACACTTTAAAAAAAAAAATGCTGGGTTAAAAACAACCCAAGTTGGGTTGAAAATGGACAAACCCAGCGATTGGGTTGTTTTGACCCAGTGGCTGGGTTAAATATTTCCCTTTCTCCAACCTACTGGGTAATTTTATTTAACTCAACTATTGTTAAAAAAATACTGTATTGCTTGCTTTAATTGAACCCAAAATATGTTGTAAGTTTAATGAATAATAATTAAACAAAAAGACATTTATTCAATTGCTTATTTAATTTCCAACCAATTTTGGGTTCGTTTTAAGCCAGCCATATAGTCATTTTTAAACTATAGTTGGGTTAAATAAAACTGCCCAGCACACTGGGTAAACATTTAACCCAACTGCTGGTTTAAAACAACCCAATCGCTAGGTTTGTCCATTTTCAAACTGACTTAACTAATGTTAACAGAACTTTTGATAGCCTGTGTACACTCTAAAAATGCTGGGTTAAAAACAACCCAAATTGGGTTGAAAATGAACAAGAGTTTAGTTTGTGTTGTCGACATGTCGAGAAGTTTAGAGAGACTGAATCTTTTATCAAACCATTTCAGACACTGTGAGAAAATTCAAGTATGTTTTTGACATTGGATCATGGATGCACTTTAACACATTTTGTAAAGTGTTACTGAATACTGAATAGTTCACCTGGCTGAACATGAAAATTCTGTCATCTTTGTTGTACCAAAACAGCATGAATTCTTCTGTGGAATTTATTTTTATTTATTTTTTTCATAAAATGAATGCTTATTGTAAGCAGGGCTAGTCTAACTTCAAAAAGGTCATAAATGATAAAAATAGTCTATAATATGACAGTTTTCTGCTTGCTAAATGTATTTTGGTTTTTGCATGTGTCATAATCCTATAGTAGCACCTCAATCTTGTCTCCTAAACAGAGTAAATTTAGACCGTGGACGCCATGCATCTGGGCCACTGGTGTGGTAATGCGTTCTTTCCTCTTAATTGTTCCGGATGTCCACTGACCCAAAGCTGTGACCCATCAGTCACTAGCCCCTGCATGCATACTTCTGTGACTTCTCGTATTCTGGTCATTTCCTTGATTTAGACTAGTTTTATCTCTTTAAGAGACATAAAAATATCTCTGTGCATGTGTTTGGAATGCTGCACAGTATGTACAGTGTCTGAAACAAATTATGTAATGATAAATGCTTCAAAGTTTAGTACTTTGGAGGTTTAATCGAGCTGTCAACTTAGAAATAAGTATGACGTTTTTAATTTCTGCAAGTTTGAATAAATGTTCCCACATATCATTGTTTGATAAATAGAAATCTTACTAACCCTAAACTACCATTTATGGTAAGATTGTCCATGCATATATAGACAAACAAAGATGCTGTGCGCAGCATACATATTGCAGAAATGGTAAGAGTGTACAGTTATTATACTGTTTCAAACATAGCTATAGAAAAGGGCTGCTTGATGTTGGATTCTCTGTGAATGTGCTCAAGGTTCTTCTGGTGTCATTGGATCATTACATGGAAATTATGGAAAAGTTTGCCTGCAGCCATTTGTATTTTGGTTGGGAGGTATAAGAGATTATGTGAGAAGGTTTGGATTGGATAAAATGATTCCTTTACCATTAAAAAACAAGCTAAAAACCATATGGACTCAGTTTGTTCAAAAGAATTGCAATAACTTGGCTTTCTGTTTTTAGCCCCAGTTTAAGAGAACTCAAGGAAAGCAAAGCGTGGTGAACCAAGCTAATATAACACCGCCTTGGTTTGCGTAAAAGCCCTTTTATTTTTTAATCTATCTTCTTTTAATGTGTACTTTATGGGCCAGACGCTTGTTTTGGAGTCAGCAGCTGTGGCAAATGGCAGTTCTCCGTCCTGAGGAGGCTGGTACTCTGATTTCACTTCCTTCAATGGTCGTTTTTTCTATACGCACAGAAGCAAAGAAGTCAAAAGATGTTTGGCTGTGGCTTCAGTTGCGTAATTGCTCATTCACTTAATTACTTAAGACACACCATGTGTCTGGGTGTAGTTTGCAAACTAAAAAACGTATAGGTTAAATGCAGTGACAAAATGTAGTGCCATTATCCGTGATGACACAAGTCTTCTTGACTATTTGTATGGAGAAATTTGGCTGTCCTTCAAGTTCACAAGTTCACACCCATCCTCACAAGATGTTATATAAATGGAGAAAAAACCCAGCTGAGTCTTTAAGACCAGCTGTAACAGACCTCTTACTCACTCTAAATGGTTAGATTAGTGTAGTTAACTGTGTCCGTGATGGGTGTTTGACTTTTTCTAATTGTAGCTTGACTGGTTTATCTCAAGGTATATGAATCAGCATTGTGGTCTGTTGTGTTTAAGTGAGAGCGTGTCAATGTTTATAGACGTCACAAGCGTCAGACGGGACATTCACAGCTGCGTGAATGTGAAACGAGGCTCTTTAGTGATTCACACCATGATGCTGTCAGGGTTGGGCTGATTTTAAGCCTGGTTTTTAATCATCAGACTTTGTGCTTTAGAATCATTCTGTTTATGAGTTAGTGTTTTCATTAAAAGTGAAAAACATTACTAAAAGTGCTGGATTATTCCACAAACGGAACTCCGAGAATTAAATGGAATATCTAGTTTACTTGCTATGGAAAGGATTAGCTCACTTTAAAATGAAAATTACCCCAAGATTTACTCACTTTCAAGCCATCTTGGGTGTATATGACTTTCTTCTTTCTGATGAACACAAGCTGAGTTATATTGACAAATATCCTGACGAATCCGAGCTTTATAATGGCAGTGAGCGATACCAATGAGTATGAAGCTCATGAAAGTTCATCCATCAATCATAAAATTTTGCCTTGGCAACTAACTGAAATTAAGTTTCAGGTTTTTTTTATAATATGTTTTATTTTATTTCAAGTAACAACAAATGTTTTTTTTTAATGGTTTTAGTTATAATACTATAATAGAATAACTATAACTATAATAACCCTACCTCAAACAAACTCTGAGTGTCTTAATTTGATGCCACAAGCATCTTCTTCAAAAGCACCTGGTTCAGATTCAGCCCACTTTTGGCATTTTTAAGTGCAAAATGCATTGGACGATCAGTGAACGTGTCCTTAGGTGTGGTGTCTGAGGTTACAACAATAGCAGTGCATGAGAGATGTTTCATAGTCTATTGCAGTGCAATCATGATTCAGTGATTTAGTTTGAATCTGAAGTCAGTCAGTTTCAGGTCTTGTTTGGACTTTTGTCACTTTTTGCCATGTGAGAACCACAGCTCAGTGATGGTAAGCCATGAATCCAGTTTCATATCCCATATGGTAAGAGTGAGAAAGGTCTAGAGAACTGTGGGAAGCGTGTCGAAGAGCGTGTTGTTTGGGTGTGACCTTCACTAACTGCATTAATTATGTTTATTTATTATTATCAGCAGATTTCAGGTAGCACAAATGTACAATCATATAATGGTTTATACTTATGCAATGTATGTGTAGCACAAGTGTGCATTTTACAATTTTTGCCCAGCGAGTTTTATTTGATGTTGCTCAATTTTGTAATGTCCCTCTGTTTGAATTTCAGCATATCCTGTTACCCAGTTTAGAGTTCCTAGTAGTTGAACAAGCTATTCTTGAAGTCAAGCCATTCTTTGAAAATGTATTTTGCTTTGCTACTTTGAAATTGTGACTTGTTGTGTCTGCTAGCTTTGAGGTAATCTGCATACTGGAGTACTCCTGAAAGTGCACTTAAAATGTTTTTAACTTTCAGGACAACAACACAAAAATATGGATGACTTGTGTTGCACTGCAAAAACTGTATAATTAAATGCTCTCTAGAATGAGAATGTCCTCCCCTTCAACCTACGAGGCTGTGCATGCATCTTTATGTGTGCTGTGATAAAGCTGTGATACAGACAAAAAATAGCATTAATTAAATAAATGAGCTAAATGTCCTCCAAAATGTCTTGTTTCAACAAGAAATACATCAAGACAGGAGATAAAACTGTGCTTGTTTTACGATTTCATGAGGTTTTTAAGCTATTTTAAGTGAACAGTATCGTTTTTTTATATATATATATATATATATATATATATATATATATATATATAAAACACTCTAATAATACTATTTATTTTTGCAATCAAAGAAGTATTTGTTTGGCAAAAAACCCATTGTGGTCTTGCAGATGTAAAAAAAACAACCCGCAAAACTGTGACAAAACTATGATTTACTATTATTTTAATCATGCTATGTTGATACTAGACAAAATATAAAAATATTATATATAATAAAAGTAGTTAATAGCGTCTTCTCCATGGTACTTTGTTGCTCGCACATAATTTCATTCGCCCTTCGAAAGCGGCGAGGGCAAATTTCTCATGCAGCTTTCCATGAAAGGAGAGATTAAATGCTGACACAATTATCTGTGTGTTAAAGAGGGATGAAAATGTACATTATGTAAGCCCGAGTGAGCTGCGCAGTTGAAGGGAACAGGTGCTCAGTTTTGTGGCAGACGGTTTAATCCTGCACTAAAGGACACTGCACTTGACATTTGACCTGAAACTCTTCACACTGTATGCACAGCACCTCCTTCCCCAGATACATAGAAGAAAACATGCTTGCCACATATAGACCACAGAACCTGTTCACCATTGATCCCCTTCACTCCAGGTCATTTTTGCAGATTAATGCTTATGAAATATTTAAAAAATCCCTGATTTTTTCATTCAGGAAAAGCTTTTGCACATTAAGGCTTAATTGCTTGAAAGATTATTGAGGGGGAAATGAGGGCATGAAATTATTAATGCCTACATAACATCATAATCCTCAGATGAATGAGTTTTATTTGTCGTAATGAGGAGCAAAACATGTTTCCAGTGATAAGTAATTTGATTTTTGGTTGTTTTAGCCTTGCTATTTTGTTAAATGTACACTATGTAACTTTTGGCTCTCTAGCATTTAAAAAAAAAAAAAAAACTGCATGCATTTTGTGGAAGAACATTGTTTTGGTTGTGCTTCGGCTCTGCGTGAATATGACCCCTCACAATAGATAATGCTTTACAATGAACTAGATAGCTACATATGGTGAAATTTATCTGTTCAATAAAATACCTTACTCACCTGCTGAGTAATAAAAACGGCATCTCCGCATCACTTTTACATTTCAAATCCCTCGGTTTTCGCCATCTCCAAAAAGACAAGCCAAAGTTGATTCTTTTTTTATTACGAGGTCTTTCGCTTTCTCTTTTTGCCAAAACACTATCCTTTTTTAAAACGTGATTCCTCTGAGGTTGGAGATTTAGCTGCTCAATGTTCCTCATTGTCACTCAATCTCACTCATTGTGACAACTAACCTTTGACACTTCCACATCATACACATGTCAAAGTAGCCGGAGCAACTTTTCTCTATTTGAGTCACACACGGTGGAGTGACGCATATACACATTTTCCTGTGAAAACCATCCCAAAAGTTACAAAATATAAACATTTTTATAATGGCTTACCATAGTAAATCAGGTCAAGACAAAAACTCGTTTTGGAAGATGAATTATTGTATTTACTCAAATTTTGTTAATTTTGAACAATAAAAAAGTTACATAATGTACCTTTTTTAAAGGCACAAAATGTAAGATTTTTGTATTAAAATAGCCAAAAACCATTAAAACAGTGTTATATATTTTGTTGACTTGTGTACTTACATTATCCCCGATGTTTCCAAGAATGTTTAAATCCAGAGAAATTAGCAATTTTAACTAGTGTCCCATCCCTTGTCATTGCATCGCCTATTTTTAGTAACAGTAATACAGCATTTTCTCCATCATACAATATTCAACACAAGCCATCCAGCATTTAATATGATATTCTAAAATCAATCTAGCTTACTGCAATGTGCAACAAGTGTCTCATAGCAGCCGGCGAGCGAACACACAGAGTAACATTACAGCATTTTCAACACTCAAATGTATCTAATATGATAAACAGTGCGGCATTGCCTCAAACACTTGACCGGAAGAAGCGGAAGCGGCCTCGTTCAGCTCCCACAGCACTCAGCTCTGCTCTACTTCCGACTACAGTAACGTTAATAATCTCATCCATGAACATGATTTCTGCTCAAGTCTTGCAGATTCCTTTCCACCGGCTGTGAGGTGAAGACGACATCTCCCGTGATTCCCCGCTCAATCTGGGCGTCATGAAGCTACACCTTTGTTTTGAAAAGGCAAACTCTAGCTACATATTGTCCCTTTAACTAAATACGTTTTTGTGTTTGTTGTGAGTGTGCACATAGCTAAGAATGGTGCCACATGTTCTTAAATTTGATAAGCCCCTCTGGACACTTGTGTGTGTTCACAGCTGTCTGTTTTTCTCTGCTGTTCACTTACATTCACCTCCACACTCCAAACACATCGCCCCTTCCTGAGGCCCATGGGTAATCCAGCACAACTTCAAAATCAGCCAGCCTACACACACATACACACACACACATTCAGCTGTCCTTGGCTTTGATCCCTGGCTGAGGGTCCCTTAATTGCCCAACTGTTTGGTCAGTGCTTGAAGTCTCTTGATTTAGCAGTTTCAGAAAGACTCAACTGTGCGCGTTTGTAAAGCAAATCTCAAAATGAATATCCATTTTTCATAATGTACATTGTTTGTGATGCCTAAATTTGCTTATTATTTAAAATGGCTCCTTAAATGATGATTTTAGTTTGTTTTTTATTTATTTAGACAAAATCGTGTATTATAGGTATACTCCAGATGTGAGATTTTTTTTCTCTAGAAGTTCTTTATCACCTCTCTTCTCATCACTTTACCGTAATCACTAAATGGGTGTGAATCGCACATCTCATGTCACTGCCCCGGAGTCAGGTTCACACTCTCAGCCGATCCATAAACGGCTATGAGTCCCGTTCTCCTTCAGACAAATGTGTTGTAACTCGTCAGAGCACATTAGTCCCTACCGGTGATTCAGCTCGGCTCTCCAAACACAGAAAAAGCTGCCAGTTGTCATAGCAGTGGCTCATGACAAACACACGGTTACGTGAGTATACAGGCTGTTACGTTGACCGCTGTGCAGGAAGTTTTACTGTAAAGAGGAATGACCTGTCGTTTTTTCTCTTTTCAGTCATAATCCCCACTTAAAAAAACTTGAATGTGCTGCTGTTGTTGTTGTGTGTGTGTGTGTTAGATCACTGTTGTTCAATTTCTACATGTATTTGAATATTGTTTTTTCTACTATATCATTCTCATTTCATTCGTGTGAAGTTTTTGTGAAGTACAAGTTCAGAATTTATTTTATTTTAATTTTTATTTTTATTTTTAGCAGACCTCAGGGAATCCCTGGACCTAAATTTGACCAAAATTTAGCTTCCTTGATAGCGTGTCGACACATGCATTTTTATTTATTTTTTAATAAACAAGTTTCGTCTTTGTCTAGTGTCTGCGCTATTCTTCTCCAGAAGTTATGACCGATAAAATTTCTTAGTATTTTTTTTAAACTAAAGTTGCGGCTATCTCATATATGTTGTTGAAGTCTCTAGTATTTTGTTGTTCTTCCATCTCTTAAGTTTAATTTTCTGCTCTGAATTAACGGTCTGGGCCAGTGTTGCCACCTTGTGGAACGACGGATTGGAGCAAACCAAATTCAGTGCGCATGTGCTAAATGCGTGTACAAAGTGTGGTTACAAAAATCAGGCAGCGATTATACAGTACATGTGTACTATTCTGGTTATGAAATTTTGTTTGCGGACCCTCGCATATGCATTAAAACCAAAGTATGCTTTGGGCTTAAGCATGCACCAATGTTTAAAGGGATAGTTCACCTAAAAATGAACACTCTGTCATCATTTACTCACCCTCAAGTTCTCTCAAAAGAAGATATTTTGAAGAATATGGGTGTCCAAACAGTTGATGGGCCTCATTGACTTTTAACTATGGGGTCCATCAACTGTTTGGTTACTGACATTATTCAAAATATCTTTTTTTGAGAGAACTTGAGGGTTTGGAACAACTTGAGGGTCAGTAAATGATGACAGAATTTTAATTTTTGGGTGAACTATCTCTTGAAGTTTGTTCTGTGCTAAAGTGATATGTATGTTCACATTGACCATTCATGCCTTTAAAGCGGCTGCAGCTTTGCACAAAGTCCCAACAAGCCCTTGAATCTGAAAAACATGAAAGTACACCTAACCTAATTGTGCTCATTGTGGTAGACCATGTCATGCCTATTACAGACAACAAGGCCCATTTAAAAGCAAGCTCTATTTAAAAACTTTATGGAGCCAAGGCTGCTAGAACCCTTTTGAGGTGGAGTCCAGTCTGAGAAAGAGATGAGCCAAATCTAATCTCCACCGCCCCATCAGATGGGTTCGTAAGAGTGCACAGCAGATGATTAGCTCCTCAGATTAGAGGGGCTTTGGACATCTGAAGACTGATTTGGTTGTTGGGGAAGACCAGGACTACCCTAAAACTGCCCTGCCCCCATGAGCGCTTAACCTGACTAGACGCCAAGGGGGTGGATTAATTGGATATCTTTGGGGGGGAAGGGGATGAACTGGGACCCTTCCATGCGGTTTAGGGGTGTGTGGCGGTACTGAAGTGCTGTTCTTTGCCGCCATGGACCGCCATGAACCATGGAAGCCCACGGATGGGGCGGCCTGCACACATCCCGTGATGTGGAAGGTAAGAAGAGGTGCAATCAAGTTATCGCTATTTTTCAATATGCGTCATTTCGGAGGGATTTGGATTAAGCTTGTGTAGGTGTGGCAGTCGATGCTTTTATATTAAACAGCAAGCTCCAGACATGGAGGTGTATGAACATGAAACCTGTTGTGATTCTTGGTTGAATCTGTTTTTGAGATCTTCTAAGGAAGAATGGAGCTTTTCTTAAGGATTTTAACTCTTCAGAGCTGTCTGTGCAATTTTAGCTCGAATTAGATGATTCACATGACTCTTTGAGGTTGCACATGCTTGTGTTGGCAAGGCCACTGTTGGCTTCATCACAAATGGTATACTTTTTTGCACATCTTTTTTGCCTAAATTGGTTAAATCTTTACAGCGTTCTACTATCCAAACAGTCCATGTGATATATCCTATCTGGGACGTTCCCTCAACAACTGTGCCATTTTCATCTGATATTATCACTATGTATATAGACAATTGTTCAAATGTTTGGGAAATTGATACTTTAAGCAAGTATGCTTTGATCAACCATGACAGTAAAGACATTTACAGTATAATGTTTCAAAAGATTTCTGTTTCAAATAAATGCTGTTCTTTTGAACTTTCTATTCATTCTATTAATCCTGAAAAAGTTTATCGCAGTTTCCACAAAAAAACATTAAGCAGCACAACTGTTAATAAGAAAAGTGTCTTGAGCAGCAAATCATCATATTAGAATGATTTCTGAAGGATCACATGACACTGAAGACTGAAGTAATGATGCTGAAAATTCAGCTTTGTCATCACCAGAATAAATTACAGTTTAAAATATATATTAAAAAAAGTTATTTTAAATTTGTAATAATATTTCGCAATAATATTGTTTTTACTGTATTTTTGATCAAATTAATACAGCCTTAGTGAACATGATTGTATTTCAAAAACAGTAAAAAAAAAACAAGAAAAAAAACACATTTGCTGCGTCCCAATTCGCATACTATCTGTCCTAAATAGTATTCGAAAAAAGAATTAGTATGTCCCAAATCGTAGTATGTTGAAATGGGTATTCCAAAGATAACCGGATGGTCTACTCTACCGGTTAGAATTCAAAGTGCAGATCCGTGCACACTTCTAACGGCTAATATTACCCATAACACATTGCACTGTGGACGAGGATTCGATTAGAACTACAAATACAAATAAAAAGTGTTAAAAAACTACAAACATGGCGGATGTGTGAGACTGTTGAGCAGAGTGGTTAAGTTAATGTGCTTGAATGATTAATAATCAGTATAACCTGACGAAAAGATATTTATTAAATGTTATCCACATTATATTTCATCTGCAACAGCATTGTGAACTTGTATAACGATGCAAGCGACAGAACTTCCGTTAAAGACGCAATTATGACGAGGTAGTATGTCCCAAAGCTTGCATACTCTTCTGCTACACACTCAAAAGCATGTACTTTTTCTTTACAAAAACAGTACATACTTTTAGGACGTAGTATAAGTAGGCGAATTGGGACGCAGCAATTATACTACCATAGTACGTCCAGAAATAAGGTAAAAAAAAATTATATCACAAACAAAAATGTACCATAGTACTCTTGAACCATGTAAATACTATAGTACATGAATTCTGTTGCCACACTGTAAAGTTATTTTCATGATATGTTATCAGAACATTTGTTCTTGATAATGTAGTTCAGATAACATAATATTTTGAGTTTCTGTTGATTAACCAATCGCCTTCATTGTATTAACTCAAATTTTTAATTTCAACGAACTCAAAATTTTAACTTATTTTAAGTTAAACCAATTCTTTTGTACAGTGCATGTACAGTATATATTAATGGCATTACCTTTTAAATCACCCACTGTACCTTGGTATTTTGACAGCAAATGATGTGTACTAATTCAAAATTATTATTTTTTGTGTGTGTTTTTTGATTGGTTTGGGATGTAAATGATGCCCTTTAGCAATGTGCGCGTGTGTGTACGGTTGTGTTTGAGACTGTGTGTCATGATGTGAACTATCAGAAGAGAAAGTTCATAGCTAGACGGTGACTTCAGCTTGCAGAAGCAACAGTATGATGTCTTTTTGTAGTGTGGTGAAGTGAAATGAACTTGACCCCGAGTGACTCAAAGGTTCTCCTCACGTCGTCTAATGGATGATTTTTTTCTCTATGTTCCTGTAGGTGTGTCATCACCCAGACTGTCAGGAACTAAACGGTAAAAACCCTCTGCATCTGTGTGAGTCATGTGATTCTCGCTGTCACCTGGATGAGTCTGACAGCATGCACTTTGACAGGCATCCTCGCTTTGACATACAGCCACAAGGTAAATGGACCTATAGGCACAACAACACTTATGTTGATCTGACAAACAGGTTTATGCTTCGTACAAATGAGTGTCTTTCAAAAACACCTTGATGTTAATTTGTATAATCAATAACTACCATTAAAATTCAATCATTCAATCACCCATCAACAGATGCTGATTTTAAATACAATAAGTTACTTATTATTTGATAAAGTATGTTTTCAAATATTTATTTCTTATTTGAAAAAAGTTATATTAAAAATATTTTAAAGTTAAAAGATTTTAAATACTTCTTTTTCTTTATCTTTTTAGTCTTGAAATTTTTTTTTAAATTGTTTATCCATGCACAATTATTTAGTAAAAAATGTCATTTATTAAGCAGTGTTATTTTAGTTTCATTAGTTTTACTAATATTTTGAATTTGATGTTATTTTTAAAATTGTTAATTTTAGTTTAACTTTTAGGCATTTCGTTCTGTGCTTTTATGGTTTTATTTTTTATTATTTCTATTTAGCTTTTTATTTTTTGTTTGTTTTAGTTATTTATTTATTTATTTTGTTTACATTTTATATACATATTTATTTATTTATTTATTTTATTTGTGTAATATTTTAGTGCTTAAACTGTTTATTTTAAGTTTTTCAACTAATATTAATATTTTTATTTCAGCTTTATTTCAGAAATGTTTTCATAGTTTTAGTTAATGATAATAACCCTGTCTATAAATAAATAGTGAAGATTGTGAGATCAGACCTGTGTGAAATCTTTGTCGTCAGGTTCTATCCTGGCGCGGAATGTGTCGACGCGTTCCTGTCCACCTCGCACGAGTCCCCCTTCAGATCTAGAGGAAGACGAGGAAGGAAGCACTGAACGAGGGTCAGTCGGTGATCCACAACCTTCACACAACATTCAAATAACCATATGGAATTTAATTGAAGGGGTGGTTCATTATGATTTCACTTTTTTTTATCTTTAGTTAGTGTGTAATGTTGCTGTTGAGCATAAACAACATCTGCAAAGTCACGACGCTCAAAGTTCAATGCAAAGGGAGATATTTTCTTTTTTCTTTGTGAGGTAATCGGCGCTGCTAACACTATGTGCTAACACAAGCTCTTGAAACTCCGCCCTCTGCTTAGGAGCAGCAGCTCATTTGCATTTAAAGGGACACACACAAAAAACTGAGCGTTTTTGCTCACCCTCAAAAAGTGACAAATTCATTTATTTATTTATTTATTTTTTTTTTTTTTTAATTGAAGTTGCTTGGTCATATAATACATATTTTGATCTTGTCCTACAACGTCGTCTTTTTTCCCCCAGAACTAAAATTAATTAAATGAAACTAAATTAATTTTGTTTAATATTTTATTTGATGATAATGATAATAATATGATAATAACAATAATAATAATTATTAAATGTATTATTATTGTTATTGTTGTCATATTGATATATAATCACAAAATCTTGGCCGAAATTAGGCCAGATTTATTTTATTTAAAATTTTTATTTAATAATAATAGCAATAATATCAATGTTATTTTCATTTTTTTATAGACCTGCTTGTATATAATCACATTTTTAGCCAAATTGTTCAGCCTATGAAAAAATACAGCAAAATAAAAATATTTATTTATTTATTTATTTATTTATTTATTTATTACAATTGCAATTTTAAATTAAATTTAAGTTAAAATTATTTTTTTCCCCCAAATAATTCAGCCCTAAAAATACTGTGATAGTGCCTCGTACACGACATGATCCATTGTATTCATGAGCCTGTGGTGATTTTCTGTCTTTTGACAGAGAACGTAAGACAGGAGGAATGAAGCTTAAAGGAAGAGAAGGAAAGAAGCCCCGGCGGCGCCACACTGATGTAAGTGCTGTCCTCTTTTTGCAAAGGCTTATTAGAAACTTTGGAGTTCTTTCCTAACTGTTCTCAATGACGGTCTAAAAGCAAGCACGTATAGCCCCTTTACATCCTACATATTACATTAGTTTTACTTTAAAAGTACAAACTTGAATGTGAGCTTTCCTATTCAACATGGTGTACAGGAAATTACACACCTCTGAATCAGCAGCAGCCCCAGGATGTGGTCCCTTGATAGATATCTTGTGGTTATCACATCTACTGTTTGGTGTAAATGACTGGAAGGGGTCTGTCTGCTGCTCACTTTTGACTAGTGTTGGACTGTCGCCCCCTATAGGACCCCAGAAAGGAGTGTTTCAGCCTCAAGTTTGACCTCAACATAGACATAGACACGGAGATCGTCCCCGCTGTCAAAAAGAAGACATTACGGTAAGTCAGGGAACACATCTCTGGGATCTGAACCCACAACCTTGGTGTTGCTACTTTAAGATCAAGGCGGTAATGCCTGATCAGAAGTTGTTTTCATGATGTCTTGACTAATTATAACCTTATTTAACTGTTGTATGATGTTTATTACATTTAAGTGCACAAACAACATGCTAGAAATATAAAACGAATCCCTATGTATTGCATAATAAGTCAAACTGGAAACACAACCATGCCTAAATTAATTTTTTTGATAAGGATTGTTACAACATACTATGTTCTGTCAAAATCATTTAATATTAATTTAACACTAAAATAGCAACATGGTGTGTGTGTATATATAGCAGTAATAGCAATATTTAATAATACTATAATATGTTTGTAATAATTTAAAGGGTTAGTTCACCCAAAATGAAAATTCTGTCATTAATTTCTCACCCTCATGTTGTTCCACACCCGTAAGACCTTCGTTCATCTTCGGAAAATAAAATTAAGATATTTTTGATGACATCCGATGGCTCAGTGAGGCTTGCATTGACAGCAAGATAATTAACACTTTCAATGCCCAGAAAGCTACTAAAGACGTATTTAAAACAGATCATGTGACTACAGTGGTTCAACCTTAATGTTATGAAACGACGATAATACATT
Organism: Chanodichthys erythropterus; assembly: GCF_024489055.1. NCBI lineage: Eukaryota > Metazoa > Chordata > Actinopteri > Cypriniformes > Xenocyprididae > Chanodichthys > Chanodichthys erythropterus. Next base: position 32,105,825 of record NC_090240.1, read on the forward strand.
TGTGCACCAAAAAAAACAAAATAATGACTTTATTCAACAATATCTAGTGATGGCTATTTTCAACACACTGCTTTATGAAGCTTCAAAGCTTTATAAACCTTTTGTTTCAATTCAGTGATGAGTCACTGAAATTTCGAAAAGCTTATGACGCTTAAGCCTTGTTTACTGAAATCACATGACTTTGGCAGAAATGCACAACCTATATTTTCAGTTTAAGTAAACCATGTAAGTTAAAAGAAATGAATGGTCATAATAACGCATTTTGACACTTATAAATCGCAGGAATTATTATCAGGCACCTAAAAATCCCACCCATTAAAAGTCTGTTGAACCAGTGGGATCACTCGGGGTCCTAAAGGAGCCACACCAATCTCTATCAGTTGAGAAACAAAATTAGATTTTTGTTGCTAATAAAGTTTGTTTGTGTGTGTCTGTGTGTTTTATGTAAATGGGTCGTTAATGTGTCCATTGCATAATCGATATTTTTTATTTGAATTCCTTTGAACAAAGGGTCGCCTTTTAAAGGTCTAAATCTTTGAACGGCTGTTTATTTGATTTAAAACTCTGTTTTTGCTTTGTTCATTTTGGCTGTGAAACTCATACGCTCATTTAATTGTTCTGTAGAGAGGTGCTCGGACCAATTTTTGAGCGCAAGGGCATTGAATTATCCCGAGTCGATCTATTCCTGGACCAGTCAAACACTCCACTCTCACTCCACTTTGAGGCATATCGTTTTGGAGGACATTACCTTAAAGTGAAAGGTAAGAGTCACCCTGTATGTTTTGTGATGCGGTTTGAAGCATGACACATCCTCTGCAGTGTCCACTTTCTTCTCATCACCATCGTTTCCAGCAAATCACTCTGTCAACTTTTTATCGCCTCAATCTTGCTGTCAACATTTCCTAACTTCATGATAACCCTCTCTTCCTGCATTATCACAACAGTATAGTTCAAAAAATAACTTATTACACAACACGACAGACACTGCGTCCACAGAACCAGACAGTTTCCCAGGAAATGAAGTGTGACCAATTAAACTTATTTAGAGTTGTTATCCTTCTAAGGAAGCTCACACGGGATGTGCCATTTCTTCAAGTAGATCACCTCATTCACATGACTCTTTTCATGTCTATACAACCATATGCCTGTCTTTACAAATCCCCATCCCCACGTCTTTAATCAGATAACACGAACGCACGCCAACGCAGGCATACCACCTACCGCTCTTGCGTAATACTCAGCCTGTGACGTAAGAATGAAGCGAGGGGTTAGTTTTAAAATGATTGGGACGTTAACAGCTAGTCTGAGGAGTGGTGAAACAGTTCAATTCATTCTGAAGATTGACTCTTTCGAAGTGCTTCTGTCTCTTTGAATCATACTAACAAAGGATTTAAGCATATTCAGTTAGTTGGGAATTTCCTACAAACAATAATTGTAAGTATTTTTTTAAATTATTTTATATATATACTTTTTTTTTTTTTAAATATTATTTATTTATTTATTTATTTTTAAATATTATTTTATTTTATTATTTTTATTAAGTTTTATTTTATGTTCTGTTTTAGTTACATGATCGAATATACTTATGGATGCCAAAAGAGACACATTTTGTACTTCTGCAGCATTTAATTTGTTTTACCCCCCAAGTCCTTAGTGTTAGTCATAGTTTTTAGATGATATTTAGTTTTATAAGTGCATTTTCCAACACTTAGATAGTAAACAGGCTGTTTTGCTACATTGAGATGTCGATATGTAAATGATCTGTTATGATTGGCTAATCTCTTTGCTTGTAAAATGAGGGTGTTCACTGTCCTTCTCTTTTATCATGTCTAAACACCTCAGTCCCACATGTAAAATTGAGTTTGTAATGAAATGCTATTTCTTAGAAACAGTCATTTACAGTACTGTAAGTATTTGTTGCTTTTTTATTTTTTATTAAATTTTTTATTATATTTTATTATATATACATTTATTATATATTTTTATTATATTTTTTATTTTATTTTAATGTTTTACACTTTATTGAATTTTATTTTTAAATTTAATAATTTAACATGAATTATTTAGTTTAAAAATAACAAAAACAACATAATAATAACAATCAATTCATTAAAATGTTGGTTTCATAGTGTTTTATAAAAGCAAAAAACCTGTCAAAGCCGCATGCTCCGCTGCATGTTTTTACCATGGTTAAAGTTATGTTATGTTATGTTATGTTATGTTATGTTATGTTATGTTATGTTATGTTATGTTATGTTATGTTATGTTATGTTATGTTATGTTATGTTATGTTATGTTATGTTATGTTATGTTATGTTATGTTTTTTCAGTTTTTATCTACATTTTAATAGGATTTGATATTTTCAACTGTTATCCATTAGATCTATTTCATGAACATAATTAACATTATTTTTTCACATATTTGACTTGTTCAAGCAATTAAATCAGTATTTGTAAGATGCTGTATGCTGTGTAGTGATTAATTTATGTCTTTTTCTGCAGCTCGACCCGGCGATGAACTAAAGGTGGAACAAAGCGTGAAGGACCTGCGCTCTTTGAGTCTACCCAACATGAAGCCGACAGGAGGGGGCAGCCTCTACATCCTCACACCGGGCAGTGAGAGGGCAGAGCACGGGTCCCTACCACGGCGTGAGAGCGTTGACATACTGGTCAGTAGTGTCGCTTTTTCCTGTGTACACCCGCTCAAGGCTTTCAAAAAGCTGGTTTGCCTCGTAAATTAAATTTACAGTGTCTATTTTTTTTTTTTTTTTTTTTTAAATTTGGTGTTGTAAATCTGTTTAAGATGACATGGCCTAATGTGCTTATAGATGCTAAAGAGGCCACATTTTTGCGGCATTTATTTTTTACCCCAAGTATTTATAGTGTTAGTCAAGGTTTTTAGTCGTAATTTAGTTTTGCAAGACCGTTGTCTGCCCCATATAAGGAGTTGTTTGTTTGCTTGTTTTACATTTTTGCAGCATTTTATTTTTTACACCAAGTCCTTATAATAATATTTAGTCTTATTTTATTTTATTTTATTTTATTTTATTTTATTTTATTTTATTTTATTTTATTTTATTTTATTTTTATTTTATTTTTATTTTTATTTATTTATTTTAGTGCCATAAGTTTGTTTTAGAAACATGGCCTAATGTGCTTGTTTTTTTTGTTTGTTTTTTGATTTTTTTGTGTGTTTTTTTTTTACATTTTTGCAGCTTTTTATTTTCTACACCATTTTTTATTTTATTTTATTTTATTTTATTTTATTTTATTTTATTTTATTTTATTTTATTTTATTTTATTTTATTTTATTTTATTTTATTTTATTTTATTTTATTTTATTTTATTTTATTTTATTTTATTTTATTTTATTTTATTTTATTTTATTTTATTTTATTTTAGTGCCATAAATTTGTTTTAGAAACATGGCCGAATGAGCTTGTTTGTTTTTTACCTTTTTGCAACATTTTATTTTTTACACCAAGTGCTTATGTTTTTAATCATAATTTAGTTTTACAAGACCCTTTGTCCACTCCCTAGATAGTAGATTGTATTTTATTTTATTTTATTTTATTTTATTTTTTTATGTATTTATTTTATAATTTAGTTTTCTGCCTACTCTAAAGTAAACAGGCTGTTTTGCCACTTTGACACTTCTATGTAAATTATCTCTGATATAATTAGCTAATCTCTTTTCATGTGCATGTGTATTCACTGTCCCGGTTGACCCTATATTTGTTTTCTTCTCCTTCACAATATCTAAACACCTCAGTCCCACTTGACCTTTCTTTTAAACATGACACCTGACTTTATACAGGAAGTGCATCCATATGGGTCACTCTGAACTCCTAATGTAGGCGATTAGAAGGCGATTGTTTGGTTTTTCGCTCTTTTCTGTAGAAATGACTGGTTACTCTTACAACATAATGGGACTGAATTTCCCCGGTTGCGCTGTGATACTCAGTAAAGATGGATTCATGGAAAGACAAGCCTGAACGCACTCCTGTGTGCGTGTACAAACA